>NW_027491501.1:0-600000 GCF_021521415.1 Bidens hawaiensis
AATTAGTAACTTTTGATAAACTTGTAGTAACTTGTAAAATTTTATATAAAATAAGTATGAAGTTAAATAGAACGTACATTAAAAAAAAAAAAAAAAAAAACCTTTTAATAGTCTGAAAACTTGAAACGGACAACTAAAATTATGAAACTGACGGGAATGGAAATTTCAATACCAGTCGACTCCTTAACAAACCGAGCTGAAATTAAACAAGCTTTTTCAGAGCGAGTGTGGCTTAGTTTGGACAGACCTAGGACCTCCGGTTAAATGAAACCAAACGGTCCATCAACATAAGGTCATTCTCATTCAGTTCAGATCAGTCTCCAAGGCATGGAAGTCTTGGATCAATAGCTATGCCCGCCACATTCAGCACCATCTGCTGGTCAGGTATGCTCCTCCTATCGTTGTTATTGATAACAATACAACAACTCATTATAAACAAACATTCGTCTCTATTGCTGATGACCAAATCTTCCCACTCAACATACTCCCCCTCTTTACTTTGTTAACGAACGTTAATATTATGAGGTAATAGGATGTTCTCACGTGTGCTTCTATGTTGTTGTTGCTCAAGTTCAGATAACTAGTACCAATACCAATTATACGGTAGCTATTACGGACGGGTGGGTTTGTTTACTGGATTGCCTCTGATACAAATGGCTGGCTGATTGTTTCTTTTGATATCGCACCGGTGAAGTGAACCTCCCGGACGCTTGCTGTGTTTCAAGAGCCCGACACAAAGGTGTTCAATGTGTGGGGATGATGGAGGGTGGGACTGGTGTATTTACTCAGTTATACACAATTAAATTAATTTTAAGACACCCAAACAAGCGTTCGTCATGGGATTTAGACAAACGGGTGATGCCGTAATACAAATTACAAAGAGTCATGATGGAGAATTTGTTGGTTACGAGCGGCTCTCAAAGCTGATGAATAACCTTGGACTTGATGGGGCCGGGAGTTCGTTTCATGTGCATCCGTACATGGAAACACTGCTTCTTCATGATTTTTCAGATCTGTCCTGAAGCTGTTCAAGGTAATTTGGTTTGATCAATTGTGCTGCTACTGTGGTGGAGTAAATAATATCTGGATGGTCTTGCTAATTGGTAATGAGGTTTGTTTATGTGCTACCGCTCAATTTCTTATGTGTTCGGAACTTCTGATTTTGGATGTTTTTAACGATTGAAATGCTTTCTTCTTTTGATATTGATGGAATTTGACTTTATATCATGGTGGACTTACTTATCTAATTGTGAAATTATGTGATAGTATTGATTTATGATTGAAATTTACCTTTTTTTATTTATGTGTGATTGAGGAGGAATTTCTATATCTATACTATATATAATATAGGAGTGAGAGACCTCTTAAATTTTAAGAGGTCTTAATTTTATTGCATATTGTACAAGTAGTAATGCATATAATTTTAAGAATGTAGGGGTAAAATAGTCTTTGCATATTCAAAAGTAATATACAACAATGGTCCTTCAACTTCAATAAAATTTTGTTAATATATTAAATAGTTACACATTTTCACCTTAATTATTAACCAACCACCCCACGACATTTTAACGGCTGTAACTTTTTCACACGTTATTATTTTTTCTAAAAAAATACACCATAAAAACGAGCATTTTATTATCTTTATTTGAGTATGGTATTGCTATAGTTTATTAATTTTTAAAAAACTAACATGTTACATGATTACCAGTTATTACCGGCAATGGGTCGGACATGTTCGACTAATGGTGTTGGAGCGGGTTAGGGTTGGAACAGGTTAATACAAAAAGGGTTAATTTAGTTCAGGTCGGGATGAGTTTAGATCGAAAGGGTTCTTGTCAAAACGGGCTTCGGGTTAACACATTTTCGGGGTCGGAACATGTCCGTCAAAATGTATTGGGTTAAAAGTAGTTTATTTGAAATTATTGTATATTTCATCTTTGCTTCTTGCTTGTCGCCACCTGTTATTCGCGTTCAAGCATCAGTTACGTGGATGACATTGTTTATACATACCGGGTTGTTCGCGTATATGCATTATGTTTACTGGCACTGGTTACACGCCCGATGCCACGTTAAATGCATACTACCGTCGGGTTACGCACGTACCGTTGCGAGGTTACAAATATACTAACACCGGTTGCGTTTGTGCGTATACCGTTGCATCGCGCGGGTAACTGGCTAGTATCTGATAATAGAGGTGTCCATCAAACTAGGGGACTCAAAAACTGTTAAAACCAATCGAACGATCTAAATTGAAGTAAGTTGGCCGATTTGAAAACCGAACAGTTCGGTTCATGGTTTAATTGTTAGGTACGTTGAAATTTGGAACAGGCAGTTTAACATTTCTTAATTGTTTGTGCGTGCGTGTATATACATATACTAGTTTGATCCTCCCATGTTACGGGAGTTTATTTAAGTTTTTGTTTTTAATCGTTTTGATATTGTATGATGATTTATTTTATTTTTTAACGTAATGTTGTTTTAATTTAATACATATATATTAGTTTGTTATTATATTTTTTAGTGTTTGGGTTTTTTCAATTAGGTTTTTTAGATTTTTAACGAACAAACGTAAACGAACACGAGCATGTTGATTTTTTTAAATGAACAAACATGAAAACAAATATTTCTCTAATGAAAAAGAAGGCGTTGATGTAGTTCACGGTGGTGGGTAGTATCGGAAGTTAACCGGCAATGGAGATGAGAGACCAACAACGGAGAACATGTAAAGGAGAGAAATTAAATTAGGGTTTGATGATGAAAGTGTTAACCAATAAATGAGATCTTATAACCCATTTGAGGGCTATTAGGGTTTGGTAAGACCCATAACCCGTGGAATTTTTTTTATTAAGGGGTTTTTCACTAATAAATTAGATGTTATAACCCGTTAAGCGTTATCCGGGTTTGGTGAGACCTATACCCATGAATTCGGGTTAAATGCATGAGAACCTCTATTAAGAAATCAAGCAATCTGGTGGCTCTAGAGAATGGGGGGAATAACCTGAGAGCGACACGTAGGATTTCATGGTAGACAATTATATATATAGTTAGATATTGTATTTTTGGAATATGTGCTTGCGTGTGCCTCAACAAATAGCCTTGCATATTTTCACGTGCATGGGTTACATTTTATCACACGAGTGATTAATTCTTAATCTCTCATAACATGCTTCTTATATTGTGGAACATTGGTCAATGCTTATGAAGTCCGAGGTGAGGTCATTTGAATTAATTTGAGTATGTTCAATGCTTCTAAAGCAGAGGTCAAGTCAATTCTATATTTATAAGGGGCTGCTGGTTTACGTGTACTTTTTAAAAGAATTTAAACAAAAAATATTGAATAGCCAAGCAAATTGGATTCAGTCAAATGAGAATTGGGAGGTGCTTATAATCACTAAAGGACTGTTTGGTAGCTCCTAATATGAATGCTATTTTGGTCAAAATGGATGCTTTTGACTTTTGTGCTAAAGCTGACTCTTTGAGGGTCAAAGTTGACTTTTCTATACTTGATTTTTGTTGTTTTGGTTGAGTTGTGCATGAGTAATTTGACTTTGTCCTAAATTGTATATGCTTGGTTATGCCAAGTTTTTTTGTTTCTGTGATCTACTGCATTTTCTTAGCGCTTTGTTTAAGGCAGAAACGTGTTATGCTTATGATCAAGACTAGGGATGAGATCGGGTACGCTACCGGTACCGACCGGTCCCGGTCCCAAAAATCCCGGTCCCGAAAATCACGGATTCTTGGTACTGGTACCGGTACCGAAATATTCGGTTCGGTACCGGGACCGGGACGGTACCGGTATTTAAGGTATAATTTCGAGAAATACCGGTCCCGTACCATACCGGTACCGATACCGAAACTCAAAACGTCGGTACCGATTCGGTACCGACGGTACCCAATCGGTACCGGTACCGAATTTGCGCATCTCTAATCAAGACCATGTTTTAAAAAGGCGTTCCGAGGCGCGTCTCGAGGCATCGGTAGAAAATAGCATGAGGCTTAGCCACATTAGGGTATTTCGAAACCTAAGCCTCGACCTTTTCGAGGCGGTTCGAGGCGTCGAGGCGAGGCAGTGAGGCTATTTTACTTTCTGGGCTATTTTACTCATATAGTCCTTAGTGGGCTTATTACTGGCCAGGCCAACTTTTACAAGTGACTGACTTAAAAGACATCGTTCAATTGGTTAGGGTTTAATTGATCAGATCAATTAAACCCTAGCCACCACAAACACCTTTCAAGCAACTACTTTCTTAGAATTGCAATTTCAGAACTATAATCTCCTACTTTCGACCTTTAATCTCAGGTTCTTCTCAGTCTACTCTAAAAACTCTTTCACGTAATCGTTCGGTTCTTCTCATATCTGTTTTTTTGATTGTGTTCTTGTTTTAATTCCAATTTCCAGTAATACTTATGACTGGTAAAAGATCACGAAAAGATCCAGCTTGGAAATTTGGTGAGGAACATGAGGTTCCAGCACAAGGTGTAAAGAAAGGTTACAAATACATAAAGTGCAAGTTTTGTCCTAAAGTTGTTACAGGTGGTGCTTCAAGGATGAAAGAACATCTTGCTGGCACACACAAAAATGTTGCACCATGTCCTAATGTGCCACAGCCCAGTCCATAGGGAGTGAAAGATGAGATTAAAAACTATGTTAAACAGTTTGAAACTATAAAACTCAACTCCCAACGGAATTTTGAGGAGAAAATTGATGCTCGAGCATACTTTGTAAGTAGTGCGGGTGGAAGTGGGAGTGTGCAAATAGGTGTTAGAGGCCCAATGGATCATCATGTTATAGTAGAAGATGAGGAAGGACTAGTGAGGGAAGAAAAGTTGAAGCCAACCACTTTGAAAGAGCAACGCAAGATAGTTTTTTTAGACATTGGAAGATGTCATTTTGAGAATGTAGTCCCTTTTAATGCTTCAAATAGTCCTTCACTCATTAGCATGCTCTGATCGGTTGGTAACTATGGTCGAGGATTAAAACCTCCAAGCATGTACGATTTGAGGACTTGGATACTAGAAGAAGAAGTGAATGCAACAGCAAAACTTGTGGACGACATAAAAGCTGCATGGAAGAGTACCAGAGTGTCATTGTTATTAGATGGTTAGTCCGATATGAGAAATAGAAGTCCGATATTAGATGGTTAGTCCGATATGAGAAATAGAAGTCTGATTAACTTTTTGGTGAGCAATACACATGGTACGGTTTTCTTGAAGACTGTTGATGCATCAGATTGTATCAAGAATGCCGACAAATTATTTGAGTTGTTTGATGGGGTGATTGAAGAAATTGGTGAAGATATAGTTGTGCAAGTCATGACCGATAACGCGAGTGCATACAAAGTGGCTGGAGCTTTGTTGATGGAGAAGAGGAAAAGTTTGTATGGGACCCTATGTGCTGCTCATTGCATCGACTTGATGCTTGAGAAAATTGGAGAGTTGCCACAACGAAAAAATGTCTTTCTTAAAGCAAAAAGGGTTAGCAGCTTCATTTATAACCATCAGTGGGTGTTGAGTTTAGCTAGAAAGATTCTAAAGAAGGATCTTCGACCAGCAGCCACTAGATTTGCCACTAATTTTTTGACTTTAGAAAGTGTGTATGAATTTAAACAACCATTACAACAAATGTTTGTTTCAACGGAATAGAGTGGTTGTGCTTGGGCAAAGAAAGCTGATGGGAAAGAGATACAGAAAATAATCATGGATGAGATAAGTTTATGGCCAAGTGTGGTTTATTCTATAAAAGCCACAAAGCCACTTGTCGAGGTTTTGAGGATTGTTGATGGGGAGCGGTCACCGGCTATGGCTTTTATTTATGGTGCGATGGATTCATGCAAGGAAAAAATTGCTAAAAACTTTGATAATGAAATTTCTTCTTAGAAAGAAATTTGGGATATTATTGATAAAAAATGAGAAACCAAAAGCATTGTGATTTGCATGCGGCGGCCTACTACTTGAATCCTCGATTTAGATGGAGTCCCAACGTTTCCGAACACCCTGAAATTAAAAGAGGATTGTACAATTGCATGGATAGATTTATTAAGAGTGATCAAGTTTATATGAAGATTGAAGCTCAACTTGATGAGTTCAAATACAAGAGAGGATTGGTTGGACATCGAGCCTCTCTCAACTCATATATGGATCGCGTGCTATGATTATTATATCTTATTATTTAGTTAATTATTCACTACTTTATTTAACTTATATAGTTACATGGTGGGATAATTATGGAGATGAAGTTCCAAAATTAAAGGCTTTCGCGATGAAGATATTGTGTCTTACTTGTTCGGCTTCGGCTTGTGAATGTAGTTGGAGCATATTCAGTCAAGTCCATACAAAAAGAAGAAACCGGTTGAGCACTATCAGGATGACTAAGTTGGTGTCATCATCTACAATAAGAAATTGAAGAACAAGCATATAAAGAGGGCTAGTCTAAAAGATGGCCAGGATCCGATAGTTGTCGAGGAGGTTTTGTCAGATGATGAGTGGATAGCTGACTCAAGTTTCGTTGGAGATGTCATTACTGGAGTTGGCGGGTCAAGTGGGGAAGGTGAGAGTTCATCAGCTAGGACTAGGAAAAGAATTAGGTAATTAGAAAAGAGTTTTGTTGATATTCAGTTTAGTTTTCTTGCTTACATTAGACATTCCATAAGTTAAAATCTTTGCGGAATGAGTTGTTTATTGGTGTGGCTTGATGGTCCAATTTTATTTCAGTATTCCTTTTATTTGTTTGGGATTTTAGGTATCTATTAATGGCTTTTATTATGTTGGTAAATTAAACCACAACCATCAAAGTTTTAGTATGCCCTGATAGATTATGAGATAAAACTCAAAATGGCGTATATAATACGCACTAATGGTCAAAATGTCGTATCTCACAGCAAAGTAATTGAAGTGTTTGGAACCAACACACCCTACGTGTGTGTGTATAAATAAGTGGACTAGACCGGAACCTTAAAAGGTTGAAACTCATACCCATAACCGGAACGTTTGCTAAGTATACCCGGAACCGTTTGGTAAGAAAAATAGAGACATTGACCCGTTTAAGTTAAAATACATGGATGGGGTTCATAGGTTTCGCGGGATGGTTTCACGGATCAAACCCATTTCATGCACACTCTACATTTTCATATATCATTTAAGCTTCATTTATTAATTTAACTGTGTTTTGTTAGGAAAATTCTATGGTTTGGGTGTAGATGTCGGTTTAGGTTGCAAGTATGAAGACGTCGGTTCAGGTTGCATGTATGAAGACATCGGTTCAGATTGCAAGAATGAAGACATTGGTTTAGAAGAATGAAGACGTTGGTTTAGTTATTGTTTATAACTTTCATGTTTAAATATATATATATATATATATATATATATATATATATATATACTAGCTTTTTAACCCCGTGTATTACACGGGATTTATCAAATAATTAAAATAAATAAGGTCGTTATTTCAATTGTGATTCTCAAAATACTTATGAATTAATTTAATGTACAAAGTAAAAATTATGAATTATATTTTTTTTTTCAATTCACAATTTATGAAATGTATCTTTTCCATATTTCACATAGTGTACTAAGCATGATGAAAAATATGAACTTATTGTAATTTCTCATGTAACAATATTTAAAAGATAATAACTAATGTGTATAGACAATAATCTAGATCAAAATGTCATTAAACAATATAAATACATGCCTAAATATATACATTCTACAACGCTGAAAAAATCCCCAACCCAATAATTGATTCTATTTAGCATCAATTGTTTTTAAAGGTGATTATAAATGAGACATTTACAAACCTTTAAACAATGAAGAGTTAAGTGCCACTATTCATTTATTTTTTGTTAAAAAAAGTGGATTGGTTCGATTTGTTTTGCTAAAAAAGTGGCCCGGTTAATTTATTTTGTTTAAAAAAGAGGTTCGGTTTGTTTTTATTTTAAGTAGTTCGGTTCGTTTATTTTTGTTAAAAAAATAGTTCGGTATGTTTATTTTTGTTTAAAAAGTTGTTCGGTTTGTTTCTTTTTGTTAAAAAAGTGGTTCGGTTTGTTTTTTTTAAGTTGTTTGGCTCATTTATTTTTGACCAAAGGTTATGTAAATGAGAGAAAAAATGATTATTTTATCCCTAATGGAAAAAACAAAAAAATTTACGAAAAGTACTAAATAGCATGAATTTCGAAGCGTTGGGTGTTTATTTGCAAGAAATTAAAAAAAGATACTAAAGTTGCATAGTTTGTCAAAACCCGGGTATGAAAAGGCACTTAACTCAATGATGAAAAAAAATCACACTATGTTATAACCCAGCTGACAAAATGATTTTAACCCATGACCCATGGATATCTAGAATGAATGAGATGAGAGATTAGAAATTAGGAGAAATGTAGACTTGACACCTAAGTTTCAACATTTTCTTATATTAGTATTGTAAGATTAAAAAAAAGTGGATTCATTCGTTTTTCTTTTTGCTAAAAAGGTGGCCCGGTTAATTTATTTTGTTTATAAAAGAGGTTCGGTTTGTTGTTTTTTTAAGTATTTCAGGTCATTTATTTTTGTTAAAAAGGTAGTTCGGTACGTTTATTTTTTGTTTAAAAAGTTGTTCGGTTTGTTTCTTTCTGTTAAAAAAAGTGGTTCGGTTTGTTTTTTTAAAGTTGTTTGGCTCATTTATTTTTGACCAGGTTATGTAAATGAGAGAAAATAATTATTTCATCCCTAATGGAAAAAGCAAAAAGATTTACGTAAACTACTAAAATAGCATGAATTTTGAAACGCTAGGTGTTTATTTACAAGAAATTAAAAAAACATACTAAAGTTGCATAGTTTGTCAAAACCCGGGTATGCAAAGGCACTTAACTCAATGATGAAAAAAATCCATACTATGTTATAACTCAGCTGACAAAATGATTTTGACTCATGTCCCATGAATATCTGAAATGAATGAGATGAGAGATCATGAATTAGGAGAAATGTAGACTTGACACCCAAGCTTTAACATGTTCTTTTATTAGTATTGTAAGATATATATGTGGTACTTTGAACTTTTTTTTATATATTTAAAATTTTTTGTACATTGTTTTTTAGGTATATATATATTTGCATATATTGGGTTTCAATGAAAATCGGAAAAAAAAAATCTGCTAGTTCATTTTTGTACGAAATAGTTCATATGGGTAAAATGGTCATTCTGTACACTCATTCGGAGGTCCAACCAAACAACACTTTCTGATTCAGCACTTAGCACTTACTGGTTCAGAGTCTCTTAATCATTCAGATCTGTTTCTGATTCATCACTTAATGATTCAACATTTACTAAATAGCCTTAAGTGTAATAGAATAATAGGGAAGTCAAAGTCTGGTATAAAGAAACTAAAGGCTACTAATGTGAAAGCTGAAGACAACTGCAAGTTGGGTAAAAATATAATTTGAAAGTTGAATTTTTAATTAACGTTGACTAAAAATTCAATGGTCAACTGTATAGGAGGTTTGGTCAAAGACAGTCAACGAATAACATGTTTTATTGTACTAATAGTTTAGGTAATCGGAATTGGACCTGTAAAGAGTGGATAGCGATTTATTTTTTCTTTTTTTTTGTGTTGAGTTTAGTTCAAGCCCACGCTACAAACTAATCCACAAACATTTGCAACACATATGGTTCAAAAACTAAGCGAGCCAAGGTTAAAAAACTAAGCTCGTATTCAGCTCACCTTCAACTTTAGCCAGCTCGTGACTCGATGAGTTTAGTCGTTTTTCTTTTTCAGTTTTGAAGATATACGTATATGTCTATATGCACTTCTATACACTACCTAATAAAAGATTAATTAGGGGATTCTTGGCAAAATATAAGCCATCCTCAATCTCATATCCCGGTTGTGGTAAAGTATGTATTGTTTCACAATTGCTGTTTATGTCTTATGGTTATAAAAAGTTCATTTTTAAGAAGATTTTAAAAAGTACCATGAAAACTAATAATGTTAAACTTAAAAAAGGAAGCAGATTTCATATCATTATTGCAATTGTGTGAAACTAGTTAGAAGTGTCACACCCCAACCAAAGGCGGCGGAACATGCCAGAGCGTAACGTAATGATTGGACAGTAACTAAAAATACACTAAGTAAAGCGACAATAAGTATTTAATTTCATTAACATAACACGTACACAAGTTCAATTACATCATATTTTTTTTGTATGTTGAATAATATCCTAAGGTCAAACTATTGTCTTTAATCTTAAATAATATCAACTACTTGTACCTGTAACATGTATGAAAATAGAGTTTGTCAACACGAATGTTGGTGAGAATACATAAGATTTAGTTGTATATATATAGAGAGAAATCACAATTCATATGTAAATGATGAATATTACAATTCTTATGAAAATGTAACTAAATAGATGTAGACTCGTTCTTATTGATACGAAATCAAAGTACTTGGGTAAATGTATGATCATACTAGATGAGAATAGATGATGATGAGATACCAACCACCAAACTTAAAATAAACAATTAAGCACGTAGAACATTTATCATAGAGCATGAAATAATCACACATAAACATATATTGAATTGTGTTTGAATAGATGTGGGAATAAAACACAAGTAAACTTGAATATGGTATACATGCTACCCTCAAAATATAAAAGATGGAAAAAGGGGTATGTAAACTTACCTTAACGAGTGGAAATGAATGATGAGACGACAGTAGGAAGATAAGATAGAGTCCTCGGAATACGTCGACAAAAGTTCCTAGTTAATATTAATATAATTAATTAAGATTAAAGAAATAATAACAAGGCGTATGACGGATATGGGTTTGAAAGGGGTTAAATACAATTTTTGCATTATTAGTTTGATTATCATAAATTTGTAAATAATATAACTATAGGGTAGAAAAAAAACGACACGACATAACGGTTACAAATCAGCTTAAATTAGAATTGGAATCTTTTATAGTTTACGCTTTGACTATTTTTGTGATTATTATTCTTATTATTCTTATTATTATTACTATTCCCATTTAAATTATATTTTTAAATAAATAGAGTAAATATTATAATATATATATATATATATATATATATATATATATATATATATATATGAATCATAAATTCGAAAGGACATAAAACACAAAGCCGGAGGGTTCGGTTTATCAAGATAGCGGTTATATATTGATAAATAATTATAATATTATCAAACAATATAATTAAAAAGTAATAAGAAAAATAAAACTCAAAAACGGGTCCAGGGAGTTCGAACCCGCGCCTGGACCTGTTCTAAGTGTCTTAAGACACTCGCACCAGCCACTAGGCCAAGTCTAACTCTTGTGAATGATATCAAGGCAGACAAATATATAAACAGACCGCCAAAAGAACAAACCTAGTTTAAAATAGTAAACCCTAGATCCATTTCATTCCAATTGATCAACAATACAACGATGGTGAATAAAATTGGTTTAGGGTTATCGATCCTCAGTTAAGAACGAACTAAATACATGTTTTAATTACCATATTAGGTGGCGAATTGGGTATCCGAAACAGTCTTTGACGGCTTTGTGGATCGAAGTTGAGTTAGAGTTTATTGTCGTGACGATGTAAGAAGCATGCGGTATCTTTTAATTTCATCATAGTCGTGTATATATATATAGCGTTTTGAGATCAAGAAAGCCGCGATTCAAGAGTTAATGATTTAGCTGTCAATTCGTTATTGTTTTCTATAATTAGACTGTCGGTGCAACTCGTATAAGGTAAATGAACGATTTGGTAAAGTCAAATCCGTTGATTATGCCTAGTTTTGCGAAACAAGAAAGAGGGGGGGGGGGCTGGTTCGTGAAGAAGAAGGGAAAGGAGGGAAGTTAGAAAGTTAATTACAATTTGGTCCTGGTCTATAGGTGGGCGTGCAGAAATGGTTAAAGCTAAGTTAAGGGATTTGTTGAGCATTATGGTAATAGTTATATAATGGTGGCTATCTTTCATGACATGATCGAGGACTCCATGGAGGCTTTCATGGACGACTTTACGGTATTTGGGAGTTCCTTTGATTATTGTCTTTCTAATCTTGAGAAAATGATGTTTCGGTGTGTTGATACCAACCTAGTCCCTAACTGGGAGAAGTGTCATTTCATGGTGTGCAAGGGTATTGTCTTGGGGCATCGAATCTCGAGTGTGGGTATTGATGTAGATCGAGCCAAAATCGAAACAATCTCTAAACTTCCCCAACCTACTTCAGTGAGATCTATTCGAAGCTTTTTGGGTCATGCTGGATTCTACCGTCGATTCATCAAATATTTTTCTAAAATCACGAGACCCATAACAAAGCTTCTTGAGAAAAATGCTTCATTTGTCTTTTCTGAGTAGTGTATCGAGGCGTTTGATCTTTTAAAAGATAAACTCGTTAACGGCCCGATAATGGTTGCTTTAGAATGGACGCGAGCGATTATGCAGTCGGTTCCGTTCATGGAGAACGGAAGGAGAGACACTTCCACTCGATCTACTATGCGAGCCAGGCCTTAAATGATGCTTAGCATAACTACACCACCATCGAGAGGAGCTGTTAGCCGTGGTGTTTGCACTCGGTAAGTTTAGGTCCTATGCTGTTCTGTCCAAGACCATTGTTTACACCGATCAAGTTGCTATTCGATATCTCTTCAGCAAGCAGGATGCTAAGCCTCGTCTTATCCATTGGATTCTACTACTACTGCTGCTGCTGCTGCTACTGCTGCTGCTGCTGCTACCGCTACCACTACCGCTACCGCTAAGGAGGGATGGCAGATTTTAGCCATTGTCACGAGGAACCGACAGGAGGACATCATGGTGCGAGTGTCACCGCGAAGAAGGTATTCGATGCTGGATTTTTTTGGCCTTCGGTGTTTAAGGATGCGCATGCATTCATCATAGGTTGTGATCGTTATCAGCATATTGGTAATATCTCATCCCGGAATGAGATGCCCCATAATTTTATTCAGATTTGCGAGGTTTTCAATTTATGGGGTATTGATTTCATGAACCCGTTCCCGTCATCACATGGGAACAAGTACATACTCGTGGCTCTTGATTATGTCTCAAAGTGGGTTGAAGCTAAGGCCTTGACCACAAAAGACACTAGATTTTTGTAGTGAGATTTCTGAAGGTTATGTTCTCTCGATTTTGTGTTTCGAATGCCTTGATCAGTGATCGAGGTACTCACTTCTGCAACGCGCAGATGTAGAAGTCATTACAACTCTATGGTGTCACCCATCGGCTTGGGACGGCTTATTGCTCACAGACTAGTGGGCAGGTGGAAGTGAGTAACCGGGGCATTAAACGCATTTTTGAGAAGACGATTGGGCTAAACTGAAAGGATTAGTCCGCTAAGCTAGATGTCGCTCTATGGGCTTTCCGTACAACATATAAAACTCTTAACAGGTCAACACCGTTTTGGATTATGGGAAAGCCTGTCATCTGCCCGTCGAGTTAGAGCATCGTGCTTCATGGGCACTCCAGACAGTTAACCTCGACATTTTGACTGTCGTATATCATCGTTTTCGTCATCTTCCTGAGTTAGAGGAGCTTCGTGATCATGCATATGCGCATTCATATAAATACAAACAGAGGACTATAGAATTTCATGACCGAAAGCTATGAGGTGATAAACTATTCAAGTGTGGGAACATGATGTTATTGTTTAACTCCCGGTTAAAATTATTCCCGGGAAAGCTTAAGTCCCGATGGTATGGACCGACATGAGGAAGTTTTCCCGTATGGAGCAGTAGAGGTTGAAGATAAAAACACGAGTTTTAAGGTTAATGATCACTGTCTGAAGCACTACATCGGTGAGGAGGCGAATACGGAGGAAGGCGAGGTCTTGCGTCTTACAGCATTACTTATAGAGAGATGATGTGTGCGTGCGCGTGTAGTAGTAAACTATAAAGGATGGAATGATTTGCTTTTGCACAAGATAGTGTTTTAAATTTATAAAAGTGATTTCTACAAAGACTAAACACACACAAAATAGGCAAGTGTACCTATCGTATATGTAGAATAGTATTGGTAAGAACCAAGTATCGATCCGTGGACACAAATGTGTCTAATAATGAATCGTTGTTTTGCTTCAATCGAAGGTTATAATCATGCTGGGGTTAATTTTTGAACTTTTTATAAAATGTAAATATTTATATATAATATATAGGTGACCAAGATAAGAAATTCTAAACGAGTTGTTCAATTATGCGAAGGTTACCATCTAAGATCAAGAATCCACTCCATTTTAGCATTGATAATTAATATGTAGACATGTGATAAACTTGCCGTAGCAATATATGATAGATAGCTCCTTAAACCTTAAGTGAGCATCTTTGGCACTAATGAGATGATATGCTCATTTTAAAGTCCACCCTTTCCTAATGTCATACCATCTCAATGATGTCAATTTAAGTTGGCAAGTAGTTTCTAAAGTAGAAAGATTAGGATTGACTTCAATTTCTCGAATACCAATTCTAACAACTTCGGGTGGTTGTAGTTCATTACACAACCTCCCCTTGGTTGATTTATGTAGGTTATAATTACACATTTCACTAACATATGGTTTCTTTAACTAATTTGATATCCTAAGCAAAGTCATTTTCAGATTACCAAGGTTTAGAAAAATACACCATAACTTATATCTCATCATTTCTAAGTACAATATAAGGATCCATGTTTCGACAATGTATCAAAGTATTTCTATCTTTCAAGAACATGAATCGATCATGAACGATTGCCAATAAGATTGACAACCACCAACTTTGAATTAGTGATTTAAGATGGTGAAACATTTCTCATCAAAAGATAATTGTAATATAACCATGTACTTTACTAGACTACATCACATGTCTTGATTAATTATCAACTAAAACAAAGCTTCTTCATAGATTTTAGATGGTAAAAGGAGTTTAGCTCATAATGAGCATGATTATAAACATTAAGATGATTGATAATAACAAATACATGATTAAACTTAGAACAATCTAACCAAATGTAGATGAATCTTTCTTCTTAATGGTGGTAATGATAGTTGATGATGATGATTAGTGGTGATGACCTCCAAACCTTCAAACTCTTCACTAGATCTTCAAAGTGAGTGTTAGTGTGTGTTTTTATAAGTGAAAACCGGAGAGAATTCTTTTCAAGTCACACAAAATGAGTGCAACATGAGGCACTATTTATAGGCAATCTGGATGGTGAGGCACGGCCCCGTGCTTGATAAGCACGCCCCCGTGCATTTTTATGACATGTGCCAGATTTGTTTTGTCTTTTGTGTGAGGTGGCAGCGGCCACGTGGTTGGTAGGCACGGCCCCGTGGTTTTTTATGACATGTGCTTAATTCTTCTTTGTCTTTTCTGCATTCTCGTCCACGGCCCCGTGTGTGATGAGTACGGCCCCGTGCTTTTGTTTCCAGATTTTGTCTTTTCTTGTGTCAGAAGCACGGGGGCGTGTTTCTTTGTTTTATTGTGTTTTCTTCTGTTTTTCTTCGTCTTTTTGCTTGTTTCTTCGTTTGGGGTTTGGTTTCACCTGAAATTATGTTTTATTATGATAAGTAGCCTTTTATGCTATGTTATTAGATAGAAATTGCAGTTTTTAGAGATTATTTGATGCCGAAAAGATGTATATTTATATGTACATCAAACATCCCCACACTTGAACATTGCTTGTCCTCAAGCAATCTTATTATAAATATCCTCTAAAAACAGCAAAATTTAGATTATAGCTTTCCCTTAAGTGAGCTCAAAGAAGTCGAAACAAAATAACCAATCTTTATGTTAGTTATAAAAGAGAGAGAACTTTTGTTTTTATGAGCCTCCGTTTATGCAAAACGTCACGTTCTCACAATGTTCACTCACACTCGGTTTTATATCTGATCATACCTGTGATGTATGTATGTGAACACTCTTAGCCAAAATGCACCCTGTGATAAATAAGCTTGTAACAAGTTCAAATCTCCACCTTTTGAAGGGTCGCATAGATCAGAAAGTAAAAACCGTTTTGGTTTAGTGTGAGTAGGAATTGGTATTTTGTGGCGCTTCAAGGGTTAATGGTGAATACAACTTCCACTGTTTCTCGGGAGTTTTGAAATGTCTTCATTGGTTAGCTCCTTTTCTTTGAGAGTTTTTTTTTATATACCTAATGACTCTTTTAAGGTTAGATCGTCAAGGCCGGTTTTATCGAGGATGTGGATCAATTCTTCCTCAATCCTATTCTGAATATAACTTCCAACTCTAATGGATCGTTCGGCTTTGAGCCTAATAGCCCCCACCCTCATTAGTTCGGTATATTCATGCTGAGATTGAGTTTGACTTTTTCTACATCTTCCTTCGTGGGACCAGTTTCCGCAACCTAAACATCGTTCATATCTTTTCGCTCTTCTTTTCATTGCGTTCTTGAAAATTCCACAGAATGGTGGCCTTTGTTCTTTTGGCGCCACTTTTTCCTCACCTCATTGTTAAAGAGAAAGATTCAATCCCTAAGTTCTGGAGGCAACCTAGGTTTTGTGAAGTGTATGCAGCAAAGGAAACTGAAATTGATTTCATGCATTTCGAGTTCTTTAGGGTCTGCCAGTAAAAGACCAATGTTATATTTTACCGGTGAAAATGGATAAAGTGATCGGGTTTTTGGGTTATGTAGTTTTGGTAATGGGTTTGATGGAATTGTGTAAATATTACCTTCTTCTTTATACAACGCTTCGTGCGGTCTCGAAATGAATAATTGCGACAAGTTCTAAATCACATGAAACATATGACTCACTCAAGGCTTCCGAAAAAATATTTATATGGCATGAGGTTTATCTCACAGTAACGGAGGAATTGGGTATTAACGCCATATTTTGCATATACTTATTCTCAATATTACAAAACTTCTTTTTAATTTTTCACTTTTATGTAATGATTGGTTATTTGCAAAAAAATTTCTTGGTTTTCTCTTTAGGTTTTTAAATAATCTTTGTTTGCTGCAAAAATATTTGTTTTAGAGAATTTTTATAATTAGTTGGACAAACAATTGGTCAAGTAATTCCCCTCCCCACACTTGAATCTCACATTGTCCTCAATGTGACAAGATTCATGAAAATATAAAAATTCTAATTGAGCGTTATGGGTAAAAATGGAGAGTTACTTCCCTATGGGTTAACGAAATTTCGATAGAGCATCCCCTGTTTTTCGTCCGTTTTCCTGTTTTTGTACCTGTATAATATAAAACTGCAAACATCCATAAATAACCAAGCATAAACTGATGAAATTGGGTATGGAATCATCCATCCCTTGCCCTATCGGGCTAAATTAGTTCCTAGCATAATGTCTTTGGCACCCACGGCCATAAAAATATCCAAACCAACATAAAAATAAACCAACAAGTACGATGAAAAGTAAATTATTTAAAACACACATAATAAGTTCATAAAGTGCTACCAACCCGTGCCCGTGCCCATGCCCGACATACCAGTGCCGCCTGTCATCAGTTACCCGCATCCGGGTCAAATGGTCCTTGTTTGTGCATATTCGGCTTCCATCTGTGCCTCTAATCTGTCTTGTCGTTCGTCCTCCATCATCATCTCCAACTGGCTTTCCAGGTCCCAGATGTCGCCTCGGCTGTCAATGAACCTCCACATTTATGGTCTTACACTAAAGATTTGAGCTATATGCAACTTGTAACAGAGTTTGAGGTTAAGAGAAATAGGTTTTGGGCTTTCTGTTCCTTCCCTGTCCACGTGATAAGCTTCGTAAAGATTGTAAATCCATGCACCGCCGAAGAGTGGGGTACTTGGACATTCAGCAGTTGCATTTGTCTTGAAGAGTTGACAGAAGAGGTAAGTGATGTTGCAAGCAACTTCATTCCTTATACAGTAAAGTGCCCACATATCCCGTAAATTTACCACTCCTTTATTTTTCTTGCGTGCTGTTATCATCTTGCTTAGCAGCTGGTGAATATATTTCATAAGTGGATCTCGTAAGGCTGTGCTGCTCGAAACATTGACGTGGTTTGTTTCATCCTCGAAACCTAACAATTCCCATGCTCGTGCTTGTGTATCCCCAATCTCATCACTGTCTTCTTTTTCAAATGCTATCTTTGCATGGGCCCAGATCTCTCGTTCTGTTCTTCTTTCGTGTAAATTCCCATATCAATCCCAAGTTGGGTAAGAGATGTTGTGCGCCATATACCTCCACATCGGAACTCAATAGCATCTTCGTCCCACGTATCCAAATTCTTCTTCTTTATGTTAAAGGATGCCAAGAATTCCCTTGTTAGTTCTGTTACCGCCTTCCCTGTTTGCTCAAAGACCTTCTTCCACGGCTTGGTCACAAATGTGTTGTATCTGTTCCATTGATTAATCGTGTGTAGGGTTTCTTGGCAAGCATAGAAATTTGGTTCAGGAATTCTTTTGTTTAAGTGGCGTAGCCTTGCATTGGCTTGTCGGTCTCTTGTATCAGATCCGGTGAAGACTAAAAATGCATGAACGTCTTCCCCATACTCGGCCATCTGCAATTTAAACTTAAATTATTCAAAACTCATGAAAAATTTTCAATTTGCTGAAACAGAGAGAAAAGCACAGCGGCGTGCTTTCAGAAGCACGGCCCCGTGCTGCTGCTTCTGGTTCAGTTCCTTTGACTTTTGGTTGACCATGACTCGTGTTGTTTTGGGCACGGCTCGTGTTTTTAATATCGATTTCTAACTTACTCAGACTCGAACCCTCATTCCTAACCGGGTATATCAAATTGGTTTAATGGTGGGTCGGGTATTTATGCCAACACCCAAAACCCGAATTGTTTCTTTCAATTAAACCCTAACCATTCAACATTCAACAATCTATTCATCAAAAGCAAGCAAATTAACCCATACCCTTTTCGGGTTTTGACCCGTTTTGGTCGATTTGAGCGTTTTTAGGGTTAATTTAAACCTAGAATGACGAATTTGAGTAATGATATTGTTAAATTAACATACCTTAGGTTTAGAATCGAAGATTAGATGAAGAAATTAGCAAAATAATTGAAGGTCGGCGGTTTCTTGGTTCAGAACGTAGTGAAAAATAGGGTTGATTGTGTGAGAAAGTTATTTTATTAAGTTTAAAACTCATAACTGTTCTGGGACCAAAAACACGACCCCGTGCAATAGAAAGCACGGTACCGTGCTGCTTAGTGCAGATAGTACTATTTTGTTTATTTGTCGAGCTGGTTTGTTTTTAACTGGGTTTTTATTTTCTGGTTATTTTAACATGGTAATTAAACATCCTAGATTTCATTAAAAACATAAAACTAAAGACATAATTAAAGATAGATGAAATGAAAAGTACAACAACAATTCTCGGGTCCTAACACAGTACTAGCAGAAACAACTTAAACATGAAACAAAGTCAGAACTTTAACGGCCACCACTCCCGAACAAGTCCTGGATGTGTGGTGGTGCTCGTTTGGCTTCCAAAAGTTCGTCAAGCTTCTTGTTGAGCGTGACGATTTCTCGGTTGAGAAAGTTAAGTTTGGAAGTCACATCTTTGTGGAGGTCATCCACAACATGGAAGTTTTCGAACCTAAGAAGGTCGACTTTATTAATTAACTCGACTACTCAAGCCTCGGTTTGCATGTTGCTCTCAACTTGGTCTCTTACGATGCATTGGAGTCTCATGATTTGTTCCTCAAGGAAGGAAGATTCATGTTGTTTCCCCTTCTTCACTGGCTTCCATTCAACACGTTTTCCTTCAATTTAGGTAGTTTTTGTTTGGTGTGAATGGAATAGTGAATTTATGCATGCATTATATAGAGACTGGAAAGTTGAACACGGCACCGTGTTTTTGGAAGCACGGCCCCGTGCTGCTAGAAGAAAAATGTTTCTGACTCAGAGAATTGTACGGAGTCAGCGCGTATCATGCTGAAGATTCTGGGGTGACCACGGCCTCGTACTTTGGAAAGCACGGCCCGTGCATTTTGTCACAGTGATTTTCTTTTTAATTTTCAACATGATTCAAGATCCGGAATTTTTTATAATGACGTTTATTGTGATAATTTGGAAGTTTGGTCATCTAAAAATTACTTTTCATTAAATAGAGATCCTAGAACAATTACAGGATAAGCCCGGGTTTCCTAAGAAAAGAAAAAATAATCGGGTTAAGCCCGAAGTCCTAACACATTGTGCTTAATGCACTTGTTTACACATAAAAAAACAGAAAGTTGAGTTTCCTAGAGTTCCCCGAAAGGCTCTCCTCCTCCGAAGGGTCCTGGTGGTGGAAAATACGTGAAACCGAGAACTTGAAACTGGAGTTGCTCGTTGATGTCTCGGAGTTCCATTTTCTTGTTTTCCACTGATTCGGTGAGTTGCACGAGACGCATCTCCGCAAGGAGATTCATTTCGGTGAGTTCTTTCACGAGTTCTTGAAGTTAAAAAAGAAGCTCGACTTTGGAAACATGGCGGGCATCGTTTCTCGGATTTCGGGAAACGGGGATTGCTTCATTCATCTCAGTCGGCATGCTGAATTCTCAGAGGTTTTTGGTTTTGGTTTTGGTTTGTGCAAGGAATGCAATGACACAAGGTGCCTTTTATAACCAAACAGGAAACCAAGCACGGTACCGTGCTTTTGGAAGCACGCCCCTGTGTTTTTGCTCTGACAATTCTGTTACAAACCAGTCTGACTGAGAGTTTTGCAGCGTAGATGCCGGCCCGCATTTTTAGGCACGGGACCGTGCTTTTGAGAGCACGCCACCGTGATTTTATATTAATTTTTTTAAATAAAACAAATGTTTACAGAGCCTAGTTTTGTGAAGGTCTTGGCCAGACCTTGTTTCCTTAATTTCCTAAGTAAAAAGTTTGGAGGGTTAATACCTCCAACACTTCTTTAAGTGGACCGTCGATATATGGTTTTAATCGATGTCCATTTACCTTGAACTTCTGGCCATTTGAGTTTGAAATTTCGATGGTTCCATAGTCAAAAACTGTTTCAACTACGTATGGACCTGTCCATCGGGATTTCAGTTTTCCCGGGAAAAGACGTAAACGAGAATTGTATAATAGTACACGATTGCCAGCTTGAATTTTTTTGTTTCCTTTTAAATGAGCGTCATGTATGCGTTTAGTCTTTTCTTTGTAGGACCAGGAATTTTCGTAGGCCAGTGTTCTCAGTTCCTCGAGTTCACGAATTTGATCTTCCCGGTTTGCTCCGGTGGACGTTAGATCAAAATTCACTGCTCTGAGGGCCCAGTAGGCTTTGTGTTTTAACTCTACTGGTAGATGCCATGCCTTCCCGTAAACGAGCTTGAATGGTGTCGTTTCTATGGGAGTTTTGTAGGCCGTCCTAAGGGCCCACAATGCGTCATCTAACTTTTCTGCCCAATTTTTGCGATTCATCCTCACACTTCTTTCCAAAATTCTCTTGATTCCTCGATTCGAGACCTCTACCTGCCCACTGGTATGAGGGTGATATGGTGTTGCCAGTCGGTGATGGACCCCATATCGTGCTAAGACCTTGTCCATCAGGGTGTTACAGAAGTGAGTACCTCTGTCGCTGATTAGGGCTTTTGGAGTACCGAATCTTGAGAATAACTTTTTCAGAAATCGTAAACTAGTCGAGCATCGTTGGTGGGAAGAGCTTGTGCTTCTACCCATTTAGATACGTAGTCGACTGCTACAAGGATGTATTTATTTCCGAATGAGTTAGAAAATGGGCCCATGAAATCTATTCTCCATACATCAAAGATTTCACAAATTTGAATGCCTTTTTGAGCCATCTCATTTTTTGATGAGATGTTCCTGGCTCTTTGACAAGCATCGCATGCTTGGATCAAAGTAAATGTATCTTTGTATATAGTGGGCCAGAAAAATCCTGCATCAAACACTTTCCTAACCGTGGTGGCGGTACCATGGTGTCCTCCTGTCGGTCCTTCATGGCAGTGTTTGAGAATGTCTAAGGCCTCCTTGCCTGCTACGCACTACGAATAACTTGATCTGCACCTATCCTAAACACGTATGGATCTTCCCAGAAGTAAAACTTAAGATCGGAGAAGAATTTCTTCCGCTATTGATGGGTAAGTCCTTTTTCTGGGATCCCACAAGCTAAGTAATTTGCGAAATCGGCATACCAAGGACTTTCGTCTTTTTCCTCTATCACTTCTTGAATGTGCATGAGGACTTCATGTGGGAAATTATCATTGATAATTTCTTTGTGAAGTTCTTCGGGAGTAGGACATTCTAAACGTGAAAGATGGTCCGCGGCTACATTTTCTGCTCCCTTCTTGTCTTTAACTTCGATGTCAAATTCTTGGAGTAGTAGGATCCATCGGATGAGTCTGGGTTTGGCATCTTGTTGTTGAATAGGTAACGTATTGCGGCATGATCGGTGTAAACTATGGTTTTGGAAAGAACTAGGTATGATCTAAATTTTTCAAAGGCAAATACTACTACTAGTAACTCTTCTTCTGTTGTGGTGTAATTTTCTTGTGCATCGTTAAGAGTTTTACTGGCATAGTAAATTGGGTGAAAGTGTTTTTCTTTGCGTTGTCCGAGTACGGCTCCAACTGCAAAGTCACTTGCATCGCACATGATTTCGAATGGAAGGGTCCAATCGGGTGTGGTCATGATTGGTGCGTTGACAAGTTTGTCTTTTAATGTATTGAATGACTCAACACACTCCTCAGAGAAGACGAATGGTGCGTCTTTTTCCAGAAGTTTGGTCATAGGTCTTGAGATTTTTGAGAAGTCTTTTATGAAGCGGCAGTAGAAACCGGCGTGACCTAAAAAACTTCTAATGGCTTTGACTGAAGTTGGCGGCGGAAGTTTGGATATGGTTTCTATTTTGGCCCTATCAACTTCTAGTCCATTTTGAGAAATTTTGTGTCCTAGAACAATGCCTTCCTTTACCATAAAATGGCATTTTTCCCAGTTGAGCACTAGATTTACTTCTTCACACCTGGCTAACATTTTGTCCAGGTTTTTCAGACAATGATCGAAGGAGTCTCCAAAGACTGAGAAGTCGTCCATGAAAACTTCCATAGAGTTTTCGATCATTTCATGAAAGATGGCCACCATGCAACGTTGGAAGGTGGCTGGAGCATTACATAGTCCAAATGGCATTCTTCGGTAGGCGAAGGTTCCATACGGACATGTAATGGTGGTTTTCTCCTGATCTTCAGGAGCAATGGGAATTTGAAAGTAGCCGGAAAATCCATCAAGAAAACAGTAGAACATTTTTCCAGATAATCGTTCGAGCATTTGGTCTATGAAAGGAAGTGGAAAATGATCTTTTCTTGTGGCGTCATTAAGTTTCGGTAATCAATGCAAACTCGCCAGCCTATGATGGTTCTCATTGGTATTAGTTCGTCCTTCTCGTTCATTACGACCGTCATTCCTCCCTTCTTGGGTACTACCTGAACAGGACTAACCCAAGGTGAATCCGAGATCGGGTAGATTAATACGGCATCAAGAAGTTTGATTACTTCCTTCTTCACCACATCTTGCATGTTTGGGTTGAGACGTCTTTGATGTTGGACCACGGGTTTGTATTCCTCCTCCATGAGAATTTTGTGAGTACAAAAGGAAGGACTGATGCCCTTGATATCCATGATCTTCCATGCGATAGCCTTCTTATGGTTTTTGAGAACCTTAAGAAGTTCATCTTTCTCTTCTTTAGAAATGTGAGATGAAATAATTACTGGAAGTTGAGAATCTTTTTCTAGAAAGGCGTATTCGAGATGTTTTGGTAGTTCTTTTAACTCTAAGGCTGGTGGTTCTTCGATTGATGGTTTTGATTTTTCATTGTTTTCAATGATTTCGTATAACATTTCTGATTCTTCTTGGTGGTTATTATTGAAATTTTCGTTCTCTAAAATGGGTTTGTTGAGTGTTTTGTCTAAGACTTGTGTTTCTAAGGGAGTGTTGATGGAGGAATCTCGCATATAGCAACTCACGATGGAGTCTATTATGTCAACACAATATAAGGTGTCATTGTGCTGTTGCGGATATTGCATAGATTTTCCTAATTCAAAAGTGGTTGTCTCGTCATTGACCCTGAGAGTGAGTTTACCGGTGCAAACATCAATGATAGCCTTTGCGGTGGCTAAAAAGGGTCTTCCTAAAATTAGAGGTACACTTTTGTCTTCCTCCATGTCTAGAATCACAAAATCTACTGGGAAAACAAACTTGTCAATTTTGACAAGCATGTTTTCAACAATGCCCCGAGGGTATTTAACGGATTGGTCAGCTAACTGAATGCTCATGCGGGTGGGCTTTGTTTCTCCTATCCCTAGTTTTGCAAAAACAGCATAAGGTATTAAATTAATACTAGCTCATAGGTCAGCCTGGGCATTGCTAACAGATAAATTTCCTATGAGACAAGGGATAGTAAAGCTCCCGGGATCGGTCATCTTTGGAGGACGGCTGAACATTCTTCACTTAGAGTGACGTGCGAGAGCTCCTCCAGCTTCCTTTTGTTTGTCAGCACTTCTTTGAGAAACTTGGCATCTGAGCAATAGCTTCGACAAAAGGGATGTTGATATGGAGTTGTTTAAATAGTTCTAGAAACTTCCCATACTGGGCTTCCAATCGCTCCTGCTTTAGTCTTCCAGGGTATGGAATAGGCGGAACATAGGTTCGGACTGGCTCCTTAGGCTGTACGGTGCTTGTTGGGGTCAGCCTTTCCTGTGTTTCATCAGGAGACTTTTTCTCCATAATTGATTTTGAAGTTGGTAAGACAACAGTGGTCGTACCGCTCCTGAGTGTAACGGCGTTAGCTGTTGCATTCGGGTTGATGATTGTGTTGCTTGGAAGAGTGCCATGTTGTCTTTCGGATAATTGTCGGGCAATTTGTCCGATTTGGGTTTCTAGGTTTTGTAATGATGCCTGTTGACTTTTGAGATTGGCTTCATGTTTTAATAATACTCCGCTGATATCAACAGCTCTTGAGTCGGCTTTCTTTTCTGCTTCATTTGTCTTGGTCATCAATTGGATCAGCATTTCTTCGATCTTAGAGTAGCTTGGGTTTTGATGGTTACTGGAACTTTGATATTGAAATTGAGGTTTAGGCTGGAAGGGTTGATTCATTGGTCTTTTTTCGAATCCGGATAAAGGTTGAGTGTTACCTCCGTCTTTCCAGCTGAAATTCGGGTGGTTTCTCCATCCTGGATTGTAGTTATTGCTGAAGGCGTTGTTCTGTCGAGCGATGAAATCGATTTCTTCCATGGCCATAATGAAATGTTTACAGTCACTTGTTTTGTGATTTCCCCCACAAGTGTCACAGGTGAGTCTGGTTTTTGATAGTTCGGCTTGAAGTTGTTCGAATTTTTTAGAAAGGGCTTCAAGTTGTGCTGTGACAAGAGTGTTAGAATCAACGTGGTGTATTCCTTTGTGGGTAGGTGTAGATCTTGGTGGGTTGTAAGCGAAACTCTTCTTTGCGGCCTTTTCCATAACTTCAAATGCTTCGTTAAGTGATTTGGATCCCAGGTCTCCACCAGCGATTTGGTCGATGGCCTGTTTGTTTTGACTGGATTGTGCGTGAAAGAAAGTTTGTACTTGTAACCATACGCTCAGTCCATGATGTGGGCATCTTCTTAGAAGACTTTTGTATCTTTCCCATGCTGCGTGTAACGATTCATCATCATCGGTCCGGAATCCGGTAATGCTGGCTCGGTATTTGGCAGTTTTATAAGGCGGAAAATATTTTAGGAGAAACTGTTCAACCATCTGGTCCCAAGTGGTGATGGAACCAGATGAAAGAGATTCTATCCATTCTAGGGCTTGACCCCTTAGAGAGAAAGGAAAGAGTTTGAGTTTGATCTGATATTCTGAATAGTTTTGGATTTTAAAAGTTCCGCAGATTCGTAGAAATCGAGATATGTGAGAAAGAGGGTCTTCGTCGAGGAGACCATGAAATTGAACTGAGTTTTCCACCATATGAATGGTGCTTGATTTGATTTCGAAGTTTTCGGTAATTTCGGGTGGAGCCACTCCATTGCTGTAGCCTTCGAGAGATGGCTTGGCATACTGGCTCATGTTCGGCTCATTATTCTGGGCCGCCATCATTTCTTCGGTTTGATTTTCTCCTGATGTAGTGGCGTCTACTGATTCGTCTTTGATTGCTTCGGAGGTTTCTGTAGTCCGTTTACGAGTTCGTCGTCGAAAGAGTCGTTCCGGTTCAGAAAGTGGAGAAACAAGCTCAGGCTCAAAAGTAGAGGACATACATGGGGCTAAATCAAAATTAAACTAAAGTAAAAGTTAGCTAAGATTAGTCTAAGTTAAACTATAAGTTAGGCTAAACTATTTTAAACTAAACTAAGGTCTAAATTAATTAAGCTAAAGTAAAGTAAGGTAAATAAAGATAAAAAGTAGGCTTGCCGTAAAATTATGTATTTTAATATTTAGTAAAAAAAAATAAAGATAAAATAAAATAGAAGTTAAAAATTTGTACAGTTATAGACAATGATTAAATTAAAACTTGGATTCTTTGAGTGCTTCGGAGGTTTCTGTAGTCCGTTTACGAGTTCGTCGTCGAAAGAGTCGTTCCGGTTCAGAAAGTGGAGAAACAAGCTCAGGCTCAAAAGTAGAGGACATACATGGGGCTAAATCAAAATTAAACTAAAGTAAAAGTTAGCTAAGATTAGTCTAAGTTAAATTATAAGTTAAGCTAAACTATTTTAAACTAAACTAAGGTCTAAATTAATTAAGCTAAAGTAAAGTAAGGTAAATAAAGATAAAAAGTAGGCTTGCCGTAAAATTATGTATTTTAATATTTAGTAAAAAAAAATAAAGATAAAATAAAATAAAAGTTAAAAATTTGTACAGTTATAGACAATGATTAAATTAAAACTTGGATAGTTTTTAGAAACGTACAGTGTCCCCGGCAACGGCGCCAAAAACTTGATTTGTGCGTGCGCATGTAGTAGTAAACTATAAAGGATGGAATGATTTTCTTTTGCACAAGATCGTGTTTTAAATTTCTAAAAGTGATTTCTACAAAGACTAAACACACACAAAACACTACAAAAAATGCCAAAAAGTGACATACAAAAAGTGATGCTATAAATCAAAAAAGTGTCACTAAAAGCACCTTTAAGAATGTGCGGCACACAAAAAAATGTCACTAGAAACGGTGACGCTAAAACCTTTTAGTGTCACTTTTTTGATATGCTGCACAAAGTTTTAGGGCTTTTAGTGGCACTAATTCTTTTGCCACAATATAGACAATAGTCTTTTGTGGCATAATTTTGTGACATTAAAAGTAATCCTAATTACACATCAATACTAGTTTTAGTGTCATTATATTTTTACCACAATCTACGAACAACTTTTGCGACACAATTTTTGTGTTAGTAAAACCATTTCTATTTAAATATGTATACCTTTTTGTCGTGGCGTATAATTTTGCTACACAAATCACAACATTGACAATTTAAAATATAAAATAAATGTTTGCTAATGTAGAAATCATAATTTTATTATTTCAGTAATAAGTTCAAAAAACCATATTTCAAATGTTAAGAAAAATTGAATAAGTAATATATTCTAAATTCCAAATGTTTACACAATGAATTTTAATCTAAGCGTTCTTTGGGCTGACAATTCCCTTTGATAGAATATTTCCAAATTTTTTTTTGTCAATTTTCCAAAGCTTCTCATGATATGTGCGTGTCATCATCAAAGTATAAACATGTATAAGAAAATGGTCCGAACAAGACAACAAACAACAACATATAGCATGCGGCTATTTATAATTGGCCCAAACACCTATACATAGACAAAAAACCAACATATTACCTTAACTGCAATGTCAACAAAAATTTAAAGATCAATTGTCCAAACCTCTTTCTTGCCCTGTAAATAAAGTTTTGGATGATAAATTTCATATGAAGATTACAACAACAATCATATCCATTTAATATTGCAAAATAGTTAATAAGTAACAAGTTAAGAGTAATTACCATTATCATTATGAATTCTTGAAGATATTTCATCCATTGATAAAGAGTTGCTATGGGCCAATGAACCAATAGTAGGGACCTAAAGGTATAAATGAAACAAATGCTAGTACATAAACACGTAATATTATATAAAAGAACAAATAATGGTTCATGAATGTAATTACCTGTATGTTCATATTGCTTAGAACCGAAGACAAGTTTGCATTGGGAATATGTTCTTAGATGATGACAGCCATAGCACCGACTACACTCTTTAGCTGATCTATAGTTTGTGAGTCTGTCGAATAAGCACCATTACTTTTTGTGGCCGACATCCTTCCAACTAGTCGAACGTATACTCTTTTCTCCGTGCCTTTAACTCTTGAGTAGTCATCCATTGTAAAATCATCGGGATCACCGAGCGTGATTGTAGAATCATTTGAAATATCTTTTAATGAAGCCTAAACACATAACAAACTAGGTAATCACAAACTAATAAAACACATCATGATATATAGGAACATTAAATTCTACATTACCACAACGTGAGCAGCGTTATCATCAACAATAGTTCCATCTTTACGAGTGTGAGTTTTTATATATAGCTCTCCTCTTGTTGGATATACACCATTATTCTTTGTTGCCTATAATTTATGTATGATGGTTAGTAAACGAAATAAAAACCTAAAAATACAATAATAAATGTCAAAAATAGTAAGAATAATACCATTTCATAACCAAGTCTAGCAAATGACTTTGTCCCACCAACATGAGGCTCCTTCATCTTTGAACGGCTCAATATTTTAGCATCACATGTTCTCTATGGTAAACGGTATATAAAAACACAATAAGGTCGTTGGTTTTAGCCAATACAGGACCAGAAGCAACCCAACCCGATTAAAAAGATACCCAATTAATTGAAACCTGATTCCCGAATACCAATACACACACCTTATTTGAGATGGTTATCTGATAGATTTTAACACCCACTACCTTAATAGTCCAACTCAATTAACCCAAAATCCCGAATAATTTACAAGAATATTATATATTATAAAAGAAATAAGCTGAATAACCCAACTCGATTAACCCAAAACCCGAATAATTTACCGTAATATTATATATTATTTGTTCTTAACAAACAAAAGCCAGGGGCAAAATGAATATTTATATATTTTTGACCAACATTATTTGTTTTGAAACGGTAAAAACCTTTTTTTTACCCTACTCTGTTTCTCAAACCACAACACGGTTACTCGTCTTTGCATTGAGGAGAAGAAAACAAGCACTAAATCAAATAATTTGGAGAATTTGCAATAGCACCTTGCATTTTACTAGTATGGTGACTCTCAGTTTCATAAGCATCGTGGTCTTCAACAGGCTCATTGAATTTGGTAGAAGTGACGTGTAGCCCCTTGCGTCTACCCATACTACTGTTATCAACCAAATTGAATATCATCAAAATGTTTTGTGTGCGTGTCTCTCTCTGTCTCACTTTGTATGTATATAATACTGTGTAAATCATGTATATGATCATATGTTAAATTACATATATACTAAGTTCGATCTATTACAACTCATTGTCGTATGTTAAATATGAGTAAAATTTTAAAGTAATTCAAAAAGAAATGTTTGTAGTTTAACATTAAGAGTAGATTAATAACAAAAATGAAAAGAAAAGCATACCTTTGAAAATGAAGGTATGGCCCAATTTCTGGTCTCTTCAAACTCTGCACAATAAAAAGATTCCAAATCAATCCAACCATTCTTATTAACATTTTTATTTCAATAGATATTCCGGTATAATATTCAAAACCCTCTTTTAAAATATTAATATATGTTCTGTTGTTCATCAATTGATAAATATTCTATCAGTAACCTCAATTGTGTCTGAGCCAATTTCGATTTTATATATTACCAATCAATTCCAAATAAGTAATCGCCTATTTAAAAAGTTGTCACAAAAAATTGAATTCCAATTTAGTTATTGTTAGTTTAAAGTATTCTATCTTCAAAAAGAGTTTGGCAGCTTACTTGTTTGAAGAATAACAGAACCAAGACGATCGGAATGACCGAAACCGAAACTGGCGATTGAATCTGAGCAACTGATTACTGTAGACAATTAAACCACAAGAAATTAGGGCGGCTGATTGATTGAGAAGAGGGAAACTAAAATTTTCAGTATAATATTGCCGCTAATCTTGACACAAATTCCCGCCGGCTAAACCTTATGATTCATAAGATTGAAATTAAAAACATGATTTCTAACCAGCTAGAGCGTATTTGGATCTAAATGTTTGAATAATATAATTAATAACCCTTTATGTTGATTAGTTTATGTATTAGAATATAATAAATCTTGTTTTTACCTTATACTTATCTCGACTGCAATTAGAGGTGAGAAAATAAATCAGTTAACCGAACCGATCGAAAAATTGAATTGAAACCGAACCGATTTGAAATGTTCTCTAGCAAAACCGGTTCCAAAACGGTTAACTCCGATCAAAACCCGAACCGAAACCAGTTATAACTGTAGACCCGTAATATGTTAATTAGTTATGTTAATTTTTAGTTTTATCGAGTAGAACGATGTCATTTATTTGATTTTAGAGTCGGATGATGTCTAGCCCGGTTAACTGATCAAAACCGCTTCTCTAACTGGTTACTACCCTACCCGAAACCGGTTAACCGATTTTTTTATTATAATTTTATTAAAAAATCGACTTTTTTTCGGGTTATTAACTAGTTAACTGGTCAAAACCGCTTCTCTAATTGGTTACTACCATACCCGAAAAACCGGTCTAAACGGTTAACCGATTTTTTTAATTATTATTTTATTAAAAAATCGGGTTTTTTTTGGTTATTCACCGGTTAACCGGTCAAAACCGCTTTTCTAACCGGTTACTACCCTACCTGAAAAACCGGTCTAACCGAATAACCCATTTTTTACTATTATTTTATTAAAAAAGCGGTTTTTTTTGGGTTATTAACCGGTTAACCGGTCAAAACCGCTTCTCTAACCGGTTACTACCCTACCTAAAAAACCGATCTAACCAGTTAACCGATTTGTGCACCTCTAGATGGCAGTTATCAAGATTGGATAAAACTTTGAATATCTATAATTACAGGGGAGTTAGTTGTCGGTTAGAAAATGGTTATCTTTGATAACCGTCATCTCCAAAAGTCGTGTCTGTTTATCTTGTGTTTATATGACGGTCTAGGATAAGAACTAGTTTGGTAATTCACTTTTACATGTTCAGATTAATAGAGAGTTTGTTCTTGTTCAATTGTTATTCTTATTGTGAGTGTATGTATGATTGTGTTCTTTGCGAAAACAAATCATCATGGTTTCCAAGAACAAAGGCTAGATGGTATACGATCAGAAAGTTATGCAAGATCAGAGAATCGAGTTTGAAGACGATCGGGCCAACAATAACATGGTCTAGAAACCGGTTATAATATAGTTTAAAAAAATCGCCCGTCGACCACTCTGCCACCCGAAGGGCCGGCCCTGGGTTTCGTTTATATATATTTAAGATAAGATTAAGATTAATGTAGTGTTCATATTTTAAAAAAATGTGTATTCTATATTTGCTAAAAGTTACCAAATTTATGATTTTCTAGAAATTATGTGTTATAATATATGATTATAGTGTTTCCTCGATCTATAGATTTTAATATTTAGAAAGTGATACACCAAGTAGGTTTGGTGAATATACAAATCACGTATATAATAATATTTTCTTAAACTAAATTATTTACAAGAACCAACAACCGTGAACCAATGCCATCATCATCTAATGTTAAATATTAATAACTAATGGTCAAATGGAAAAATCTAACAAATATTTTTCAAAATTTGTCACATTAAATCTATTAGTGATGATAGATTAGGAATATTAATAAAGGTAAAATCTGACCAATGCCAACATCATCTAATGGTAAATATTAATAATTACTCAAGATCGGCTCGTGAAAAAGCTCGATCGAGCCGAGCTTAAACGAGCCCGAGCCCGAGCGCGAGCTTAAAAGAAAGCTCGTTTAATAAACGAGCCCGAGCCCGAGCTTCACTTATCGAGCTCGAGCCGGCTCGCGAGCCTAAACAAGCCGGTCATTTATATATTTTTTTTATAACTATATATATTGATAGATACATATATATTTAATAATTATTAATTGATATATATAACTTTATGAAAACAATTAACTAAATAACATATTATTTTATATATAAAGTTATTATGAATATAAATATACATATATAATTATAAATATATAAAAAAATTAATTAATAAATACTAAACGAGTTGAGCCCGAGTCGAGCTCGAGCTTTATAAATAAAGATCAAAACGAGCCGAGCTCGAGCTCCGTATAAGTTAAACGAGTCGAGCTCAAGCCTGGTCAAGCTCGGGCTCAGCTCGGCTCGTTTAGGAATAGTTAGGGTGGTTGATAGTTATCTAGGTTGATATGGTCCCTAATGGACAATTAGAGTTGATAAACACTAAACGAATGCATATTCTTGACTAAAAGTCAAATGCATATTCTGACTTTTCAAATCAACTAGACAGATTACAAATTTCAGTCGTAATATGTTTGATCAACAAAATAGAAATTATGCTTCAGTCCATGCGGCAACACAAGTCCAATTCTTGATAGTGTCGTTAGTTTTGCAGCAATGTCTTCAGGGGCGTATGTCAAGTGGTGTAATAATAAAAAAAGAGATACAAGTTTTGCAGCAATTTCTTCAGGGGCGTTTTGCAGCAATTTCTTCAGGGGCGTTTTGCAGCAGTTTTGCAACAATTTCTCCAATATGATACAAGTTTTAATAATATAAAAAAGATATACTGTCCTACAGAAAGAAATAGAGTTGTATGCAGCTTTAGTTTTTTCCAAGCTTACCATACCTGTTGATGTTATTTTTGACCTGCAAAAGTAAAAGGTTTATTTGAGGCAAAGAGAATAAATAAGCTTGGGTGCTTAGAATGCTGATCCATTATATTGAGTGTCAATGAACTCCACGCCAATTTCTTCGATAATACTTTTTGACTTTGATACCCCCGGATCAAATGTCAACTGTTTGACTTGGACTTTTAAGCAACTATGACTTTTAGTTGCTGCGAGCCTTTGACCTTGCGTGAGTTTGACTAAGACTTCAGCTTTGACTTTGAAACCTTCTAACTTTGACTTTTCTCACATTATTTTCCATGAGGCATATTAACAATTATCGAATTCCCAATTTGCCCTGACTTCCAAAATTCCAAAATACATTCCCAGCTTTTTACCTTTTCCCAAAACTGCCCCTGATCACTAATTGAGTCTGATTATCTTTATTCCCATACTTCCTTAGCCAGAAATATAAATAGTAACTAGCAAAGAAAGCAAACTGAAACATACAACTCAAACCACCAATAAACATGATATAAATAAAAACAAGTTTATATAATATAAAAACATCAGTTGTTACCACTTACCACGTAAAATTAAAACTATGAAAAAGAAATTACATTAAGTTTTATGAAATAAAATTAATTAGTAATAAAATAAGAATTTAGTCGTTATCATCATTTTCTTTAACATCTACTAAAATATGGAATTAGTTGTTAGGCTATCTAGGTTGTAAACATACCGAACATTAGTTAACCAACTATTTGTGAATTCAACGAGAAGTTTGTTTGCGTTTGTTTAATAATAGAATGAACATAAAAAATAAATATCATTCGATTAACTAAATAAACAAACCTGATCACTGATTCTATTTCTTTTTTGTCTTTATTAAATTAAGCAACCTTTAAAAATGTGTGTCAAGCAAATATGGCACACATGAAGTGACATTAAAAACCTAAACTTACCTGACACAAACGCAAAATGCCACTATAATTATTTCCAAGAAAATATGGCATACACATGGTGCCACTAAATCCCCAGATTATAGTGATACAAATACTAAATGCCACTAAAAGCGTGTGCGAAGCAAGTGTGGCATACATAAAGTGCCCCTAAAACCTAACTTTAGTGGCACATATTCTAAATGTCACTAAAAATGTGTTCCAAGAAAATGTGACATACACAAAGTGTCACTAAAACCTAAAATAGTGGCACAATAGCTAAATGCCATAAAAAAAAGTGTGCCATTGAATGGCATTTTTTTGTAGTGAAATAGGCAAGTGTACCTATCGTATATGTAGAATAGTATTGGTAAGAACCAAGTATCGATCCGTGGACACAAATGTTTCTAATAATGAATCATTGTTTTGTTTCAATCGGAGGTTATAATCATTTTGGGGTTAATTTTTGAACTTTTTATAAAATGTAAATACTTATATATAATATATAGGTGACCAAGATAAGAAATTCTAATCGAGTTGTTCAATTATGCGAAGGTTACCATCTAAGATCAAGAATCCACTCCATTTTAGCATTGATAATTAATATGTAGACATGTGATAAACTTGCCGTAGCAATATATGATAGATAGCTCCTTTAAAATCTTAACAGAGCATCTTTGGCACAAAGGAGATGATATGCGCATTTTAAGTCCACCATTTCCTAATGTCATACCATCTCAATGATGTCAATTTAAGTTGGCAAGTAGTTTCGTAAAGTAGAAAGATTAGGATTGACTTCAATTTCTCGAATACCAATTCTACAACTTCGGGTGGTTGTAGTTCATCACACAACCTCCCCTTGGTTGATTTATGTAGGTTATAATTACACATTCCATTAGCATATGGTTTCTTTAACTAATTTGATATCCTAAGCAAAGCCATTTTCGGATTACCAAGGTTTAGAAAAATACACCATAACTTATATCTCATCATTTCTAAGTACAATATAAGGATCCATGTTTCGATAATGTATCAAAGTATTTCTATCTTTCAAGAACATGAATCGATCATGAACGATTGCCAATAAGATTGACAACCACCAACTTTGAATTAGTGATTTAAGATGGTGAAACATTTCTCATCAAAAGATAATTGTAATATAACCATGTACTTTACTAGACTACATCACATATCTTGATTAATTATCAAGTAAAACAAAGCTTCTTCATAGATTTTAGATGGTAAAAGGAGTTTAGCTCATAATGAGCATGATGATAAACATTAAGATGATTGATAATAAAAAATACATGATTAAACTTGGAACAATCTAACTAAATGTAGATGAATCTTTCTTCTTAATGGTGGTAATGATGGTTGATGATGATGATTAGTGGTGATGACCTCCAAACCTTCAAACTCTTCACTAGATCTTCAAAGTGAGTGGTATTGTGTGTTTTTATAAGTGAAAACCGGAGAGAATTCTAGTCAAGGCACACCAAATGAGTGCAACATGAGTCACTATTTATAGGCAATCTGGATGGTGAGGCACGACCTCGTGCTTGATAAGCACGCCCCGTGCATTTTTATGATATGTGCCAGGTTTGTTTTGTCTTTTGTGTGAGGTAGCAACGGCCCCGTGGTTTTTTATGACATGTGCTCAATTCTTCTTTGTCTTTTCTGCATTCTCATCCACGGCCCCGTGCGTGATGAGCACAGCCCCGTGCTTTTGTTTCCAGATTTTGTCTTTTCTTGTGTCAGAAGCATGGGGGCGTGTTTCTTGAGGCATAGGGGCGTGTTTCTTTGTTTTCTTGTGTTTTCTTCTGTTTTTCTTCGTCTTTTTGCTTGTTTCTTCGTTTGGGGTTTGGTTTCACCTGAAATTATGTTTTATTATGATAAGTAGCCTTTTATGCTATGTTATTAGATAGAAATTGCAGTTTTTAGAAATTATTTGATGCCGAAAAGATGTATATTTATATGTACATCAAGAGACGTGAGAGACAGGTTGGTTTGAGGACCCATTAAACCAAGCACTCTCGGGAGGTAGCCCGAGTTTTGATTTATCTGTTTTTATTTTTCCTTGTAACTAAGGATTCTATCGATTGAAGCCGCTAGTACTCATTCTCCATTCGAGTGGCTGATTTTGAGGGCATTCTATTTATCTAAAAAAATAAAATAAAATAAAAATTAGAAAATCATAAAAATACAGAAACATGTTTATTACTTATCATTGTTTTAGTTGTGTACGCCGCTATATGCGAGCGATTTTGCTCAGTACAGGTTATATCTTTCCGCATGATAGCTCTGGATGGCGTTTTGAAACTATTCTCCCAAGGTTGCGGCCGCGAATGAAATGTTATATGCATCGGCGGATCAAGAAAACTTTCTCACAAGGGTCAGGAATTTTTATGGTCGGTACTGATACAACTGTCGGGTCGAATCGGGTTGAGTCGGGTCATATATATAAAACAAAGGATTACCAAACAAAATATTAGTTAACAAATATATTAAAGTTGTTCTCTACGAGTTTTCATTTTTTGAAATCTAATCATTACATAATCTTCTTTAACATTGATAAGCAAGTCCTTCTCAATGTAACAAATTCAACTGTCGCTTAAATTTTCATCACTCATTCGATTACGCAAATCGGACTTCACATACTTCATTGCTGAAAAGGATCTTTCAACGGTTGCGGTTGCGACGGGTAATACGAGAGCTAACTTTAATCAAACTAGTCAAGTATCGAACTATTAATAATTCAAAATTACACTTTATGAATTATGTTACAGAATCACAAGTTTGTCCACAAAATCACAAAATTCCCTAATTTTTTTACATAACCTAAACACCATTAACCTAAAAATCTAAAAGCCTAACTAAATTAGACATAAATTAACTGTATTATGTATTTATGTTATACCTTAATGTGCTTTTTAGTGGCTGGAGGGATGTTGGAATAGTGGAATTGTTTGTCACCGTGAGTCTGCCCCTGCCTAGTCGCCAGTATTTCTGATTTCGGTGAGCTAAAGCTTGAAAAGACAGAGGGACCACGGAGGCAGACGATCAGAATGTAAGGTAGAGGGTGTGTTGGTGCATAAATGTCAGTAGTTCATATGTCTAATGTCTGTAATCGAGTCTGTAATATTGTTTATGTATTTGTTTGTTTAAAGCGAAGTTGTTGACAAGTTCGCTTAGGCGAACTTGTTAACCAAGCGAAGTTGTTGACAAGTTCGCCTAGGCGAACTTGTTGAACAAGCGAAGTTATGGACAACTTCGCCTGAGGCGAAGTTGTCGTGTATTTATATAGGTTACGGTTGTTCGTTTTAGGGGGGTAAGTTACGTGTAATTCAGTGAGTCAAGTGACGTGAGGTCGAGAGTCTGTAAGTATCACGTGTTGAGTTATTAATATAACGTGTGTTTGTTCGTATCGTATTCGTGTGTTCGTGTGTTTGTGTTCTACGTCTGTAACGATCTACACAGGGATTCCGCACCTGTGTATATCGGGATATCTCGTGTGATCCGTCCAGGGAACCTACAATTGGTATCAGAGCATTTGCTCGATTGTGTGGTTCGGGATATTCACGCGGGTGTAGAATTCGTCCCATTTCGACTATTCACGGGACGAGTTTTTGGTGTTTTTGCTCATTCTAGCCTCCTACCAGTGTGTTCAAGCCTTTAAACTACAGTCATCCCTCCTAGTGGAAGCAAATCAACTACAGTCATCCCTCCTGGTTGAGCATGGGAAAATTATAGATGCCTTGAAGGAGTTCTTGGCATCTCAGGGGGAGATGAGCTGTAAGGGCGACGAGCTCAGGACGAAAAGAAGAAATGACCGAGACGATGATCCCAATGCATCGAAAGATGCAGGTGGTGAGCTGCCAAGAACTTCTCAAGCTCTTGGTACTTCCACAGCTGAGGGGGAGTCTGCCGACGCGGCTGGTGGTTCTGGTGGTGATGATGTGGTGTTGGTTGATGATGACGTGACTGATGCGTTGAAGGAACTTGACGATGATATGTTCAGCGATGATGTGTTGTTTGATGAAGATGTGCTGCCGAGTGATGTGATTGAGAAGATCGGTGAGCAGATTGAGATTGAGAAATATGAGATTGAGGAAGGAGAGATAGTAGAGGAAAACGTCGAACATGACATTCCAGAGGTTGAGAAGGCCGATATGGGTGATCAGACGGCAGTTGAAGATACTGAATGGGAAGAGCAGCCGAGGTGGAAGGAAGGATATGCTCAATGGTTTGTTAAAACAAAGAAACCGGCAGTCCCTACCATGTTCAAAAAGAGTTACAATATTAAGGGCTATGCTGAAGCAAAGAAAGGGATTATATGCTGGATTTATGATGAGCAGTTGCGGCTCTTCGTGATTAAACGATATGATGGAATTCAGTACCTTAGAAGAATGTTGAGATCGTTAAACACACTGCCTGAATGTGAGGTTAAAGACTTAGCCAGATTGGGGTTGATCAATCGAAGTGATGATAATATGGCTAGAGTCATCGGGAAAATCGTATGGAAAGAGAGCATAAAGGAAAAGAAGTTTGAGCTGTTGAAACCACAGAAAGGGAAACTTGTTGAAGACAAGGATAGAGGTTTGAGAGCTGATGGAAAGCCTTGGATGGTTATGAAGTATAAACCAATCCGGTGCCTTAAAGAAGTACCGATGAAGCTTCGCCTACTTAGAATTTTTCGGGTTTCTTAGTCTTCAAGAAGGATGTCGTCGATCAACATTTCGGAGCTTGTAAAGATGGAAGTTGAAGCGGGGTCAGCTACAAAGGCCCCAAGGTTGCTGAAGGGAACCGACTTTGTCGCGTGGAAGGATCGGTTCATACAATACGTTAAGTACCAGGATGCGAAAATGTGGGTATGCATCCAAGATGGATATATTCCACCAGTCATGGAGTATGAGGGTCGAGACCAAATCAAGAAATACAGTAAAATGGAAGAGGAGGAGAAAAAGATGTATGAAGCCGAAAGCAAGGCTTATGCTGCAATCACAATGGCTCTTCCACAGGAGATCCTTCATACGTTCAGAAAGTATACATCAGCTAGAGAGCTTTGGGAAGCTCTTGAGAACAGATTTGAGGGGAATGTAGGTATTCGGGCTTCAAAGATAAAGTTGCTCAAAACTCAATTTTCAGTCTTTAAGTACTTAAAGAACGAATCTCTTGATGATATTATCACTCGATATTATCATCTAATGACTGAATTGAGTAACTACTCCATTTCCTACCGAGAAGAAGAGATTGTGGAAAAGCTTCTCGATGCCCTCCCACCAAAATGGGAGATGTATACTGTACTGATGAGGGAAGACAAGGACTTTCCTACTTATGATCTTGAAACCACTGTCAACAAGCTCAGAACTTTTGAGCTTAATATGGTAAGAAAAGAAACATCTATGGATCAGGTTCAAGATCCTGGCATGTACGGTGCTAAAGTAAACTCCAATTCAAGTTCAAAGACTGATTCTGCCGCCTACTACTCGAAGGGCGAGTCGGGTGCCAAGTCTTCACAGGAGGGGCATGTGTCAGTAAACTCAAATGGGGATGTTTGCTTTGTTGCGGGTGGATCAAGTGGTACTCAACAGACAGCAAGCAAGAGTAGTAGATCTTCAAGTTCCTCAAGCAATAATTACTCTAAGATGCCAATGAGCGTCAAATCTGCTGAAGAGCAGTTTGGCCTCTATGCTTCGTTTATTGCTTCATATGAAAACTATATTCAAGGAAAGGTTGTTGATCCAGCGATGCTGGATAAAGACTATGACCAGATCGATGCTGATGATCTGGAGGAAATGGATTTACAATGGCAGATGGCCATGATAGTGAGGAGAGTGAAGAAGTTTATGAGAAAGACGGGGAGAAAGTTTGTTGGTGGCAGGCCAGGGTTCGACAAGTCTAAGGTGAGGTGCTATAACTGTCAACAAAACGGGCACTTTGCCAAAGAGTGCAGAAACGAGCGAGTTGAACGTGGTCATGGCCGGTCTGCACAGCACACTGGGAATAGTAAGGAAATCAATGCCATGATGTCCAGAGAAGCAGGTGAATACAACTGGAACCTGCATTCGAATGAAACTAGTGAACAGGCAAATATGGCTAAGGTTGAGAATGAAGAATATGAGAAGATTACCGGAGAAGAGAAAGCTACTGGTAAGGAAAAAGCTTTCATGGCAGATAACAAGGATCAACTCTCCGAGGTAAGTTCTAAACCTATTTGTACTAAATGTGAGAATTTGTCTGAGCAACTTGCTACCATAACTGATCAGTATGTTCGTTTAGATGCTGAATTTAAAACTCTTAAAGAAGATCATCACTTTATGAAAGCAAGAGAAAACAGTTACAAAGTTAAAATAAAAGCGTGTGAAAAAGATGTTAAAAGCTTAAAAACAAAACTTGCTGAAAAAATTGAAGTAATTGATCTAAGTTATGAGGTTTTAGAAGAAAAGACTAAACTGATTGCTGAACGAGAAAAGCAGATTGCTGACCACCAGGTGAAAGTGGTGGAACTGAACCGAAAACTTGAGCAGTTTAGAAATTCCTCAGTTATTCTTGATCACCTTGTTAGTGGTCAAGATTCCTCTGCGAAGAAGGGAGGAATTGGTTATCACGAGGTTCCACCACCTTATAACCACAATTACACTTTTAACCCTAGTGTTCAGAAATCTGTTGATTTTGAAGTTCCTCAGACAGTTCCAATCAAGGTTACGAGTAAAGAACCAAGTGTTAGTAGTGGCGAAACGAGTTCGCATGTTTCAAGTGTGAAAATTTCTGTTACGAGTCCAGTCTCATCAGATTCGGATAAGTTGTCCGAATCGGGTAAGACAAAAGATAAGGTAGTGTTACCCACTGGTGGAGAAAAAGATAAAACCTATAAAAAGAGTACTCCACTCAACCCGTACGTCCCACCTTATGTGAGACGAACGGTCGGTAACACAGCCTCGACATCCAAAACAACCTTTGAAAAGAAAATGGAGCATAGGTGTTGTTTTAGGTGTAATAAGTTAGGACATCTTGTTGCAGATTGCCCTCTGACGCCGAAATTCAGAGGTGTGAGGCCTATTAAAACTGAGCATAAGCCTAATGGTAATTTTAATACTGCTAAAAATGAAAACCCTTCAAAGTTCCGAAATGTAACTAATTCAGGTTTTCACAGAAACAAACCTCAGTTTAACAATGCTAATAACCAAACCGCAAGATATAATACTTCCAATACACATAGGTTTGGAAGGCCTCACACTCAATTTCCAAGGAGATTTCCTAATAGGACTGACAGGAATTATCCAGATGCTAACTTTGGAAAGCAGAAGTACGGGATGTATAGATCCAAGACCAATTGGTCTTAGGTCCCTAGATTCTAATCCTTTGCTTTATTGTGCAGGAACAGTTGAACAGGGCTGCCCACAGTCTTTGGATTGTAGATAGCGGCTGTTCCCGGCACATGACGGGTAACAAATACTTGTTGCACGACTTAAAACCTGTTCAAGGAGTGAGAGTTAGTTTTGCCGGTGAAAGTGGAGGCAGAATTACTGGAAGAGGAATGGTGTCCAATGGGAAAATGACTCTTGAGAATGTGAACTTTGTAGAAGAGTTGAAGCACAATCTGCTGAGTGTGTCGCAGATTTGTGATAAGGAGTACACTGTTCATTTCACGAAGAATGAGGCGATCGTGTTGAAGCCTAGTTTTCAGATACCAGACGAGTGGATAGTGATGAAAGCTCCGCGTGATACAAATACTTATGTGATGGATATGAGGTCTACTGAAATGGCCACGGATGAATCATGCTTAATGACGAAAGCAAGCGAATCGGAATCCGAACTGTGGCACAGGAGGATGGGGCACATTCATCTTCGGAAAATGAACCACATTGTCAGGAATGGACTTGTGATGGGCGTTCCCTTGAAAAGTTTTAACTTTGAAGACAAATGTATAGCATGCAAGAAGGGAAAGCAACACAAGAAATCCCATCTCACCAAGAAGGTCAACTCTATTGCCAGTACTCTAGAACTGCTTCACATGGATCTCTTCGGTCCCGTGAATACAAAAAGTCTAGGAGGTACTTCTTACTGCTTGGTGATCACTGATGACTACTCGTGATATTCGTGGGTATATTTTCTGAAATCGAAAGATGAGACGGCTCAAATGGTGAAGAATTTGATTACCAAAGTTGAGAACGTCATGGGTAAAACAGTTAAGTTCATCAGGAGTGACAATGGAACGGAGTTCAAGAATTTTGAGATGGAGATCTTCTGTCTTCAGAAAGGAATTGAACACCAATACAGCGCTCCGTATACTCCGCAACAGAATGGAGTGGCTGAAAGGAAGAACCGAACTTTAATTGAAGGAGCCAGAACTATGCTGGCAGATTCGAAGCTTCCTGTGATGTTCTGGGCTGAAGCGGTTGCTACAGCCTGCTATGTTCTGAATAGAGTGTTAACTTTTAAGAGACTTGGTAAAACGTGTTACGAGCTTATGCATGGAAGGAAGCCCAACTTGAGTGGTCTTGAACCATTCGGGTCCCCTTGTTCGATCTTGAAGACAAATTCTAAATTTGGCGAAGTAGCCGATGAAGGAATCTTAGTCGGTTATGTTGTTGGTACTCCCAACAGATGTGTCTTCAATACTTCGACCTGCAAGGTGGAGGTGGTGTGTAACACCGACATCACAAGTTACCAACCGCCAAAACCTAGCAATGGACCTGCTGAGCTTTTCGACTATGTTAAGCTTTTTAAGTCGTTTAACATACCGGATTTGGAAATTTCTGAAGAAGAAGAAAGAGCTGCGACGAAGATGATACTTGATGAGGAAGAAAATCTATTGCAAAGACAGCTGATTGATAAATGTCAACCTTCCTCATCAAACACTATCGGTACCCCTGCTGCTTCTGCTGAAGAAGAATTTATCAATCCTTTTCACTCTCAGCATGAAACACCATTGATGAGGTCTCTTCTAATTTGGAAGATAATTTGCATGTCGGTTCTGTTCCGACCACGAGAATTCATAAAGATCACCCTTTGGATAATGTGATTGGTGATGTGTCCTCAGGTGTACAAACGAGAAGTAGCTTGAATGAACACACCTGTGTTTATACAAGCATTAAGGAGACAGGAATAATCAATGAATGCCTATATACCTACTTTATAAGCCAGATTGAACCGAAGAATTATCAAATGGCTTTAAAGGACAGCTCGTGGGTCGAAGCCATGCAAGAAGAGTTGGCTCAATTCGAGAAGATGGAAGTTTGGACTTTGGTGGAAAAACCAAAGAATGTGCATGCGATAGGCACAAAATGGGTGTTTAAGTGCAAGAGAGATGATAAGGGAATTATTATAAGAAACAAGGCGAGGCTAGTCGTTAAAGGTTTTAATCAACAAGAGGGGATTGATTATAACGAAGTGTTCGCTCCTGTCGCTAGGTTGGAAGCCATAAGATTGTTTTTAGCGTTTGCTGCTTATGAAAAGATGAAGGTGTTTCAGCTAGATGTGAAGAGTGCGTTTTTGAATGGGAAAGTTGATGAGGTTGTGTATGTTGAGCAACCTCCGGGTTTTCCTGACCCAGACTTTCCAGATCACGTGTACAGGTTGAGCAAGGCGTTGTATGGATTACATCAGGCACCTCGTGCCTGGTATTCAACTTTATCGGATTACTTGCTCGAGAATGGTTTTGAAAGAGGGAAAATTGATAGCACGTTGTTCTTCAAAAGAGATGGACGCGACTTCCTGCTGGTACAAGTCTACGTGGATGACATTATATTTGCTGCGTCAAAAGTCTCCATGTGTCAGGAGTTTGAAGCCGTCATGAAGAAAAGGTTTGAAATGAGTGCTATGGGTGAACTAACTTTCTTTCTAGGATTGCAGGTTGATCAGAAGAAGGACGGGATGTTCATTCATCAGACGAAGTATGTTCATGATGTGCTCAAGCGCTTCAAGATAGAGGACAGTTCTCCATATGATACTCCAATCTGCGTCAATCACAAATTGGGTGCTGAAGTAGACGGTGATGCAGATGTGGACCCAACTCAATATCGGGCAATAATAGGTTCTTTAATGTACTTAACTGCATCTAGGCCTGATATAATGTTTGTTGTTTGTCTTTGTGCACGTTTTCAGGCAAATCCAAAAGAATCTCATTTGAAAGGTGCAAAGAGGATACTGCGGTATCTCAAGGGCAAGCCGAAGCTGGGGTTGTGGTACCCGAGAGGAGGAGACTTGGAGCTGGTCGCTTACACAGATTCTGATTATGGAGGGTGCAATCAGAGTCGGAAGTCAACAACAGGAGGATGTCAGTTTCTTGGTGGCAGATTGGTGTCGTGGCAATGCAAGAAGCAGACTTCAGTCGCAATTTCAACCTGTGAGGCAGAATACATGGCAGCATCCAACTGCTGCTCTCAGGTTCTTTGGATTCAACAACAGTTACGCGACTATGGTCTGAATTTCCTACTTACTCCTATTTGCATTGATAACACAGCTGCTATCTCAGTAACTAACAATCCCGTGAAACATAGTAAAACTAAACACATTGACATACGTCATCATTTCATACGGGATTGTGCTGAGAAGAAACTGATAATGCTTGAAAAGGTGGATACGCTTGATAATTTCGCTGATTTATATACTAAAGCGTTTGACAAATTCAGATTTCAAAACCTTATTGAACTGAATGGGATGATCAATCCCGAGTAACCATAAAAAAAAACGTCACTAATCGCTTAAAAATATGTCGGTTACATCAGTTTGAAGGACTTGTCTTCGGATATGTTTTGGTCCTCATTTTCTACTTGTGGATTTTGAGGATAGCCATTAACCAGATTACTGATAGTGACCGGGGCGGTTTATGATGAGTTTTTCATTCTTTCGCTTAAAATTAGTCGATCATACTTAGTTAGAAGGACACATACTAGTATGTGGTTGGTCCAGCTGATCCATTGGATCTTCGGGATAGCCGTTTACCTGAAGACTTTGTTTTGGTCGGGGTGATTAATGTTAAAATTTTGAAAGAAATGAATAAATGAAATTATTTTTCAAGTCTGTTACTTTGTAAGAAGTTCGTTAGCTATGTTAAACGGAAAATTGATCCAACCTTGGAAAATGATAGATATACTAACTTTGTGTGCTTAACTAGTGAAGTTATTAGGCTTAAAAGGCTTTAGGACAGTCATTGTATGTCAAGGTAACTTTTTATGGTGCGTAAAAGTAGACGTGATACAAACTAAATCTACTTGATTTTACGTGGAAACTCCTTAAGAGTTTTGCATGTCTTCATATATATCTTTCCGAATGATAGGCAGACAAGTGATTACCCAGTCATACACGAGCCCATGTGTGTTCTGATTCCCGTGAAGATAGCGTCTCAAGATACTGCAGTGATCCAGATTCGGGACTTGCAGTTAATTTCTACCTTGAAGTCTATGTTTATTAAAAAAAAAAAAAAAAATTTGGAGTTATTGGAACATATTAGAAATGACAAAATCAAGACTTCACAATCATTGAGTAAGAGAGAAGAACGGGAAGCAGATCAAGAATACTTACAACTTAATCAGACACTATGGGTCGAAGTCAATTCGGGGTGACTTGGGGAAAGCCAAATACGCTTTGAGGAGAGAAAGGAGGCATCAATATTTCTGAGTTGTTGCCCACTTAAATTTTGAGACTTAATCGAACCTAACTCGTATCACAGAAACGATGAAAACCACTTTAAGTTATACCTGCTTACAACCTGTCTCTATATGTCATAATACAGCTAAACACGGATCTATGTGACAGTCACGCAATTAGTATGATTCCTGTTCGGATCTTTTCTAAAACATGGTAGTCCCTAACTAGACTGAAATTTGATCCCTTATACTGTAAACTTTTAAAGTTTTGTACTTAGATAGTTTTATGATTTTTTAACTGGTTACTTAGAATTGATCATGTCATTTATTTCATAAAGGGAAGTTTTAAAGAGTTAATTGAAAAATGTTCAAATTATAAGGTTTGATTTTGTAAATATAGGCGATGTTGTTAAACAGGCGAAGTTGTGAATAACTTCGCATAGGCAAAGTTATCTGTAACTTCGCCTGTATAACCCAGACCCTATATAAGGATGTTCAACAGTCACTCTGTTCATCACTTTTCAAATCAGCGAACTTATCCGACACCTTTCCGGCGAACTTATCATTTATTTCGATTACGTGTTATTTATTCCCAGTTTTCACACCGATTCAAGGTTCGAAATGCCATTATATCACATAATCAATGTTCATTCAAGCTTCTAAATGTTTGTTTCGACTGGTTTCGAACCCTCGGACCATCGGATTTTGAAACCGAGTTTCATAACTTGTGTTTTTACGTGTTAAGAACTATTCTGATCGTCTAGATAACCTTAAAACCATGTTATTCGGAGTCCTTAATCTTCAAACTTATCATAAAATCTCAGATTTTGAATTTTGAATTATCCTTACTGTCGCCGTTTCAGATTCAGGCGAAGTTAGGGTTGAGGCGAAGTTATCCGTAACTTCGCCTGAAGCTTAAGTTCGCCTGAGGCGAAGTTATCCGTAACTTCGCCTGAAGCTTAAGTTCGCCTGAGGCGAAGTTATCCGTAACTTCGCCTGAAACTTAAATTCGCCTGAGGCGATGTTGTGATGAGGCGAAGTTAACATTAACTTCGCCTAGATCATTTTTACTTAATGTTAATTAGACGAACTTAAAGCTGAAGCGAAGTTGTTCCTAACTTCGCCTCATCTTTTACTTCGCCTATACAGAGTTTATCACAACTTTGCTCATGGTAACCAGCGAACTTGTGTTATTCATTAACGTTTATCTAATTTGGTTCGTTTGTTGCAGATATGGCTGCGGTAGCTGGTGCTGGAGGTGCAGGAGGAGACGATGGTGATAACCAACGTCAATTTTTCCCGGGTCACAATATGTACATCACCCTTGACCCGGAAGCGAGCGGCGTTGAGGATTACCGCGAGATTATTACTTTCCTCATACGCTCGAGGATTTTTCATGCCATCATGAACACTCTGCCGATATCCTTACCAAATATCGAAGACTTTTGGCAGACGGTAGAATACGACTGTTGTGTTGAGCCCCCGGTCATGCGAGCGACTGTGAACAATCAACAAGTTCAGTTCAATTCTGAACAGATTCGGGTGGCATTACGGTTTGGAGAAGAGACGAGGGACGATCCAACTGAGTTTGTGGCTCCTTTTCGTGATGGAGCGTTTCTCCGAATGGGCTATTCTGGTCCATTAGGCGATACACAGAGACGGAAGGGTTTTCTGCTTGATCAGTGGCGCTTCCTTATGCACGTCATGATAGTTTGCATGTCAGGAAGGAAGGCGGGCACTGACGGTATGGGTGCGACCATGTAGTCCGCAATGACTGCACTGACTTACAATAAACGCTATAGTTTTAGTCAGATGGTCTTTTACGAGATTGACAGACAGAGAAGGGCGATGGCTCGGGAGCGGTTCATTATGTACCCACGTTTCATCCAGATGATATTGAACCATGTGGCTCCGAATCTACCTCAGAGATGACCGATAAGATACGTGGAATCTGTGAGCAAACATATCTTTGCTCAATGCCGCACTTCGAGTGCGATGAGCAACCCTGAACGTCGTCCAAGGCATACTCCACTGTTTGGGTTTTTAATCAACCCAGAGTATGTTCCTGCTGGTGGGGACGAGTTCAGAGATCCTCAACCGTGACAGGCAAGAGCAACTCAAGCTGCACCTGCTGTGCCTGTTGTGTCGGCTGCAGAGGATATAGATCTTGACGCTGTCTTTGGAGGTCAAGGTTATTTTGATATGGATCAAGTTGAAGAGGTGCAGGTCTCTGCTGCACAAGGTTCGGGTGTGAGTGTTACTAGAGCAGCAACGTCGATGGCTGACTCAGATTTGGATGAGATCATGGATGAGGGGAGACGGTTGATGGTGTCTCGAGAGAGAACTTTTGGGAAGTGAAAGAGAACGGAGGATGATGATGAGTCAGAAGAGGAAGAAGATATACATAAGCTGATAAGACGATCAAGACGGGAAAGGACAGGTGCTGGCATGGGAGCTGGAGAGACTTCAAGGATGGTACGTTTCGCTCCGGCCGCACTGTCTGGTATGTCTATCGTTCCTACTTCTGTACAGGTTACAGGTATAAGCGCTGCGGATGTTCCCGTGGTGGCTACATCATCTGCTAGCATTCCAACTACCACTACTATCCAGACGTCGACTCCGGAGATTGTGTCTCTACCACCTCAAACGCTTACTCAGTCGGTGGTTGCTGCACGATTTGTAGAGTAAACGGTCGTCACTGCTGCAGGGTTATCAGGTATGGTACCACCTGCGGTTACGCCTGCTTCTGATGTCTCGCCTACGCCTATGTCAGACTCAGAGAGAATAGCTTCACTAGAGCGGATCGTGGCAGAGCAATCGAAGACTATTCAACGCCTAGTGGAAGCAAATCAACTACAGTCATCCCTCCTGGTTGAGCATGGTAAAATTATAGATGCCTTGAAGGAGTTCTTGGCATCTCAGGGGGAGATGAGCTGTAAGGGCGACGAGCTCAAGACGAAAAGAAGAAATGACCGAGACGATGATCCCAATGCATCGAAAGATGCAGGTGGTGAGCTGCCAAGAACTTCTCAAGCTCTTGGTACTTCCACAGCTGAGGGGGAGTCTGCCGACGCGGCTGGTGGTTCTGGTGGTGATGATGTGGTGTTGGTTGATGATGACGTGATTGATGCGTTGAAAGAACTTGACGATGATATGTTCAGCGATGATGTGTTGTTTGATGAAGATGTGCTGCCGAGTGATGTGATTGAGAAGATCGGTGAGCAGATTGAGATTGAGGTAAATGAGATTGAGGAAGGAGAGATAGTAGAGGAAAACGTCGAACATGACATTCCAGAGGTTGAGAAGGCCGATATAGGTGATCAGACGGCAGTTGAAGATACTGAATGGGAAGAGCAGCCGAGGTGGAAGGAAGGATATGCTCAATGGTTTGTTAAAACAAAGAAACCGGCAGTCCCTACCATGTTCAAAAAGAGTTACAATATTAAGGGCTATGTTGAAGCAAAGAAAGGGATTATATGCTGGATTTATGATGAGCAGTTGCGGCTCTTCGTGATTAAATGATATGATGGAATTCAGTACCTTAGAAGAATGTTGAGATCGTTAAACACACTGCCTGAATGTGAGGTTAAAGACTTAGCCAGATTGGGGTTGATCAATCGAAGTGATGATAATATGGCTAGAGTCATCGGGAAAATCGTATGGAAAGAGAGCATAAAGGAAAAGAAGTTTGAGCTGTTGAAACCACAGAAAGGGAAACTTGTTGAAGACAAGGATAGAGGTTTGAGAGCTGATGGAAAGCCTTGGATGGTTATGAAGTATAAACCAATCCGGTGCCTTAAAGAAGTACCGATGAAGCTTATGCCCAAGGATGTGCTCAAAGACCTAAAGTGGTGGTTCGTTGATTGTGAGACAGCGGAGGCAGTGATGGAAGATGAGGATGAACAAGAGATTCTTAGAGTTTACGATCCGATGCATCTTGTTAACTTATCGCAAGCTGATCTGAAGGTGCTTAACGAGAAAAAGATCTTTTATATTCCAGCTTGGAAGGATGAAGCAAGAAAGTATCAACGAGTTGTGTCGGTGTGTGTTAGAGAAGGAGTGCACGCGTGAAGATACAGGATTACGAGACAAGAGCTGAAAGATCAAGATATGAAGCTACTGCCAAGGGGGAGTCTGTTGGTGCATAAATGTCAGTAGTTCATATGTCTAATGTCTGTAATCGAGTCTGTAATATTGTTTATGTATTTGTTTGTTTAAAGCGAAGTTGTTGACAAGTTCGCTTAGGCGAACTTGTTAACCAAGCGAAGTTGTTGACAAGTTCGCCTAGGCGAACTTGTTGAACAATCGAAGTTATGGACAACTTCGCCTGAGGCGAAGTTGTCGTGTATTTATATAGGTTACGGTTGTTCGTTTTAGGGGGTTAAGTTACGTGTAATTCAGTGAGTCAAGTGACGTGAGGTCGAGAGTCTGTAAGTATCACGTGTTGAGTTATTAATATAACGTGTGTTTGTTCGTATCGTATTCGTGTGTTCGTGTGTTTGTGTTCTACGTCCGTAACGATCTACACAGGGATTCCGCACCTGTGTATATCGGGATATCTCGTGTGATCCGTCCAGGGAACCTACAGGGTGTGAGAGGCGGTAAAAGTAAATATCGTTTTAGAATGAGATTGAGTATTGGGCTAATATTTAATAGAGTAGAGTTTGAGTTGGGTCTTGGGCTTAAAAATTGGAATTGATATTGGACTAATGGACTTATTTATATTAATAGGAAAAATTGTTTATATAACGTTTATATAATTATATTTATAAAATTTTCATTGTATTTTTTATTACGGTTAGTCTCAAAATCTCATGGGGTCGTCTTGAAATTATACAGGGTTCGGCTTCAAAATTTCACAGGGGTCGGGGTCAAAATTTTACAGGGGTCGATCAGGAATTTTTTTCCGGTATATTAACACTAAAAAAAATTTCACAGGGGACGGGGGACACCCCTCACTAACAAGTGAGTCCGCCAGGTTATAAGGCCGTTGATACATATATTATGAAGATATGCACATAAACCAGGGGAGTAATCCAATTTTTTATCCTATTATTTGCTTATGTTTCTAGTTTCTTTTATTTTATTTTCTTTTCTTTTCTTTTCCTAGTGCACATTGGGAACGATTATTCGTTCTAGTGAGGGGATGAGATTTTATGTTACTTAGTTGTAGATATATATATATATATATATATATATATATATATATATATATATATATAAATTGTTCAAAAATCCGAAAAGATTTTTAAAATTTTTTTCCCCTTGATATATATATATATATATATATATATATATATAATTGTTCAAAAATCCGAAAAGATTTTTAAAATTTTTTTCCCCTTGTTTTCAAATTTTTGCATTAAAAAGGAAATGATATTATTGCCGAGTGTTCATGACAATCTCTTGATATTTTTTTAATATTTATATATATATATATATATAATAAATCAGAACAATTGTGTATCTAATTTGGGATGTGTCGACAGACCCAACTAATCATGAAATGTTTTCCTTAGTATTTTTAATTGTACCTTACAGATTCATAAAGTTTATAGGTTTTCATCTTGGGGGTGTGGGGGGGGGGGGGGGGGAGGAACCGTGCAGCTAAAATTCAATAAGATATAAAGAGGGTTACCGTAATCTTTTTTACTTTGATCTGGTGTGAATTGGGTGCACCTAAAATCTAGCACATAACTCGTTTCATGAAATAAAATGAGTGGTGGCGCCCCGCCAAAAGTCCATCTTTTCACGAGCTTAGAACTAGTTATATATTTTGTGTATTATTGAAAAAGAAATGTATATGTTTGTCAAACAAAGTACAAATAAAAGATGCAAAAAACATCCAAAAATAACAAAAGAGGCCAACGTTGTCCATACTAGACATGGCTGAGGGTTTACGCGTTTGTAAGGGGATAATGACTCTGAGGTTAACGCTATTGGGGCTTGAAAGTTCTTAGTCAATAAATAAAATTTTAGATTTATATAGAACAAATTCCAATAATATCTAGGATCAGTTCGTATGACCATCACATGACTAATCATTCATAATTCCATCTAGTTCATTTCTTTTCTTACCATTAAACAGTTATTTGCTTACAGTGATTTGTCGGTCCATTTTGCATCGACTCTAGCCTAGCTAGCTCTCCATGTTTGAGATACTGTTAAGCTGAGCTGCCACTCTTGAGTGTGATTGGATTACTAATGATTACTAAAAGCTTAATGATAAATACGATTGGGGGCTCGATGGGTTGGTGGCTGAGTTTAAAGTGGATCAATATATCGGCAATCGCGGTTAACACGTCAATTTGTTTATGATGCATTAATAATATAAAATAATAAATAAACGAGAGTTGTTATTTTCTTCTTGGGTATGATCTTGTGCAGTTTATTTTTTCAGGGACGAAAAAGATTTAAGTGTGGAAATATTTGATGTGTTGCATAACACATAGTTTTTTATCCCATATTTACATGTATTTTACGTATGAACTTTAACGATTATCAATTGTTTCGTACGTAAAGTCGCATATTCTTGATCAATATAGGTACCATGATGAAGAGCATGGAAAAACAAGTCCTAAGAAGAGGAAACTCGGCTTAACGAAGATCAAATCCGAAGCCGTTGAATGTGTACGAAGTTAAGCGAGTAAAAGTTGAAAAATCAGGGCAAGGACAAGGCCGCGCCACGCGACCAGGTTGGGCCTAGTTGGCCATGCTACGCGACGCCCATGCTGCTAAGGAATGTTCCAGAATGCTTCAATCCCGGCTATTTTGTCTTATATGGGATTATTTGAAACTTGTTTATGCTTGTTAAGCAAGTTTTGTTGGCCTATTTAAGGGATATCATTCCAGCCGTCATACATCGGTGTTGGATATCACACCACAACCTATGGCGGAAATGACGGGCGTTAACTGATTGCTCACAGCTATCAATGTACTATCATGCAATATTGGAAATTTTAATATCTATTAAGTTAAATCAAAATAAAACCAAATATTCAATACAAAATATCCAAAATCAAATAATTCACCAAACAAACATATTTCAAAAAAACATAATAGCCTTGTTTATTTTTATCTATCTTGTAATCCTAAGTTTCCTTCCAAATCTTGACTTAACATTACATCACACGATTATCTGCATATGCGTTAAAAATAAAATAGATTTGTCAACACAAGGTTGAGCGAGTAGCGCACTAGTTTTGGTGTATAGATAATAGATAAATAAATATGCAACAAGTCAAATGAGAAAAAAAATTCAACCAATCAGCAAAATAAATAAGCTGTCGATAAGCACGATTCCAGGTAAACTGGATGATGGCTGTTATGACTGTCGTATGATCATACTATTCTAAGATTTTGCTGGACCTCTCCGAATGCAGTTCACAGAAAGCATGTACGGACATAACAAATAAGGTACAAATTGTTATGCACAAGTGACAATAGTTGAAATTTGTGTATTACGTAGTAGAGAAATAATATAAATGCACACGTCCCCAAAACGATAAAAAGCGGTAAAATAGGGGAATGCGATACTCACCTTAACAAAAAAGCAAAGGCGAATACGATAATATAGAAGATTGAATGCGGAGATACTAAGTAAATGAAATAGATCGGATTTGAGAGTTTAAAGATTAATATAATTTTATTACATTATTTGTTTATAAATCATTTTTAATCATACTTAATATTATATTTTATTATATAAAAATGTTTGTGTACAAGTAAAATACATCTTTTATAATTAATTTATATGTTGAATATATTGTAAAAAATAAATTTACCTTTTTAATATATTAAAACAAACAGTATTATTTATGCATAAATGAATTTTTAATAAAGATGCGGGAAAAACATAAGTATATGTAACATACTAAATATTATATTAATAAATAAAGGAAATTATGTTTAATTGAATGTGTGTTAATATTTAATTAAGACTAAATATAATAAAAGAGTATGGACCTGGGTGGGAAATATGGAATAAGGGATGTGATGGGCCTAAGATCCATGGGCTTAAGGGAGTATAAATACTCCTTAAACCTCCCTAAAACCCTAAATCCCTCATTCTCATCTTCCTAGCCTCCCTACTCACTCAAAACACACACAAACAACCCATACATAGACGCGACCTAGAAGAGAGATTCAAGACCAAAACCAAGCCTAAATCTTGATATAACTTGACTATACGAGCAAGATACAAGATCCTTATTGACTATAAAGCTAACCGAACCCTAAAAACGCATAAAGGTATGTTCTTTACATATAAAGGTTATGTTCTTATGAACAGTTTGCCCTAAAACATAGCCCTAGGGTAGATCGGGTATAAATGAACCATAAAGTTGCAAACTTGATGTTTAAAATTGACTAGATAAACACAATGGTATATACGGCTCGCATGAGGAACCCTAAATCTAGCCTAAGAACGTTTTAACTCATAAAGGTTCAAGCTTTGTGGGTGAACGGGCTAGGTCCTAGCCGAAAATGGAAATGGGAACGTTTATGGGTTGATACTATACCATAATGAAGGTATAAATGTTAAAACACGTATGGATAATGAGAAGAAAGGAAAAGATGACCTAACAGTGGGGTATTTGAGTGCCCAGAAGTTCGAATAAAATGTATGCATTCGCATACAATACATACATTCGAATACAATGTATGCATTCGCATACAATACATACATTCGAATACAATCTATGTATTCGCATACAATACATATATTTTCAAATACAATGTATGTATTCGCATACAATGCATACATTCGAATACAGTGGGTACACTCGCATACATAAGATACATTCGAATACAATGGGTACACTCGCATACATGCCCATACTCGCATACATATGATACATTCGAAAACAATGGGTACATTCGCATACATGCCCATACTCGCATACATATGATACATTAGAATACAATGGGTACACTCGTGTACATGCCCATACTCGCATACATATGATACATTCAAATACAATGGGTACACTCGCATGCATACCCATACTCGCATACATATGATAAATCTGAATACATGTATGCATTCGCATACAAGGAGCCACTCGCATACAATCCCCTTGGTCTTGTGTGATGCTATCTCGTTTCGAATATATGGCCATTCGCATACATTGAACAATTGAATACATACGGTATTCGCATGCATATTGTATCTGCATACATTGTGTAATTATACACATACGTGTCCCTGAGAGCACTATGGTTCAAATACAATTGTAATCTAATGAGCCAATTCGAAACAAGAGTAACTGAATAAGATGTGTGTTTAAGTACGATGTATTCTAATAGATTAGACCCTCCATTAGAATAGACCAGACTTAGCCATTCTGGCTTAAACCCAAATAATATAATTAGGAAAAGCATTGATATACGTAATTAATGTATAGTTAGCCGAGCTCAGCTAAAGAAGGGATCAACCGTTAACGACGAACGTAAAAGAATCTAGGTGAGTTTCTAGCCACATTTCCTTGTTATGATTTCGGGGTTGTGTGCATTCTCAATGTGAATGTTAATACACTTACCTTGAATGGTAAGCGTATGTCTTAATGATGAATGTGATACTTATGTTTATATTATGAATGAATGCTTGACAGTATGTGAACGATCTTCGGATATTTCATGTATTGTTATGGAAGGAATAGTGTAGTAAGTATGAAATAAGTATGTGAAAGAAAGTATGTATCAATATTGCATGTATGATATTATGAAAAGTATGTATGAATGTTTTAAAGATAATGAAAAGAAAGGTAATGTATGGTTGTATGGTAACGAAAGGGAACCGGGCCCTAATAATACTCGAGGCAAGAGAGAACCGAACCCTAATAATATTAGAGGCAAAAGGGAACTGAACCCTAATAATTTTCGAGGCAAGAGGGAACCGAACCATAATAATTTTTGAGGTAAAAGGGAACCAGGCTCTAATAATACTCGAGGGAAGAGGGAATCTAGCCCTAATAATACTCGAGGAAATTAGGGCATAATGCTCTTTAAAATGTAAGATATGAAAATAAAAGAAAGAAGGTATGAAGGTAAGTAAGTGTATAATGAACGAAAACATATAATTATGGATGTGTTGTATGTTATATGATTATCTAGAACTCACTCAGGGTTGCTGACTTTTAGTATGCACGTAGGTGAATAGTATGAGGCAGCTAGCTTGAGCGGGGCACATGGCAGAAGAATAAGAGGCTGGCATCTGAAGACTCAATATGTTTTTACGTTTATTTATGTTTAATTTGAAAGACAATAATGTTTGTTAAGACATGTTAATGAAGTAACATGTAATATTAAATGAAAGTTTTATATTCCACGAAAGTTTTTATTTACTCTGATATTTAGAATCGTGTTTATGAGTAAACCTAACGTCCAAAATGAGGAACCGGTAATGGGGCCTTACAAGTTGGTATCAGAGAAAAGTTCGAGAGAACTAAGCATCCTACATACTTAGACTCGAATATAGAATAGGATTTAAGTAAGAAAAGAATAAAGATGACAGTTCAAGATAGCCATGTGCCACTCAAGAAAGCTCAGTAAAGGTAAAGTGTATGTTTAAATAATATGTAATGATGTTAGTTTAACTGCTAAAGAAAGGATATGTGTATGTTAGGGATAGGATTAAATGATTGTCTAATTGATTAACTGTTTAAAAGTAGAACTTAGCACAAATAGACTCATAAAGGGAAGTGTATAGAACACGGAAAGTAACGTGATCAGCTAATCATAGTTGGCCACTGTTATTACCTGTTGGCCTTCCTATCTTTTTACTAAATAGTTCTTTGAGTGATGATGTTTGTGTTTCCTTATAGAATACAAATGGCTAGAGCTAGGAAAGTTGCTGGATAAGGAGGTCGTACGAGACGTCGTGGTAAGCCACATATGGTCTGAGAACCTTCTGAAGAACCAGCTGTTAAATCTGCTGAAGGACCAAGTGAGACTCTACGAGGGTCAAGCCAGAATGAAGGGTATCAACTTGACCTTGCTATTCAAGCCGCCATTGCTCAAGTTGTAGCTGCGGCAGTGAAGAACCTGCAACGTGAAAAGTCTGCTAAAAGTCATGCAAGAATTGCTGAGAGGTCAGGGGAGAATGGTAAGAAAGATGATGAGGGAGATAAGGGTGACTCGAGTGAGGTTCGATCGGTAAAGGTTGATGACAGGAAAAGAGGCCGAGGTGGGTGTAACTACAAGTCATTCAAATGTTGCGACCCGCCGAAGCTGACTAGTTTAGGAGACGCAATCGCTACTGTTCAATGGATAACCGCAATGGACAAGGTTATCCTAATTAGCGAGTGTCGTCCCGACCAAGCAGTGGGTTATACCAATCAGTCATTTAGGGATGAAGCTATGTACTGGTGGGAAAGTGTGGAGCAGAGGAAGACCCGGGATGATATTAAGACGATGAGCTGGGATGATCTGAAGGAGTTGGTAATGAAGAGGTTTTGTGTTGATGCTGATATGAAGTTTCTAAACTTGAATGCGGGAAAGATGACACACCGTGAGTATACTACCGAGTTCAACCGAATGTCTAGGCTGGTGCCTGATATGGTTAACACTGAGGCCAAGAGGATCAAGTGATATGTAAGAGGACTACCGCAGTACATTCGCACACTTGTCAGGGAAAATAAACCTGCTACGTTTGACTCAGCAATGGAACTCGCTGAGATGGTTTATGAAGATTTAGCTGTGGATGATGTTGTGGGAGGGGGGAGGATGAGAAAGGACAAGAAATTGGTCATCATGCTAAACGAACCGGTACTTTAGTTGTGGAACTCCAGAGACAAGAAGCAGAAGATTTGGGAGAAGAAGTCATGCAAGAATTGTGGTAAGATGCACGGTGGTGAGTGTAGGTGGGGTATTGGTTTTGATACATGTCATAAGTGCGGGAAAATGCATGTTGGGGAGTGCAGAGTTGGATCAAATGTTAGCTATAAGTGTGAAAGGCAGTCCATAATTCTCATGAGTGTAATGCCAAGCCTGCATGTTACAAATGTGGCAAGACCGGTCACATGTCAAGGGAATGCACCGATGGTGGAGCTGGAGGTAGTGGAAAGAATGATGCCGAGCTAGCAAGGCCAAAGACCAGAGCTTACATGCTGACTCAGGAGCAAGCCAAGCAAATTTCAGACGTTGTTACAGGTACGTTTCTAGTAAACGGTGTTTCCGCTTCTGTATTGTTTGATTCGGGTGTGAATAAGAGTTTTGTAGTTACAACATTTAGTGAATTAGCTAAAATGAAATGTTTCCGAGTGCATGAATTTTTTATAGTAGAAACCGCTAGTGACACATCAGTTAAAATAATGAAAATGGTTAAGGATTGTAAGATAGAGTTAGAGGGATGTGAGTTCCCTGTTACCCTGTATGTGATGACCTTAGGAAGGTTCGATGTAGTTTTGGGAATGGATTGGTTATTTGAATTTGAAGCTCAGATAGCGTGTAAGAGTTGAATAATAAGGTTAAAGTCCTTGGATGGTAGTGAGGTGACGGTTTATGGTGATAGGGAATGTTCTTGGCTTAATGTCATTTCGATGATAAAAGCCGAGGGTTTGTTAGGCGAGGGTGCGTCGCCTACCTAGCGTATTTTGTCAACGCTACGATTGAGATGAAGGAAGTGAAAGATGTTCCTATTTTGTGCGACTACCTAGAGGTGTTCCCTGAGGATCTTCCAAGGTTGCAACCGGAGGGAGAGAGAATTCCATATAGATTTAATACCAGGAGCCCAGTCCGTCGCGAAAGCGTCTTACCGTCTAGCGCCGTCCGAGTTGAAGGAATTGATGTCCCAGCTACAAGGTCTCCTCAACAAAGGTTTTATCAGACCAAGTGTTTCCCCATGGGGCGCGCTGGTGTTATTTGTGAAGAATAAGGATAGAAGTATGAGAATGTGTATTGACTATCCTGAGTTGAACAAGCTTACGGTAAAGAACAGATTTCCTTTACCAAGGATTGATGATCTGTTTGACCAACTGCAAGGTTTGAGTTGGTTCTCACGAATAGATCTCAGATCAGGCTATCATCAGTTGAAAGTGAAAGAGGCAGACATCCCTAAAGCAGCTTTCCCTACGCGGTATGGACACCACGAGTTCCTCGTGATGTCATTCGATCAAACGAATTCTCCTGCAGCATTTATGGACATGATGAATAGGGTGTGTCGGCCGATGTTGGATAAGTCAGTTATCGTTTTCATTAACGATATATTGATTTATTAAAAGAGCGATTCTGATCATGCTGAGCATCTGAGAGAGGTATTGGAGACCCTGGAGAAAGAAAAGTTGTACGCTGAGGTTTCGAAGTCCGCATTCGGGTTGCGAGAAGTGTAGTTTCTAGATCACATGATCAATCCTGAAGGGATTACCATGGATCTGGCTAAGATTAAGGCGATAATGAATTGGAAGACTCTGCAGAACCGACTGACATACGAAGCTTCTTAGGGTTGGCTAGCAATTATAAGAGATTCATCGAAGGTTTCTCCAAGGTAGTTGCGCCGTTGACCGGTATGACCCTAAAGTCGGTAGTATTCAGTTGGGGTATGTTCCAAGAAAAATCTTTTGAGGAAAGAAAAGACTCACGCAAGCTCCAATCCTTGCTTTGCTCGATGGTGACGAGGATTTGGTTGTTTGTACTGGTTCTTCTCATTGTGGGTTAGGTTGCGTATTGATGCAACGAGGAAAGGTTATAGCTTATGCTTCCCGACAGTTGAAGATTCACGAAAATACCTACCCAAAGCATGATTTAGAGCTAGCAGCAGTAGTGCATGCTCTCAAGATATGTAGACATTATCTGTATGGTACTAAGTGTACTATTTAGACAGATCAAAAAAGTTTAAAGTACTTCTTCGAGCAGAAAGAGTTGAACATGAGATAGAGGAGGTGGTTAGAGTTGATAAAGGATTACGACTGTGATATAAAGAACTATCCTGGTAAATCTAATGTTGTCGCTGATGCGTTAAGTCGTAAGAATGAGGAAGTCATTGCAACAGTGAAGTCGTATCAGTTGATAATGAACTCAAGTCTTTTTGAAGAAATAATCAAGGTACAGAAAGAGGTGCTGGTAGATGGAGGACTAGTGAAGAAAGAATTGATTTTTAGGTAGCAAGACGAATTGATGGAAAACACTCATGGTGTTAAGACTAGGTTTGACCGTATGTAGGGATGCATAAATACCAATAACCGGACCTGTAGGTTCCCTGGACGGATCACACGAGATATCCCGATATACACAGGTGCGGAATCCCTGTGTAGATCGTTACGGACGTAGAACACAAGCACACGAACACACGAATACGATACGAGCAAACACACGTTATATTAATAACTCGAACCGTGATACTTATAGACTCTCGACCTCACGTCACCTGACTCACTGAATTACACGTAACTTGAACTACTCAATCAACATCTAAACAGAAACCCGTAACCTATATAAATACACGACAACTTCGCCTCAGGCGAAGTTGTCCATAACTTCGCTTGTTCAACAAGTTCGCCTAGGCGAACTTGTCAACAACTTCGCTTGGTTAACAAGTTCGCCTAAGCGAACTTGTCAACAACTTCGCTTTAAACAAACAAATACATAAACAATATTACAGACTCGATTACAGACATTAGACATATAAACTACTGACATCTATGCACCAACAGACTCCCCCTTGGCAGTAGCTTCATATCTTGATCTTTCAGCTCTTGTCTCGTAATCCTGTATCTTCACGCGTGCACTCCTTCTCTAACACACACCGTGACTACTCGCTGATATTTCCTTGCTTCATCCTTCCAAGCAGGAATATAGAATATCTTCATTTCATTCAACACTTGCAGATCAGCTTTCGATAAGTTAACAAGATGCATCGGATCATACACCCTCAGCACTTCTTGTTCATCTTCGTCTTCCATCACGGCTTCAGCAGTCTGGCAATCAACGTACCACCATTTTAGATTCTTCAACACATCTTGAGGCATAGTCTTCATTGGAACCTCCTTGTTGCATCGGATCGGTTTGTACTTCATCACCATCCATGGCTTGCCATCTGCTCTCATTCCCCTTTCTGTATCCTCCACGAGCTTTCCCTTCTGTGGCTTTAATAATTCAAACTTCTTCTCTTTTATGCTTTCTTTCCACACGATCTTCCCAATCACTCTTGCCATGTTGTCGTCACTTCTATTTATCAGTCCCAACCTGGCCAAATCCTTCACCTCACATTCCGGCAACGTATTGAGAGATCTCAGGGTTCTTTTGAAGTATTGAATACCATCATAACGCTTCACCACAAACAACTTTATCTGTTCATCATATATCCAACAGATAATTCCCTTCTTCGACTCAGCATAGCCTTTGATGTTATAACTCTTCTTGAACATGGCTGGAACAGCAGACTTCTTGGTCTTAATAAACCAATGAGCACAGCCTTCCTTCCACCTAGGCTGCTCCTCCCACTCAGTCTCATCCATCTCAGCACCCATGTCGGCTTTCTCAACATCAGGGATCTCGTGTTCAACGTCTTCTACTACTATCTCTCCTTCCTCAATCTCACTCTCAATCTCAATCTGCTCACTGATCTTCTCAATCACATCACTCGGCAGCACATCTTCATCAAATAACACATCATCGCTGAACATATCATCGTCCAGTTCCTTCAACGCATCAATCACGTCGTCATCTACATTCTCATCATCCACCAACACCACATCATCACCACCAGAACCACCAGCCGCGTCGGCAGACTCCCCCTCAGCTGTGGAAGTACCAAGAGCTTGAGAAGTTCTTGGCAGCTCACCACCTGCATCTTTCGTTGCATTGGGATCATCGTCTCGGTCATTTCTTCTTTTCGTCCTGAGCTCGTCGCCCTTACAGCTCATCTCCCCCTGAGATGCCAAGAACTCCTTCAAGGCATCTATAACTTTCCCATGCTCAACCAGGAGGGATGCCTGTAGTTGATTTGGTTCCACTAGGCTTTGAATAGTCTTAGATTGCTCTGCCACGATCCGCTCTAGTGAAGCTATTCTCTCTGAGTCTGAAGTAGGCGTAGGCAAGACACCAGAAGCAGGCGTAACCGCAGGTGGTACCATACCTGATAACCCTGCAGTAGTAACGACCGTTGACTCTACAAATCGTGCAGCTACCACCGACTGAGTAAGCGTTGGAGGTGGTAGAGACACAATCTCCGGAGTCGACGTCTGGATAGCAGTTATGGATGGAATGCCAGCAGATGATGTAGCCACCACGGGAACATCCGCAGCGCTTGTACTTGTAACCTGTACAGAAGAAGGAACGATAGACATACCAGACAGTGCGGTCGGAGCAAAACGTACCGTCCTTGAAGTCTCTCCAGCTCCCATGCCAGCACCTGTCCTTTCCCGTCTTGATCTTCTTATCAGCTTATGTATATCTTCTTCCTCTTCTGACTCATCATCATCCTCCGTTCTCTTTCTCTTCTCAACCGTTCTCTCTCGAGACACCATCAACCGTCTCCCCTCATTCATAATCTCATCCAAATCTGAGTCAGCCATCGATGAAGCTGCTCTAGTAGCACTCACACCCGAACCTTGTACAGCCGAGACCTGCACCTCTTCAACTTGATCCATATCAAAATAACCTTGACCTCCAAAAACAGCATCAAGATCTATATCCTCTGCAGTCAACACAACAGGCACAGCAGGTGCAGCTTGAGTTGCTCTTGCCTGTTGCGGTTGAGGATCTCTGAACTCGTCCCCACCAGCAGGAACATACTCCGGGTTGATTAAAAACCCAAACAGTGGAGTATGCCTTGGACGACGTTCAGGGTTGCTCCTCGCACTCGAAGTGCGGCATTGAGCAAAGATATGTTTGCTCACAGATTCCACGTATCTTATCGGTCGTCTCTGAGGTAGATTCGGAGCCACATGGTTCAATATCATCTGGATGAACCGTGGGTACATAATGAACCGCTCCCGAGACATCGCCCTCCTCTGTCTGTCTATCTCGTAAAAGACCATCTGACTGAAACTGTAGCGTTTATTGAAAGTCAGTGCAGTCATTGCAGACTGCATGGTCGCACCCATACCGTCAGTGCCCGCCTTCCTTCCTGACATGCAAACTATCATGACGTTCATAAGGAAGCGCCACTGATCAAGAAGGAAACCCTTCCTCATCTGGGTATCACCTAATGGACCAGAGTAGCCCATTCGGAGAAATGCTCCATCACGGAAGGGAGCGACAAACTCAGTTGGATCATCTCGAGTCTCCTCTCCAAACCGTAGCGCCACCCGGATCTGTTCAGAATTGAACTGAACTTCTTGATTGTTCACAGTCGCTCGCATGACCGGGGGCTCAACACGACAATCATATTCTACCGTCTGCCAAAAGTCTTCGATATTTGGTAGAGATATCGGCAGAGTGTTCGTGATAGCATGAAAATCCTCGAGCGTAGGAGGAAAGTTATGATCTCGCGGTAATCGTCCACACCGCTCGCCTCCGGGTCTAAAGTGATGTACATATTGTGACCCGGGAAAAATTGACGTTGGTTATCACCATCGTCTCCTCCTGCACCTCCAGCACCAGCTACCGCAGCCATATCTGCAACAAACGAACCAAGTTAGTTAAACATTAAGACTTAGCACAAGTTCGCTTAGTTACCATGAGCGAAGTTGGGATAACTCATTATAGGCGAAGTTAAAGGTGAGGCGAAGTTGGGAACAACTTCGCTTCAGCTTTAAGTTCGTCTAATTAATATTCAGGAAAATTGATCTAGGCGAAGTTAATGTTAACTTCGCCTCATCACAATATCGCCTCAGGCGAAGTTAATGACAACTTCGCCTCAGGCGAAGATAAGCCTCAGGCGAAGTTACAGATAACTTCGCCTAAGCCTTAAGTTCGCCTGAATCTGAATCGGCGACAGTAAGGATTATGGAACAACGTGCAGTTGATGATTCGGCTAGTTAGACGATTAAGTACTCTTAAACACAAGTTTTAAGGACATGTTGACGATCAGTATGTTTATTAACACGTAACAACAAGTTTTGAAAATCGGTTGAATGTCCGACGATTCGAGGTTAATAACCGGGTCGAAACGACCCTTGATTAGCATGAAAAAACTTGTAATATATGATTAAACGACATCTCGAACCTTTGAATCTGAGTGGAATCTGGGAAAAAAGAACAAGGATACGGAATAAACGATAAGTTCGCCGGATAACTAGGATAATGTAAGTTCGCTGATTGAAAATAAGGACCAGATTTGACGTTAAGTATCCCTTATATAGGGGATCTGTTGTACAGGCGAAGTTATCCACAACTTCGCCTGTTCAACAACATCGCCTAAAATTTCAAAATTTAACCCTTAAAATGTTAACAGTTATCAATTAAGTTATAAATTTTCCTTTAAGAAATAAATAACATGATCAATTCTAAGTAACCAGTTAAAAATCATAAAACTATATAAGTACAAGAATGTAAAAAATTTAAAGTATAAGGGATCAAATTTCAGTCTAGTTAGGGACTACCACGTTTTAGAAAAGATCCGAACAGGAATCATACTAATTACCTGACTGTCACATAGATCCGTGTTTAGCTGTATTATGACATATAGAGACAGGTTGTAAGCAGGTATAACTTAAAGTGGTTTTCATCGTTTCTGTGATACGAGTTAGGTTCGATTAAGCCTCAAAATTTAAGTGGGCAACAACTCAGAATACGATACGAGCAAACACACGTTATATTAATAACTCGAACCGTGATACTTACAGACTCTCGACCTCACGTCACCTGACTCACTGAATTACACGTAACTTGAACTACTCAATCAACATCTAAACAGAAACCCGTAACCTATATAAATACACGACAACTTAGCCTCAAGCGAAGTTGTCCATAACTTCGCTTGTTCAACAAGTTCGCCTAGGCGAACTTGTCAACAACTTCGCTTGGTTAACAAGTTCGCCTAAGCGAACTTGTCAACAACTTCGCTTTAAACAAACAAATACATAAACAATATTACAGACTCGATTACAGACATTAGACATATGAACTACTGACATCTATGCACCAACAGGACCGACCCGACCCGGTACCCGAAAAGGCAGCAAAATTAGAACCAATGACTGGACCTAAGATTGTAACCGATTTCTCGGTTACTTCGATGTCGGTCTCTCCGGTTACCTGTAACTGACCGAGACGGATTATTGAAAGCTTTGTAACGGTGAAATCTAATATAAACATCAGACCCCCACTCATAGCTCGTCTTATGAATTATGAGGATCCGATTTGTGCATGGTTCAAACAGGAAACATGTATCAATGTCAGCTGAGAAGAAGAGATCGAATGATAACAAGAACAAGCAATAATGACGGCCTTTAAGGTTTCTTAATGACTTTCCGGCCAGGTACGATGTTGCCATGGATTTTTTAGTGGTTTTTCAAGATCGGTGGCCGGCATATTATGTTTCGTGAGTAGTGGTTGAGAAGAGAAGTTAATAGGTGATAAACAATAAAAGAGAAAATATGAATTTTGTATTTAATAATAGTGGGATATGGGGATAAGGTTTTAATATAATAAGACATTGGAAACACAAAAGAAGCTGTAAAATTAGCATATCAAAAGGTATTCATAGTAATTTCATCTTCTTTTTTTTCTTTTTAAATATCTATTTAATACAATTAATATTTGTTACATAATTATATTTTTATTTAAACGTAATTGTAACATAATAATATAGTTAGTTTTGTTTCACATAAAGTGTATGTTATCTTCCGTGATAATTTATTTCAAATAAAATCATTATTTTCATATTACGTATAAGAACTTATAAAATAATTAAATTAAACATTAAAATAAATTAAATGGAACTATGAAATAAAGTATCTTTTGTGTAAAGTATCTACAACTACAATTAATTGGATAATGTGGACATAAATGCAGGGTATTAAAGAGTGTCAGTAAATTGCATGTTTCAATTTTCAAAGATAATGCACGCCACCCTACAATATATTTTAATGATTTCATCTTTTAACCATTATATCAAGTTTCAAACACTAGACTTATGTTTTCCAAAGTTTCTTTGGCTTCCTTTACTTTTAACAACTCTATCCAAATATTCTTGATTATCACCACCGTCTAAAACATCTTCGCCACAGTTCTCATGGTTCACTTACATAATGGTCTTCGCTTCTTTTCTTCAAACAGATATCTCAAATATCTTTATTCCTCTCTCACAACTGGCTCCTTCAATCTACCCTCCCCTCATACATTTTACATATGAGCTATAAGCGGATTTACGATCGGTTCGGTTTTGGTATTGTGTGATTACTTCGGTCTAAAACCGAACCCGAGACCGAAACCGATTTTTATTATAATATAGAACCGATTTCAAACCGGATTATTGGGTATTTTCGGTCTCACCCGAAAACTGCACACCCCTAACCGTATGTGGATTCCACGCCATGGAGATCTCAGAAGTCGAATCTTAGATGAAGCTCATAAGCAAGGTATTCAATTCATCTAGGAGCCACTAAGATGTACCAAGACTTGAAAAAGGATTATTGTTGGCCAGGTATGAAGAATGATGTAGTAGATTATGTCAGTAAGTGCTTAACTTGTTTACAAGTCAAGGCTGAACATCAGAAGCCTTATGGAAAGATGCAACCACTGGAGATACCTGATTGGAAATATGAACACATCACCATGGATTTCATAACTAAGCTACCTCGTACAGCTAAGCATCATGATACCATTTGAGTGATAGTGGACCGTCTGACCAAAAGTGCTCACTTTCTGCCTATAGGAGAGGCCATCTCGTCAGAAATGTTAGTAATTTGTTCATCAAAGAGGTTGTATCTAAGAATGGAGTACCATTATCTATTGTGTTTGATTGAAATACTCGTTTTACTTCGAGGTTTTGGAAGAAATTCCATGAATCTATAGGGACGAGATTGAACATCAGTACGGCGGATCATCATCAAACAGATGCACAGTCTGAAAGGACGATCCAAAACCTTGAGGATAGGCTACGCGCTTGTGATTTAGACTTTGGAGGAAGTTGGGATGATCATCTACATCTGGCAGAGTTCTCCTATAACAACAACTACCATTCAAGTATTGGTATGCCACCGTTCGAGATATTGTATGGAAGACGTTGTAGGACTCCTGTATGTTGGGGAGAGATTGATCAGAAAGAGCTCGGAAGTTTGGAAGTTATTAAAGAAACTTCTTCAAAGTTTGATTAGATCAAGGCAAGGATGAAAGCTGCTCAAGACCGTCAGAAGTCGTATGCTGATAAGAGACAATGACCAACCGAGTTTAACGTTGGTGATAATGTGATGCTCAAGGTCTCTCCCTGGAAATGAATTATTCGTTTTAGGAAGAGGGGAAAATTGAGTCCGAGGTACATTGGACCGTTTAAGATCATGGATCGTGTGGGTGAAGTAGCTTATAAGCTAGATTTACCCGAGGAGTTAGAAGGAATTCATTCAACCTTCCATGTTTCTCATCTAAGGAAATGTCTAGCTGATGACACGTCTCATGTGCCATTGTTAGATATTGAGGTTGATGAACGGTTGAACTACATTGAGCAACCGGTAGAGATAGTTGACCGCAAGGAAAAGCAACTCCGTCACAAGGTTATACCCTTAGTAAAAGTGATATGGAAGCATCACAAAGGATCAGACGCTACATGCGAAGTTGAAGAAGAGATGCGCAAGTTTTACCCGGATTTGTTTTAGTAATAGTTAGGATTCGAAGACGAAACCTCTTTAAAGAGGAAAGACTTGTAACATCTTGAATATTATATTAATAAATAAAGGAAATAATGTTTAATTGAATGTGTGTTAATATTTAATTAAGATTAAATATAATAAAAGAGTATGGACTTGGTCGGGAAAGATGGAATAAGGGATGGGATGGGCCTTAGGTGTGACATTTGTCAATTTCGGGTCTCGATTGTATTTGTATTTGTATTGTTTTATGGTAAACCGACCCGTTTTGTAAACCAAAACTCATGGTATATAAAATATTGGATTTTTATGTTACCAAATCATTCCCATTTGTTCAATTTGAAAAACCCCTTTTACGGATCGAAAACGGCTTTAAAACGATCAAAATACATCAAAAATGAACTTCCGGGCGCATAACGAACCACACTAGACGAGCTAGGCCACCCCCTAGGCACGCCGCGCCGCGCGGCCAGGGCAAGAGAGGTGGTTGCGCGGTGCCTAGAGTGGTCTGCACGTTTTTGGATGCTTTTCCTTGTCTTGTGTCTTGTCTTGACCCTTTTTGCATGAAAACTCTTGTGTATCACACTCATATTTGACCACCAACATTGCCCTATATATACACCACCATCTCCTTCATTTTACACATGCTCATACTCTAAAAACTCTCTTAAACATCAACGATCATAAGGTTGTTTTCTTAGTGTTCTTGAAGGTTTGACTTCTAAAAGTCAAACTGCGTTAAATCTTTCTGTCTAATTAGCTTATGTTGTCATATATAATATAATATCCCTTGTTACCTCTGGTAGTTACTTCTCCTATTCCGGTCGGTGAGGTTTCGGACCTTGTAAGGCAAGACTTCATGGAGGACTTCGTTTCCTTGATATATATATATATACTTATATAACTTGTTTATACATATAAATCTTGCTTAACTTCTGTTCATTTTAGTTTGTTTATCCTATTTACAAGTTCCATGGTTATGGGATCTAAGAGTCTATGCTTTGGTTTAACCATAAATAGCTCTAGACCATAAACCGAACTTTTGTTTAAAGACTTTGTTGTTAACTTTTTGATTGTAAAACTTAAGTATTTTCATTTGTACATTATTATACAAGTTCTTTGATATTTGGGCATGTGGAAACCATCTATGAATTTGTTGTGAGATGGAAACCGAACCAATCCGACTTTTGCTCGCTTAAGACATACAAGTGTGTTTTTAGCTATCAAGACTTGTATATTTCTTTAAAAATTGTTTACAAACTGATTTTAATTATTTTCTTAAGTACTTGGAAATGTTGGATCCAACTTGATCTCATAACATAGTTTGGACCACAAAACCGAACACTCGCTTAACGTGCGTTGTTAGTTCTAAAACAATAGAACTACATACTTGGTTAAGTCTTATTAAGTATTATTGAGTTATCTCATGACATTCATTATTTTGGAAAGTTGACTTTGGGTTTAACCAATTATCAAGACCCGAACCAACAACTCGAACACTCGTTAAAAACCCGTTTTAGTATCTTTATCCCAAAGGAACTTGCATTTTTCCCACCTTATTACTTAATATAGGTTAAGTAAATATTAAGGTTAGATACTTTAACCCGGTTTCGAGCAAACTTACATTTTTAAAGGGTTATTATTATAAATTCATAAATAGTTACATTTTAAACCTTGAACTTTAAATTGCTTACTTTTCGCAACAAATATTTTATTTAAGATTTTCAAGACAACCTTTCAAAATCCAAGACTTTCTTTTATTTAGGCTTCATACGTTAAACTCGTCGTTCCAGAAAGTCTCCAAATTATCATCTTTCAAGTTTATTACTTGAACGTGAGTACTTTCATACCCCGTTTTCCATCTTTTGTTTTGGGGGTGACATTTCATCTTATCTAAACTAAATGTTTTATACTTGGGTCTTAAACCATAAACGTTATTGTATACCTTACTTAAATAAATGCTCGATTTGGTGTTCTATGATTATATGCCAATGTGTTTATCGCTTTTGGTTGGTTGATCTATAAATCCTAGACTATTTGGCATACCCTTATAGCAATGTGTCGTTAACGTAATGCAATTAACGATAACTATAAAATCCTAGACTATTTGGCATCCCCTCATAGCAAGGTGTCGCTAACGTAATTCTATTAGCGATTTTATCTATTTATCCAAGTTAATACTTTTATTTATTGTTTCGTATACAAGTTTTGTGGCTTTTCTTATTATATACTTATATGCTCAAACTTATGAATTGCTCACCAACCTTTGTGTTGATAAACTTTATTTTATGAAATGTTACAGGTTTGCATCTAGGTTGATTATAGAGTTTGAAGAAGAAAACGTCACAAATACCTCTAGGATATTAGCAAAAATGAACAATATTTGATTTGCTATATTTTGTTATATGTTGTATTTAATTTTGAATATTTTTATGTGACATTTTCGATGTTGTGAAATGAAATGAGTTTGTTAAATATTGTCGCTTTAAATAGTGTCATGCGCATATGAGCAATCGTTGCACCACGGCATGTTCCGCCGCCTTTGGTCGGGTGTGATATTAGGTCCATGGGCTTACGGGAGTATTAATACTCCTTAAACCTCCCTAAAACCCTATATCCCTCATTCTCATCTTCCTAGCCTCCCTACACACTCAAAACACACACAAACACCCCATGCATAGCCGCAACATAGAAGAGAGATTCAAGACCAAAACCAAGCCTAAATCTTGATATAACTTGACTATACGCGCAAGATACAAGATCCTTCTTGAATATCAAAGCTAACGTAAACCCTAAAAACACATAAAGGTATGTTCTTTACATATAAAGGTTATGTTTTTATTAATGGTTTGCCCTAAAACTTAGCCCTAGGGTAGATCGGGTATAGATTAACCATAAAGTTACAAACTTTATGTTTAAAATGGACTAGATAAACACAATGGTATATACGGCTCGCATGAGGAACCAGCCTAAGAACGTTTTAACTCATAAAGGTTCAAGCTTTATGGGTGAACGGGCTAGGTCCTAGCTTAAAATGAAAATGGGAACGTTTATAGGTTGATACTATACCATAATGAGGGTATAAATGTTAAAACATGTATAGATAATGAGAATAAAGGAAAAAGATGACCCAAAAATGGGGTATTCGAGTGCCCAAGAGTTCGAATACAATCTATGCATTAGCATACAATACATACATTCGAATACAATGTATGTATTCGGATACAATACATACATTCGAATACAATGTATGTATTCGCATACAATGCATACATTCGAATACAATGGGTACACTCACATACATGCCCATACACGCATACATATGATACATTCGAATACAATGGGTACACTCGCATTCATGCCCATACTCACATACATATGATACATTCGAATACAATGGGTACACTCACATACATGCCCATACTCGCATACATATGATACATTTTAATACAATGGGTGCACTCGCATACATGCCCATACTCACATACATATGATACATTGGAATACAATGGGTACACTCACATACATGCCCATACTCGCATACATATGATACATTCGAATGCATGTATGCATTCGCATACAAGGATCTACTCACATACAATCCTCTTGGTCTTGTGGGATGCTATCTCGTTTCGAATATATGGTCATTCATATACAGTGCAAAATTGAATACATATGGTATTCGCATGCATATTGTATCCGCATACATTGTGTAATTGTACACATACGTGTCCCTGAGAGCACTATGGTTCAAATACAATTGTAATCTAATGAGCCAATTCGAATACAAGAATAACTGAATACGATGTGTGTTTAAGTACGATGTATTCTAATGGATTAGACCCTCCATTAAAATAGACCAGACTTAGCTATTTTGGCTTAAACCCAAATAATATAATTAGGAAAAGCAATGATACATGTAATTAATGTACGGTTAGCCGAGCTCAATTAAAGAAGGGATTAACCATTAACGGTGAACGTAACAGAATCCACGTGACTTTCTAGCCCCATTTTCTTGTTATGTTTTCGGGGTTGTGTGCATATTGAATGTGAATGTTAACACACTTACCTTAAATGGTAAGTGTATGTCTTAATGATGAATGTGATAGTTATGTTTATATTACGAATGAATGTTTGACAGTACGTGAACGATCTTTGTATATTGCACGTATTGTTAAGGAAGGTATAGTGTAGTAAGTATGAAATGAGTATGTGAAAGAAAGTATGTATGAATATTGCATGTATGATATTATGAAAAGTATGTATGAATGTTATAAAGATAATGACAAAGAAAGGTAATGTATGGTTGTATGGTAACGAAAGGGAACTGGCCCTAATAATACTCGAGGCAAGAGGGAGCCGAACCCTAATAATATTCGAGGCAAGAGGGAACCGAACCCTAATAATATTCGAGGCGAGAGGGAACCGAACCCTAATAATATTCGAGGCAAGAGGGAACCGGGCCTAACTTTATGGTTCATCTATACCCGATCTACCCTAGGGATAAGTTTTAGGGAAAACCGTTCATAAAAACAAAACCATTATATGTAAAGAACATACCTTTATGCGTTTTTAGGCTTCGATTAGCTTTGATATTCAACAAGGATCTTGTATCTTGCTCGTATAGTAAAGTTATTTCAAGATTTAGGCTTGGTTTTGGTCTTGAATCTCTCTCCTAGGTCGCGGCTATGTATGGGGTGTTTGTGTGTGTTTTGAGTGTGTAGGGTGGCTAGGAGGATGAGAATGAGAGATTTAGGGTTTTAGGGTGTAACGTCCTGTTTTTCGTTCGGTTAATAAATAATAATGTTAGATGTTATGAGATAGGCTTGTGTTGGGTTATGTAATATAGGTAATGGACTTGGGTTAGTAAGAAAAAGGGAAAGACCATGTGCTTAAGCCCATGACCCATCATATATAAACAATAATTACTCCATAGTCCATCCATAATTCGTTATGAGGTCCAATTCGTTATGAGGACCGGTTCGTTATAAGGTCTGATTCGTTATAATAGCAAATTCATCATGAAGGCAGATTTGTTAGAATTGTCAGTTTGTTATAAAGTAACGAATGGGTTCATTCGTTATGAACCCCTTTCGTTAAGGGGCTGGGACGAGTTAGAAGTTTGAAAGAATGACAAAAAGGTCACTGGACTTAGAATAAAATGGATTAATTACAAAGAAACCCTCAAACATTTTGAGTTAGCAACTAAAATAATAATTTAGAATTCTAATGGAAGATGTGTTAAGACCCCAGCCAGGGGCTCTGCCCCTTGGACCCTGCTAGGGGCTGCCGGCCCTAGAACCCCGCTGCCCCGGACCCCTGTTTGTTTTGGGTTATAATTAAACTATAAACACGATATAGGTAGTGATAGTTAGTTGATACGTGAAATTGTTATACAGTTAGTCGCGCACAACCAAAGAAAGAGATAACCATTAACGGTGAACATAACCACATTTAGGTGAGTTTCTAGCCCCATTCCTTGTTATGTTTTCGGGGCTGTGTGTATACTCTATGTGATTAGTTAATACATTTATCCTAAGTGATAAGTGTATGTCATAAATGATTTATGTGAAGGATATGAATGATTGATTGTTGGTACGTAAACGATCTTCGGATATTGCATGTACAGATATGCACGTTATATGAACGATGTATGTATGTTATGAATGAATATAAGGGATAGCTAGGTACTGAAGAAAGGGACAGAGCCTTAATAATACTCGAGGTAGAAAGGGACCGAACCCTAATAATATTCGAGGCAGAAAAGGGATCGAGCCCTAATAATACTCGAGGAAGAAAGGGACCAGACCCTAATAATATTCGAGGTAGATAAAGGACCGAGACCTAACAATACTCGAGGTAGTAGGGCGTAATGTTAAGTATGAATAAATGTAAAGAAAGTAAAGAAAGAATGAAATAAAGAAGGTATATACTCTTGTATGTACTAAAGAAAGATAAGCAGGTTAAGTATATACTAAGTATCTACGGATGCGTATGTATAAGTATGTGAAGGTATTGTATGTTACTTAATTAACTTTTTTTTGAAAATTAAGCTTCATTCAACACACCCCGACTAAGACCTCAAAACGAGGACCAGCGGAAATTACAACATGTACATAGGAGATTTACACCAATCATCCCAAGACAATACCTTAAACTTTGTTCTATTTTGACAACAAAAAAAGGATAAACTTTTAATATTATAGATAACAATTCTACTCTGTGTCCTCTTGTCCCTGAAGATCTTTTCGTTCCTCGCACGCCAGATACACCAACAAGCAATAATGATAATTCCATGAACCATGTTTTTCCTCCACTTGTTACCTGCCACCATTTTATGCGCTTCCAGAAGGTCTCGAACATCAAAGGCAAAAATGGGATTTAACCCACACCAGAAACCAATGGCATTCCAAACCTCATGAGCAACTATACAACTCGAAAAATGATTATCCACCGTCTCTTCACCCCACTCACATAAAGAACATTGCGTAGAACCCACATGAATGTGTCTTTTAATCAACTCGGTTTTAACCAGAAGCCGACCCATGGCCGCCCTCCAAGATAAAATCATACATTTCAAATGATCCAGTTCACCCATCTCGATACAAAAAGAGAACCAATCTGTCGGTTTTTCTGTAGAAGTTGTCTCACAGCTTTGACGCTGAAACACTCAACTTCTTCGTTGGTCCACGTCCATTGATCCTCGCTCCCATTCCGTAATTGCAGACCCGAGATCGCCTCTTGCATTTCTGTCAGCTCCCGAATACAAATTTCATCTAACGGGCCATAAAGTGTATCCTTTCAAGACGCCAACTATGGCTCTCTCACTTCAGCCTTTCTGTAACCAAACAAAACTTCTTCTTTTCCATAATATAGAGGTTAGGCCATTTATAACTCAATGACACACCGCCAAGCCAATTGTCGTGCCAAAATCTAATAGATTTTCGATTCCCAATAGCAACCACCATATTCAAATTAAGCGGCTGATCTTCAACTAATAACCCATCAATAACCTTAACTATCGTCTTCCAGGAACTGCAAATCTGGGCATTAACCGGCAAAGAATACAATCTGGATCGAGACCTGTGGCAGCCTAAAATGACCTTCGTCCATAAGGTACCATATTCCTTTCTGAAATGAACAGCCTATTTGAAAAGCAAAGCCTCATTCAGTTCGTTTAACCTCGGGACGCCTAGACCACCCGCCTTCTTGCTCAAAGTAATGCGAGCCCATGAGACCCAATGTATCTTTTGATTTTCCGAATTCCTGGACCAAAGAAATCTTTTCATTACTTTTTCCTAAGCAAGAATAATACCCGAGGGAGCTTTGTAAAGAGAAAATTAATAGATGGGGATACTAGTTAAGACCGCCTTGATTAAGGTAACCCGACCTCCGATGGAGAGTGTTTTCGCTTTCCAACGAAAGCCGTTTCTTAAACACTTCAATAAATTTCTTCCAATTTCCACATCTATGCATATTAGCACCCACCTTTATGCCTAGATAGTCAAGTGGAATCTCTCCTCTTCTACAACCCAATGCTAAGGTTGTATGAGAAATCTCTTCTTCGTCTTGACCAATACCAAAAAAACTTGATTTATTCAAGTTTATTTTTAGGCCCGAACATACATGAAACACCCTCAGAATTCTCACCAAGCAAACCACATAGGTATCCTCCCATCTAAAGATCATAGCGTCATCCGCATAAAAAAGATGAGATAACTCACTTTCTTCATTCCGAATTATAATACCTTTGAAATCCCCAAAAGAGACCGCTTTGTCAATCATACACGAAAGAGCCTCCATGACCACCAAAAAAAAAAGAAAAGGAGACAACGGGTCGCCTTTTCGAAGACTCTTTTGGGAATTAAACTCAAACGTGGGTGCCCCATTAACAAGAATGGCAGCCCTAGCCGAAATCAAGATTCCTTTAATCCACAATCTCCATCTCTCCGGGAACCTCATTTGCTTCAAAATAGATAACAAAAAAAGGCAGTTAATGTTATCATAGGCCATTTCGAAATCTATTTTAAGAAGAACGGCTTTCATCCTCTTTTTCTTTAACCAAGCTAAAACTTCGTTTACCATGAGAGGCCCATCAAGAATCATTCTATCTTTTAGGAAAGTCGATTGAGTCTCTGAGATCACTAGATGAAGGACCTTCTTAAGTCTTTCAGCCAAAAGTTTAGAGATAATTTTACTTATAATTCCTATTAAGGTGATAGGTCGATAATCCTTGAGATGAACCTGATTATCTACCTTGGGAATTAAAGTAATGAAGGCTGAGCTACACCCCTTGCTTATCATTCTTGTTTCAAAAAACCATAAAAAATCTTCACAAAATCATCTTCCAATAAGGCCCAATACCTCTTCACAAACCGAAAATTAAAACCATCGGGACCCTGAGCTTTATCATACCCGCAATCAAAAACTGTTGCTTTTATCTCTTTAGAAAATCTACTAATAAGAGGATCAATCTTATCCGTGGGAACCTTTTTGAAATTCTCACAGGCAAGAAATGGTCGTCTTTGGTGAGGCTCTGAGAAATGGTCTCTGAAATGTCTAAATATCTCTTTCTTCACCAGTAGGGTTTTGAGACCCACACCCTGTCAACCATAAGACCTGGGATCCCATTTATAGCCTTCCTGCCATTAATGTAACCGTGATAGAACGAAGTATTATCATCCCCGAACATAGCCCAGTTCACCCTAGATTTCTGTCTGAGGTCCTTCATATTTTTCTGTTCTAGCTGCTCTAATTCTTTCTTACCTTCTTCCCAGACCCACCATCGTGTTCCTCCAAATCTCTACATTCCACCTCCATCTCAATGTTCTCTAAGTCAACTTTTAAACTACTCAAAGCACCTTCATCTTTATCCTCCAGTCAACCCTCCAAGCTCTAAGTTTATCACGAAGCAGTTTGAACTTGCAATTGAGAACCGAATCCGGAGCACCCATCAAATCATTTCGACCAAGGACCTGTTTCACAACCAGATCACGCCCATCCTTGTCCACCCAATAGTTAAACCAGCGAAATGGTTTAGGCCCAATTAGAACATTTAATAATTAAAAGAAGAGGAGTGTGATATGATAATCCTCTAGGTAGAGCCCCAAGACTAGCATCTGGCCAATTGTGGAAAAAACTACTGCATACTAGGAATCTATCTATCTTGCTCATCTTGCAATCTTTGCCTCTTCCTGCTAGAAAAGTAAAGCTTTTACCTCTCATCACATATTCCCTCAAACCCGCTTCTTCAATGAAAATGTTAAAGTCTGTAGCGTCCAAAAGATTAATCATAGAATTCTTCCTTTCATCTTAGTACCTAACAGAGTTAAAATCCCCCAACAAAACCCACATACCACTTTTAGTCCTCATTTCCCGACTTAACTCATCCCATAACGTCTTTTTTTCACAGCTTTTCTAAGGCGTATAAATGTTGACAATGTTCAAAATAGCATTCTCATCTTTTAACTCTCCTAAAGTAATAAAAAATCTCCTATTTTTAACCACATCCTTTACCGAAAAAAGTTTAGGGTCCCATATCGAAACTAAACCACACGAAAGACCCGTGGGTTCCACCGAATCATACTTAAAAGACTGACGACCCCAATATGTACCCCAATCAAAATCCTGTAAATTTCCTACCTTGGTTTCTTGCATAGCAAAAAAACCCACCCCATTGGTTTCTTTTAACTCTTTGATCCACCCTAGTTTTCCACATACCCTAATACCACGAATATTTATTGAAAGAAAATTCATGATGGAACCAATTGTATACCTTCTGAGACAATAGAGTCCCTGAGTAAATCTTCAAATGATTGCAGCTATGCGCCCAACTTTCTGCCAAGGGTAACAGTTTCTTTTAATTCCACACTGATAAAATTTTCATTTACTTTTGAGTAAGAGAACCCAGACCCATCATCAGCCATCATCACGTGTGACTCCCCGTCGAAAACCCTTTCCTTGGAACCAGTAACCTGGGCAATATGATCTCCTTCCGCTGAAACTTCATCAATGCTAAGTTCTTTCGGATTATTATAATCCATAGCTTCTTCAACATGATTTTCCACTTGGTTTTCCACAAAAACACATGGATTGACCTCTTCTGATTGGATCCGATTAATAAAAACCGAAGCCCCTGATGCGTTCTCATTACCCAAAGGGCCAATGAATCTATCCAAATCGAAAGGGTCAGCATCAGAAGTGGGCTTAGACTTTTTTGGGTCTGGCCCAATAGGAGAGAACCTAGGAATAGATCCAGATTTTGTATATCTTATATTTTTTCTTCTTTTTTTGGAATGAGTACAAGTAAAAGAATAACTACCTCCTGACCCACTCCCACCAATTCCTATCTTTTCTCTTGCCAAATTAATTTAACCTTCCTCTAATTCCTTGTCCAAAGTTGTAGTTTCCTTATAACCATTAAAATCATTTTCAAAACCATTTGCATGGTTTAAAAATGGTAACGGGTCCACAAATAGCTCTCCATTATTGTCATTTACTCCCTTTCCACCTTTATCGCTTCTATCCTCCACCGAAGTTTGACTGTCGTCTCCGTCCGCAACACCGACCGATGAAGCCTCCGGTGAGAGAACTTTGGTATCACAATTATGCCCAGATTTCATCTTGGTTAAGAACTCCGGCACCCAGTCCCCAACTTCCTCCATAGCCCAAATCTTGAGTTTCCTTCCCTTCCACCGGATTAGAACTTCCTGATTAATACGGCGACCATTTCCGACGAGTACCACAACATACTCATAGGACAAGTCCCCGTTATTGCCGTCGATCTTAGGTCGGTGCACAACTGTCCCAAACAAACTACCGACCATATTGACAACCTCATTTGTAAGCAAATGTAAAGGAACACCTTGAACTTTAATCCAAACGAGTCTTTCAAAACAGAACGATTTCCCTTCCCACTTAGTTACGCCTGAGAAGACGTCGGGTAATCTGAGAGCCTCCAAACGGACCTTCTCAGCCTCCGCTTCATCATAACACGTAACAAAAATTGAAAGGCCACCAAGAAATTGAATACTTCCTCCTTTCATCATCTTTCTAAGAGTAACATTAACAGAGTTCAAAGCCTCAAGATTAAGGAGACGCATGATTAATGCTCTGTCATAAAGGTTGGCAAAGGCCTTGATATTTTCATCCAGATCCAGGACCAACTTCGTATCAGATGACTCTACTCCACCATTAAGAACATCTTTGAAAGACAAACCTGAACCCATGAAAATTAGGCGGACGCGACATTTTCCTTATAGAACTGAATTGTCTCATCTTCTTTCTCCTTCCCTGATGAGACCTGAGGTTTCTTCTGCTGATGACTATTCTCGACTGCAAACCTCGCCACATTGATCACCAGTTTATTCGTACCCATTTTTTTTAGATTTTGCAATCTGCTTTCTAAGTCTTCCACGTTGGAGACCTGTTTAAAACTCACAAAACCAAAACGATTTCCTTCTCTATCCCTCTTTTTAGCGATGTATACCCGAAATACTTTTCCAAAGCCCTTGAGAAACTCTCCTACATCTTTGCCACTACATTTCTCTGGCAAGTTTGATACATAAAACTTGCAGATCCCAAGTTTAAAACCAGATTTGGGTGTTCTCTGGTCTTCGTTGGTCTCTGGTCTCCAGTCTTCGTCGCCCATTATTCTCCGGTCTTCTCTGGTCTCTATGTTATTTTACTGTGCTTGATTAACTAGAACTCACTCAACGTAGCTGACTTTTAGTATGCACGCAAGTGAGTAGAATGATACATCTCGCTTAACGGGGGCACATTGCATGGGAAGGAAGAGACTGGCCGAGGAAGATTTTTATGTTTAATGTTTCCTTTAAAATTTGAAAGACAGGTTACTGTTTAAGACAAGTTACGCATTATTATGTAATGTTTGTGAAAGATTTAATATTTCGTGAAAGTTTTATTTAACTCCGATGATTAGAATTGTGTTTATGAGTAAATTCAACGTCGAAAGTGAGGCACTGGTAACGGGCCTTACATAGGGAGGTTTAAGGAATATTTATACTCTCTTAAGGCCATGGACCTAAGGCCCATCACATCCCTTATTCCATCTTTCGCACCCAAGTCCACACTCTTTTATTATATTTAATTTTAATTAAATATTAACACACATTCAATTAAACATAATTACCTTTATTTATTAATATAATATTTAGGATGTTACAATTGTAAAAATAAATTTACCTTTTTAATATATTAAAACAAACGGTATTATATGTACATAAATGATTTTTTGATAAAGATGCGGGAAAAACATAAGTATCGTTGTCGGTTTTATAAAATATGATTTGTTACTAGTTATTATTATAATTATTATTTTCTAAAATGGTTTTAAAAAGAATATATGCCAAAAATATTATAAACGGGATGGCAGGGACTTGAACCCGCGTCCTACCACTCCATGCTACATGCGACATGGTTTACTAATGAGTGTGATTGGTTTACTAATGAGTACTAAAAACTTGATGATAAATACGATCGGGGTTCGATGAGTTGGTGGGTGAGTTTAAAGTAGATCAATATATCGGCAATCGTGGTTAACACGTCAATTTGTGTATGATACTTTAATAAAATAAAATAATAAATAAACCGAGAGTTGTTATTTTCTTCTTGGGTATGATCTTGTGCAATTTACTTTTTCAAGGACGAAAAAGGTTTAAGTGTGGAAATAATTGACGTGTTGCATAACCCATAGTTTTTTTATCCCAATTTTACATGTATTTTACGTATGAACTTTAACGATTATCAATTGTTTGATACGCAAAGTTACATATTTTTTATCAATGTAGGTACCATGATGAAGAGAATGGAAAAACAAGTCCTAAGAAGAGGAAACGAAGCTTAATGAAGATCAAATCCGAAGCCGTTGAACGTGTACGAAGTTAAGCGAGTAAAAGTTGAAAAATCAGGGAAAGGACAAGGTCGTGATGCGACCTGCTTGGGCCAATTTGGCCATGCTACGCAGCGCCCACGCCGCTAAGGAATGTTCCAGAATGCTTCGAGCCCGGGTATTTTGTCTTATATGGGCTTATTTGGAACTTGTTTATGCTTGTTAAGCAAGTTTTGTTAGGCCTATTTAAGGGATATCAACCCTAAAACGATTATACCATCATTCCAACAGTCATACATGGGTGTTGGATGTCACACCCCAATGTACGGCGAAAATGACGGGCGTTAACCGATTGCTCACAACTCTCAAGGTACTATAATGCAATATTGGAAATTTTAATATCTATTAAGTTAAATCTAAATAAAACCAAATATTCAATACAAAATATCCAAAATAAAATAATTCACCAAACAAACATATTTCAAAAAAACATAATAGTCTTGTTTATTTTTCTCTATCTTGAAATCCTAAGTTTCGTTCCAAATCTTGACTTAACATCACATCACATGATTACCTGCATATGCGTTAAAAATAAAATAGATTTGTCAACACAAGGTTGAGTGAGTAGCGCACTAGTTTGATAATAGATAAATAAATATGCAACAAGTCAAATGAGATAAACAATTCAACCAATGAGCAAAATAAATAAGCTGTCGATAAGCACGATTCCAGGTAAAACAGGACGATGGTTGTTACGACTGTCGTATGATCATACTATTATGAGATTATGCTAGACCTCTCCACGTGCGGTTCACATAAAGCATGTACGCCTATAACAAATAAGGTACAAATTGTTATGCACAAGTGACAATTGTTGCAATTTGTGTATTACGTAGTAGAGAAATAAAATAAACGCACACGTCCCCAAAACGGTAAAAAGCAGTAAAATAGGGGAAATGTGATACTCACGTTAACAGACAAGCAAAGGAGGATAAGATAATATTAAGGATGGCGACCGCGGTTCACGCGTTGACCATATAGCCTGAAAAGGAAGATTGAATGCAGAGATATTAATTAAATGAAATAGATCGGATTTGAGAGTTCGAAGATTAAATATAATTTTATTATATTATTTGTTTATAAATCCATTTTAATCATACGTAATATTATATTTTATTATATAAAAATGTTTGTGTACAAGTAAAATACATCTTTTATAATTACTTAATTTGTTAAATATATTGTAAAAATAAATTTACCTTATTAATATATTAAAACAAACGGTATTATTTATACATAAATGAATTTTTAATAAAGATGCGGGAAAGACGTAAATATCGTTGTTGGTTTTATAAAATAGATTTGTTTACTAATTATTATTATAATTATTATTTAATAAAACGGTTTTAAAAAGAAAACGTGCCAAAAATAATATAAACGGGGTGGCGAACCCGCGACCTGCCACTCCATGCTACATGCGACATGGTTTACTAATGAGTAAGATTGGTTTACTAATGATTACTAAAAACTTATTGATAAATACAATTGGGGCTCGATGGGTTGGTGGGTGAGTTTAAAGTGGATCAATATATCGGCAATCGCGGTTAACACGTCAATTCAATTGCAAGCTGGGTAAAAAATGTTGAAAATTCAATTGTGTAGGAGGTTTGGTCCAAGGAAATCAATGAATACCCGTGCGTGTTACATAAACTTGGCCGCACTTGCTAAATTGACCTTTTGGGCTCTGCGCTTTAAGGGTTAGTTTTGATCTCGGGCAGCTTACTTAGCCCAAATGGCATCATAAAAAGAGTCATATTTTAATAATATATTATAAATAATTTTCTTATTATCAATCTCAACTATATTTCCACCTCTACAAGGGATAACAAACTTTCTAATGAAAAGTAAAGTGCATGAACACAAATAGAGGATCGCCTTTCAGAATGATAGAAACATTTGATCAATAATAAGCAGTTGGCTAAACTTGTTATTTCAACTAAATGTTCATAAGAGTGGGATTTAAACTCCATTGCTCCTTTTCCATCTCTACAAATACAGCAACTAATCACATCTTAACTAACCTTCAAGATCATAACACATAATAAACAAACCTAATTAATAACTAGCGGAACAACTGATCATCCATACCCCATCAGGTGCTGATGTGTAGTTTAACGCATTATATTCACCCAAGAACTGATAAAACAATATTGCCTTGAACGACTTCAGTACAAACTGTAAGGTCTGGATGATCATGAAGAAATAGTGTTTCCATGTACGGATGCACATAAAATGGATTCCCATACCCATCAAGTCCAAGATTATCAATCTGCTTCGAAAGCTGCACATAAACAAGTTCTGCACGCTCGTCATCTGAAACTTTAATCATCACATCACCTCTCTATCTGAATCCCGTTACTAAAGCTTCTTTAGGTGTGTTAATATCAAATGTGTATAGCTGTGTAAATATACCACTCTCCATCATCCATTCATTAAACACCATTCCATTCGGCTCTTCAACATTTTCAATCAAGGTGTTATAAATATAACTCCAAATGATGGAAGTGACATTAGCCACATCAATCTCAAAGGCTATTCTAATACTCGGGTTCCAGATTACTGTCGTGCCCCTAAAATGGCTTGTAAAACACAACAAGCCACGAGAGGATTTGATTACCTCATCAGTAACTGAAACATGAGGGGGAGAGTTGAGGGAATGTGTGTTAAATGGGAAGTTGTCATCATCAGCAATTGAGGTGAATCTTGGTTCATAAACAGGTTTATTGAAGCTACTTTCTTCCCGCTTTTCAGCATACCTTACCAACACATGATGCTACTGACGGTTTCCTATAGAGGTGGGAAGATGAATATGTTGCATTGGATTAGTTGATGGGTTTGAATTTGATGATGTGGGTACCCTTCCCACTCACAAGCTGTGAAGCTTATAAATAAAGGAGCAACAAACATAAGATGCCAGATGGGGAAGCTTGATCCTTGCCTAACAAGTTTTCTAAGTTGACCAGGAAGCTCTTGCTACAGTAAATGGCAGAAAAGTAATGACTGCCAAAAGGCTGGCACCTGCCATAAATTAAAAGCACAATAGGACAGGCAAAGGCTTGACAAAGGTTACACGGAAATGGCATGTGCCCGATCTGCATAAGCTGAAAGAAGAGCTGACAAAGAGACCTCCCTCTCCAAAGAGTAATTATCATTCACTAAGATGTTTGGCCTTTCAGCTGCTAAGTCCACGACCTGCTGAGGCATATCACCATCTGTTCATTCCAACTCCAACGACTAGTCACCGGTTAAACAGCCTGATATCACCTCAGTTGCTTTCTAACCATCGGGTCTCAACTAATATCTCTCCTTACATTCTATATATCTAATACACATATCTATATTTACTATTTATATACTTTCATGGGATAAATTACTAATGTTGAGTGTCGGACGGTGGTCTAGAGCATAGTTACCTAATTCTCGGTTCGCTCCAGTACAGGTGCGCGGTTTGATTACTCAATTTGGTAAAGGTAAAGTATTCGGTACGGAGGGGGCTAGGCTCATTTCGGTACGAACCGGTACGGTGTACCATTATAGTTAGGTTCAATATACCCAAATTAGAAATCACTATTTATAAATAATTTATGTGTAATGGTAACTTTATACTATTACATAAGTTTATAACTTAACGATTAAATGTAACCTAGTGAAATTGAGGGGTTAATTGTTGAAATAAACAAAGTAATTTTACATATTTAATTGTCTTTAGGTAAAAATCTATAAACTTTAGGGACTAAATATAAATTAGAGAAAGATTGAGGGTTAAATATCAAATTAACTAAACTTATTAAAGTTTAAAATAACATAATGAATATGCGGGCGCCTCTTCTCTTTCATCTTCCTTTTTTTTTGCTAAAATGGCAACATCTCTGGCAAAAATTCACACAACGTACCAGAGCGAATTGGAACACCAAATTCGTTCATTTGGAACGTCGTATCAGAGCGAACCGGAATGTAGTGAATTTTGTTTCGGTTCATCGCGAAACAATTCGCAATTTTTGGGTCTTTAGGCTAATTCGGTAACTATGGTCGAGAGACCTCGGTGGTCCCTTCTAACTAGTTCTTCGGTGTTGTAGGTACAAGCCGGAAGTTGGAGGGTGATTCTGGAAGTGTCCATACGATTACCCTACTATATTTTCATTCCAACCAAAGGTATTTCTCATTCACTCTATTTCTCACTACTCTCTCTTCATTACAACTCTCCTGCTCTCTCACTATATTCTCTTTCTAAAATAATACTCTCTAGATCATTTTCAAAGTATTACTCACTAAGAGATCTCCCTCTCCAAAGAATAATTATCATTCACTGAGTTGTTTGGCCTCTGAGCTTCTAAGTCCACGAATAACACCATCAGCTCAATCCAACTCCAACGACCAGTCACTAGTTAAGCAGCCTGAGATCGCCTCAGCTTCTCTCTAGCCGTTGGGTCTCAACCATTATCTCCTCTTATATTCTCTATGTCTAGTATACATATCTATATTTTTAATTTATATACTTTCATGTGATAAATTACTAATGTGTGTGTCAGAAGGTCCAGAGATCCCGATCTCTGGTCCCCTTCTAACGAGTTCATTCATGTTGTAGGTACAAGCTGGAAGGTGACCTTGGAAGGGTCCATATCATTACCCTACCATATTCTTAATGTCGCTATACCCGTTGCAGCAACATATTTGGATTGGTTATGATTTGTTTAGGTTATGATGGGCCATTTTAGTTAACTAAAAAATGTCAGGATGAGTTTCGCCTAAGATAGGTCATCACTACAAATGCATTTTTTATTGGTCAACTAGTTACGTCTAGTTGTTCTTTAAAGTTTAGCGCTTGGTACGACGTAATGAGGGAAGGAATGGAATTGCTCATTCAAAGGTAATAAAATTATGTATATTTGGTTGGAGAGTGGAAAGAAATCATCCAATACAAAGGGTCTGATTGGTATGAGGTAATGGAATGGATGAAGGAACAAAATGGATGATGGAATGAAATGGACAAAGGAATGGAATAAATCCTTACCATTTCATTATCTTGTTTGGTTACCATGTAGAAAACTAGGAATAGAATGAATAATTAATTAATGTTGTTAGGCAAGAAAAAACAAATGAAAGAGTAAAATAAAATTGGCAGTAAGCGATGGTAAATGTAGATGGGAAGCTCGACCTTTGCTAGCAAGTTTCCTAAGTTGACCTGGAAGCTCTTACTATAATAAATGGCAGAAAAGTCATGACTCATAAAAAGCTAGCACTTACCATAAAGTAAAAGCAAAAATAGGACATGCAAAGGCTGGACAAAGGTTGCACCGAAATGACATGCACCTGGTAGAGCTAACTTTTTCACTTTACGAAGCCTAAGCTTCCCCGGAGAAGCTTACGACTTCCTATAAAAAGGTCATTCTAGCCAATGTTTCTCATTCACTCTATTTCTCACTACTCTCTCTTCATTAAAACTCTCCCACTCTCTCACTATTTTCTCTCTCTAGAATAATACTCTCCAAGTAATACTCACTAAGAGATCTCCCTTTCCAAAGAGTAATTGTCATTCACCGATATGTTTGGTCTCTAAGCTGCTAAGTCCACGACCTGCTATGGCATAACACCATCAGTTCAATCCAACTTCAACGACCAATCACCAATTAAGTAGCCTGATATCGCCTCAGCTTCTCTCTAACCGTTGGGGTCTCAACCATTATCTCCTCTTGCATTCTCTATCTAGTATACATATCTAATTTACTATTTATATACTTTCATGGGATAAATTACTAATGTTGTTTGTCAGAGGGTGGTCCAGAGACCCAGTCTCTGTGCCACACCCCAACCTATGGGGGAAACGCCGGGGCACGAAATGATTGTTCACAACTGTACTATCATGCAATTTAAATGTGAGCATATCTAACTAATTATTTTAAATAAACAAGCACATCAATTCATAGAATGTTACAAAAAAAATCTAAACCATCTTGTATAATTTTTATCCTAAAGGCCATCACTAAGTGTTCTTAACCTTGATAGACAATCCAACATGATAACCTGCAAATGCGTACAAAATAAATTAGGTTTGTCAGCACGAGTTTGATTGAGAAAATTACCAGTTTTGAAACTAACAATGACATATTTGAGAAAACCGTAAAATTGTTATTCGTGAGTATAAACAATAAAACCATAGCATGTAAAGATTGCAAAAAAATAGTGATGTGTGGGCTAAACTGTTGCCATGTGAATCGAGCATTGGTTACCATGATAGAATAATTGAGTTGTCAGTGAAACCACTGACGTGCGATCGGACGCTGACCACTACGACATGATGTGACAATTGATAAATAATGGACCTCTCCTAATGCGATAAATAAACAAACAAACAAATAGCAAGTAACAAGTAATCATTCAATTGATACACAACACAAATATTAACGGGTGGCATTGGAGAATATAATAAAATGTGTAATTTGATAGTTGGTACGCATAAGTCTCTAAAAGGTTGAAAGCGGTAAAATAGGGGAGTGATTAGTCACCAGATTAGATGAACAAATGATCAAGGTATGATGTGAGAAAGTGAACTGTTAAACCCCTCAGATTCGCTAACAAGGATTCCTAGTTAATTATGATAATATAAGTTAATTGACATAACATGTCAATGGAATTAGGGTTTCGATGTGATCTGAGTTACGTCTGTGATTAGAATATTATGGATCGAACAATTTATTTATACGGTTATTATTATTGCAAATATCAATATTAGTGTTCTTTTAGTTAAAAGAATCATTACTTTTATTATTTATAAAATCACCTTTTATACTAAATAAAATAAACTTATAATCAAATTTATAAATAATTAGTTTAAATAAATAAATATGAGTTGAGATATAATATAATAATAAATGTTTATATAGTCAATTATAATATGTAATAATAAGATAAATATTTACATAGATAGTTAAAACATGTAATGCATGTATAATAATATTAAATATTTATCATACAAACGTTTAAATAAATAATTATCATAAAATATATATTTTATAATCTTTAACGAAAATCTAATGGTAAGAACATTGTTAATACGTTTAATACGTTTATCATACTTTTTTTAAAAAAGTAATATATATGTGTGTGTGTGTGTTTCTGTGCGCACACACACATAAGTAATTTGTAAAAACTTTCAATGACAAGAATCATCAAGGGTTATAATAAAACAATGTTTATTAAATATTTAATATCAATTATAATGATTTATAATTCATTTAAATGATTAAAAATAAAAAAATAAAATTAACAAAACTGGGTTGAGGAGGTTCGAACATGTGCCCCAACCGGCTCACTGTTTAACTACACACACAACAGCCAACTAGGCTGGTGTGTTAGTTAGTTATCTTATGAAAACAAAATATTAAATATATTAACTTATTAACAATTGAATTATATACCCTAGAAACTACAATTGATTAATCTGTTTAAGGTTTGTTTAATTAACCTTAGGGTTATTGTAATACGGATTAAAACGATCATGTTACATGAATAAATTACCTTGAACAATATTGAATTGATGAAGAACGACGAACCAAGATTTCGCGTCGAATGAAGAAATCAAACGCAGGTCTTAGCAGCAAGTATGATGTAATTGTCTTAGGGTATAGGGACGCTGGCTTGATTAGAAAATGCGTATAAGTTTAATTAAGTTACTTTGATCTGTAATAGGTATAGCACCAATTTGATAAAGCCGGGTTCGATACTATTGTAAATTCGTATCAAAAGATCACATTTTCCAATTTAGTTGTGTCGGCGCATGTTATAATAGACGTATAAACGATCTTGCGATTCATTCTTTGATTATAGAACGAAGATTAAGGCTCAAGAAAATAATGGCTCATGACATTGGATCCAAATACGACTCTATGGGTTTGGTTTTGGATATAATATAATATATGGACAGATTTGCAATTTAGTCCCTGAAGTTCTAATATGGATACACAATAGGTTAAAACTTAAGTTTAGGATAAATATTGAATATTTAACAAAGGTAAAAGTATATTAATAAAACATATATTTAAATGATACTTACCAAAAACGAAAACGTGTGGGATAATATGTGTATATATTATAAACAAAAAATCCAAGTTGTTACACTCTAATTCCCTTGAACGAGTTCTTTCGTGTTGTAATTACAAGCAGGATGCTGGAAGGGTCAATAACATAACCCTACCTATTCTCATTGTCGCTATACCCGTTGTATGTAGCAACAGAATTGGTTTGGCTTATGATGTGTTTAGGTGATGATGGGCCATTTTAATAAACAGAAACAAGGTTAGAATGAGATTCTCCTAAGATAGGTCATCACTACAAATGCATTTTTTTATTGGTCATCGACTTACGTCTAGTTGTGCTTTAAAGTTTAGCGGTTGGTATGACGTAATGAGGGAAGGAATGGAATTTCTCATTCAAAGGTAATGAAATTATGTATATTTTGTTGGAGAATGGAAAGAAATCACCCATTACAAAGGGTTTGTTTGGTATGGGGTAATGTAATGGACAAAGGAATGGAATGAATACTTACCATTTCATTTTCTTGTTTGATTACCATGTAGAAAACTAGGAATAGAATGAATAATTAATTAATTATGTTAAGCATTAGAAAAAAAAAGAAGGAACAAAATAAAATTGGTAGTAAGAGGTGGTAAATGTAGATGGGTAACCTCGACCCTTTCCAGCAGATTTCATAAGGTGACCAAGAAGCTCCTGCTATAGTAAATGTTAGAAAAGTCATGACTACCAAGAACCTGACGCCTGCCATAAAGTAAAAGCAAAAATAGGACAGGCAAAGGCTGGACAAAGGTTGCATCAAAATGACATGCACCTAAAGAGATGACCTTTTCCCTTTATGAAGCTTAAGCTTCCTCGGAGAAGCTTACGACTGCCCATAAAAAAGGACATTCCATCCAAAGGTATTTCTCATTCACTCTATTTCTCACTACTCTCTCTTCATTGCAACTCTCCCGCTCTCTCACTATTTTCTATCTCTAGAATAATACTCTCTAGATCATCTTAAAAGTAATACTCACTAAGATATCTCCCTCTCCAAAGAGTAATTATCATTCACTGAGATGTTTGGCCTCTGAGCTGCTAAGTCCACGACCTGCTAAAGCATAACACCATCACTTCATTACAACTTCAACAACCAGTCACCGATTAAGAAGATATCGCCTCAGCTTCTCTCTAACCGTTGGGTCTCAACCATTATCTCCTCTTTCATTCTCTATTTAGTATACATATATATATATATATATATATATATATATATATTTACTATTTATATAATTTCATGGGATAAATTACTAATGTTGTTTGTCGAAGGGTGGTCTAGAGACAGCCGGTCTCTAGTCCCTTCTAACGAGTTCTTTCGTGCTGTAGGTACAAGCAAGAAGCTCGAAGGTGACCCTAAAAGGGTCCATAGCAATACCCTACCATATTTTGATTGTCACTATACCCGTTGAAGCAACAAAATTGGCAGTAAGCAGTGGTAAATATAGATTGCGAACCTCGACCCTATCCAGCAAGTTTCCTAATTTGACCAGGGAGCACTTGCTATAGTAAATGGGAGAAAAGTCATGACTACCAAAATGCAGGCGCCTACCATAAAGTAAAAAAGCAACAATAGGACAAGCAAAGGTTGGATAAAGGTTGCACGGAAATGTCATGAACCTAGTCTGCATAAGCTGAAAGAAGAGCTGACATTTTCCCTTTATGAATCTTAAGCTTCCCTAGAGAAACTTACGACTGCCTATAATAAGGTCATTCCAGCCAAATGTGTTTCTCGTTCACTCTATTTCTCACTAATCTCTCTTCTTTACAACTGTCCCACTCTCTCACTATAATCTCTCTCTAGAATAATACTCTCAAGAGACTTTAATGTAATATTCACTAAGAGGTCTCCCTCTCCAAAGAGTAATTGCCATTCACTAAGATGTTTGGTCTTTGAGCTGCTAAGTCCATGACCTGCTGATGCATAACACCATCAGATCAATCCAACTCCAACGACCAGCCACTTGTTAAGCAGCCTGATATCGCCTCAGCTATAATCGTAACCACTAACTCCTCTTGCATTCTCTATCTCTAGTATACGTATCTATATTTACTATTTATATAATTTCATGGGATATATTACTAATGTTGTGCGTCGGAGGGTGGTCAAGAGACCCCGGTCTCTGGTCCCTTCTAATAAGTTCTTTCATGTTGTAGGTACAATCCGAAGCTGGAAGGTGACCCTGGAAGGTCCATAGCAATACCCTACACATCATAACCTAAACACATCATAACCCAAACCAATTAAGCTGGAAGGTGACCCTGGAAGGTCCATAGCAATTGGGCGGTGGTGGTGGTAGTGGTGAGAGTTGGAGGCGGTAAGTGATGGTCGGTGGTGGTCAGTGACGGTTTTTGGTGGTAGCAGGGGGTGTGGCAACGGCGGTGATTGGCGGTAATGGCGGGGACGGTGGTGGGTGTTAGCCGGAGGTGGTAGGTAGGTTGCGGTGGTGGTTGTGGGTGGTGGCGGTGGTGGGTGGTCATGGTGGTGGTGGGAGGCGGTGGTGGTTGGTGTAGGTGGTGTCGAAGGTGGGTGGCAGTGGTGATGGTGATCGATGGTAATAATGGGAGGATGGTGGAGATGAGTAGGGTGAAAGATGGGATAGAATGAAATAAAAAACAAGGGGTGGATGGAATTAACTTGGGGTGTTTTAGAAGGAATGTAATAGACAAGGTAATGAGTGATTCCATTCCCATAGCCAACCAAACACATTTTCCTCATTCCTTCGTAATGGTCAATTTCATTCCGCCTCCCATTACTACATATCAAACGCTACCTTATTTCATTCCTACCACACCTCCTTGTTTATTTTGATTCCATTCATCTTATTTTGGTTTCTCTATTTTGTTCTCTTATATCTTAATTATTATCTCTTCATCTTTTGATTTCCATGTAAAAAAGAATAAGATATCCAATAAGACAACAAAACTATTTTCCCTCCATAAATAAGTGATTCATCGTTGATTTGGATAACATTATTTTTATTTTTACTTTTTCTACTTAACAAATTTAGATGAGAACTTTTAAAAAAATTTACTTAAATATATTTTTTTCAAGAATTGGATAATGTTGTGTAAAAAAATTACTTTTTGGATGCTTGGTTAATTTGTCATTTTTAATAAAATGTATTTCATTCCTTCATATTCCTTCGTTTTTTTCCAATTATCAAAAATCACAGGGTAATTATTCATTTCATTCTCTCATCCATTTAATTCCTTTCTCCGTTACAATATTCCTCCTTTATTTCATTACCCCCATACAATCTAAAGAGTCAACTAAGTTTAACCAAACTCTATATATTTTAAAACAAAATGTTTCCCCTGTGCATCAATACAAATGCATTTACTTAGGATGTCTCTTTTTTCGACAAAGATTTAACTAAGGCTTTAAATATAATTTTAATTCTTAGTTATCATGTTATATTTACAATTAAACTGGTAATAGGGTTGGCATTTTCCATTAAGGCAGCCCATAACCGTATTGCTTTCTTAATGCACATTTATGTTTTGAATGTGATCTTCTTGGAACAATGGTTAAGTTTTCTAAGGACAAAGCCTACTCTTTGATCGGAGCATAATTGATATCAAGATTTGATAACACAAACGTAACACAGCTGTTACTACAACGGATATAGCAACAATGAAGGTATGGTCGGGTGACTGTATGGATGCTTCCAGGGTCACCTTCTAGCTTCCTGCTTGTACCTACAACACGAAAGAACTCATTAGAAGAGGACCAAAGACCGGGTCTTTGGACCACCCTCTGACTCTCAACATTAGTAATTTATCCCATGAGAGTATATAAAAGTAAATATAGACATGAGTACTAGAGATAGAGAATGTAAGAGGAGATATAAATAGCAGTCGAGACCCAATGGTTAGAGAGCAGCTGAGGTGATATGAGGCATTGGGGTTGGATTGAGCTGATGATGTTGTGCCTCAGCAGCTCGTGTACTTAGTAGCTTAGAGGCTAAACAGCTCAGTAAATAATGATTACTCTTTAGAGAGGGAGATCTCTTAGTGAGTAGTATTTGGGAGAGTGTTATTCCGGTGAGAGAATGTTATTCCGATGAGAGAATGCTATTCCGGTGAGAGAGAGTGGGAGAATTGGAATGAAGACGGTGTAGAGAGAAATAGGGTGAATCTAGAATGAATGGAACCTTTGGCTGTAGTGTTCCTTTTATAGGAAGTTGGAAGCTTCTCGTGAGAAAGCTGAAGCTTCTTAAGTAGAAATGGTCAGCTCTTCTTTCAGCTTATGCAAGCAGGCTAGTACATGCCATTTTGATGCAACCTGTGTTTTGCCCTTGTCATGTCATCACTTTCGCTTTATGGTAGGTACCAGCTTTATGCCATGTCAGTCATGACTTTTTCTGCGTTTTACTGTATCGAGAGCTTCTTAGTCAACTTAGGAATTAATCTTGCGGAAGAAGCTACGAGCTTCCCTGTCTAGCAGCTTGCGCTACCTACTTCTATGTTCCTAAGCTTTATCAGTTTATGAGCCTCGGTTTATGAGTGGGTAAGGGTACCCATGTCATCAGACCCGAGTCAGAAGTATTCGAATTTCAATGATGAATGCTTGTGACTAAACGCCTTTTCTTCATGATGTTCCCCATAGATGTTTAATGCTTTTGGGCTCAGCGACATGCCTCTTCATCGACCAATGCACATACCCATTTTGTTGTTTTAGGACTGTTTATTGAAGCCTACAAGATGGAAAATGTTTCTAACGTATACCCTAAATGCCGGGAGCTTGTGGCCCGAAGCTTTCACGATTGAAGCTTAGGTTTAGAAGCCGAGAACTTCTGGTAACGACCTGTCGTGTATTATATTAATAATGATGCGGAGATGGCGGTTTAATAACCATCGATGTGACTAATTTTTACAGTTACTACCAATGGTTTTGATAGACTCAGAGCATTGACCCTTTAATACTCTAAAACCTCTTTTATATTTGAGAAAACTGTAAAATATAGTTATAACTTCTCTCTTTCGCCGTCTTTTTTCTGAAAAAACCATTGAGTATTTCCCTGTTCCCCAGCGATATCTTCCTTTTTGTTCAACTATAAGGTGAGACCTTCCCTTTTGTTTATTTTGTTTTTAAAAAGGGGTTCAAAAAGGTCACCTTATACATTCGTTTCTTTATCGTCAAATATTTGTAAACATTCTTTATTGAACGTTCTCATGCATAATCACGTTAGCCTAGGTCAATTGGTACCTTTTGGTGTCGCTAGGATTATGTATTTTGAAATCGTGTGCGATTACTTAGCTATGAGCTTTCATCACATAACAGTGGTTTTTTTCCATTAGCGGAACACCATGATTGGTTCAGTATTGAGAATACTCGTTGGAAATGGTCTAACATCTAGTATCATTAGTTTCACTTTTACTTGGAAAACACACGTTCTTTTTATTTCCGATTCATTCTTCCCTTTGCCTTGTTTGCACGAAGCACGAAGCTGCATTCAACCGGGTAACTCTGAGGAGCTTCATTTTTTTCTTCTTAAACGGCTTCTTGAATTTTTCTCTCAATTTTGTAACTTATTTGTTTTAGCCTTGTAATTAGTGATGAGGATGCTGCCCTTATTGTATCCATTATTGGAAACTTTCAAGGGGTGCATCTACTTCGCCATTAAAGATCATGTATGGGGCTGATTTATTTTTTTGAGAAACCTGATGGTAAGGTGCATGTTGTTACTTAGGTTGATAGAAGTAATTCTGAGAAGGTTGAGAAGTCGAATATGTGAAGTTTGTTTCTTCTAAGAAGCCAATGAACACGGGAAAGTCGAAGGAAGTTATTAAGGAAAGTGACATTATTGGTGATACCTCAAGTGTAAGTAGTGCTACTTGTGTACCCATCTGGAATATTCAAAATTATGACACATTCAAGAAAGCATCCATTTATGAGGATTTTTTGTTGCATTGTATGCCTTCGATCGAGAAGGAGGTTTGTGAAGATTTGAATGATGACGAGGTGATGAGTAAGATGTTATTTGGTTTTGCCCGCCTTACTGCTCTTGTTCATAGAGGGAACTTAAGAGCTTACGGGCTGATAATGAGGAGCTTGAAGCTAATTTGGATGACGAAGAGAAAAAGAATGGTATTTTATCTACTCATGTAAAGAGATTGACCCGACAACTTTCCTTTGCACATGTGGCAATAAACGATATGAAACATAAGTCGAAAGTTATTTTCAAGGATCAACATGAGTAAAGGCGTAAGGTTAGTCAAGATAGGACAGTATTAGTTGAGAAGGAGAAGCTTGATAATGAGAAGGTGGCTTCTGAGATTTATTTTTCCAATCCTCAAGAGCGTATTTATGAGCTTCTTGTTGATAGGTGTCGGTTGTTTAAGCACGGGTTCCCTAACGTTGTTACTTACCTCTTGCACAGTAGTGAGTTTAACGCTATCCTTGGTGATACTTATACCGAAGGTATTGCTTATGGCGATCACTATGCTTTACCTTTGCCTACTCTTTAGACCATTGATCTGGTGGATCTTTAAGAAAAATATTTTGCAACAAGGGTTGGCATATATTGTCAGCAGAAAGTTTTGGGAAGCTATGTTTGATGGCGCTGGTGAGAATGAAGAAGGAGGTTGGCTATTTGAAATATTAGCCTTCTGGTGGTGCTCTAGTTGTGGTTTCTCCATTTATCCAACCTTCTAATGTTAGTGATGGATAAGTTAGGTTACCTCCTCCCTTGCCAAGGAGGTTGAGGTTACTCCTTCCTTTTCAGGAGAAGTTGATTTTACTTCTCCTAGAGGTGTAAAGAGTGCTTCTCAAGACCTAAATTATGATATCGACATGCTCTATGAATATTTGCATAGGAAGGTTGTTGGTGCTTCTAGTGGGGATGAATCCACGGTTGTAGCTCCTAGTTTGTTTAGTATTATTTGTAGGCATAAGCAATTTATGTTTTGTTTGAATGGATTAGCATCCTTTAGTGTAAGTCCCAAGGCAGGATCTTTCAGTGTGATATCAATTAACCCGTTGTTAGGCGGAAACTAACAATGAATCGATTCAAGACAAACACAAACAAGCACAGATCAACACAAGAATGACTTCAAAACACACGTTATAATCAACGTCGGGTGCTTAAGCCCTTCACACGGATTACAATATGATTGGAATCAAAATGCTATGTAACCCTACGTCTCTCTTCGTTCTCCTAATGACCGACTCCTAGTATTGACCTAGTTACAAGGTATTTATAATACCAAACATCCAAAAGCCCAAACCCGTACAATAGCCCACCGAAATCAATAGATATCGGTGTTATATAATAGCCTAAAACCAAGCCCAGCTAGATAAAGTATAACCGATAAAGTGTAGCCCAACAATCTCCCCCTTGGTTTATAGCTTTATCTTCACTCGTGTTCCAGCACTTCAGCATCAGCCTCTTTGTAAGCACTTGCCCATAAACCTGTGCGTATAATCGATCCAACCATACCGGTATACTCCTTAGCAGCCGGCTCATAAAGTGGTTCAACCATGATTTAAAAGTTGCTAAGGGTCTTGATGTCTTTTTCACCGAACTTCAACAAGTCCCGCAAATCAACAATACGGCACTATCCCTTATTTAGCTGATGTGCTAAAAGTAGTCAAATAACTTTTAACTAAAATTATACTAATCTAGACACTAAGTAATACTCTAGACCCTTAAACTTAACTTAAACTACTAGCCGGCAAATGAACCGATCGACTCTAGTACAGCTAAGTATGTCCGGATATCGAACCCACGAGACTCTTTAAATTACGAAATTAACAAACAAGACTCAACTATAATACACGACTATTTATTAATAATATTTGAGGGGGAATTTAATACTAATTAATTAAAACTCTAATAATAATTAACTAATGATTAAAACTCTACTAATAATTAATTAATGATTACTTGATTATTAAACTAATAATAAAGAATTAAAACCCTAACCCTAATTTATATAATAATAATAATAATAATAATAAAACATAATCATTACTAATTAATTTAATAATAAAACCTTAACCTAATTACTTTAACTAATTAAACAATTAAGAAAACTTGGATTAACTCAGATGATAAAGATAACTACCCAGGCCAGAATCCCCAAAGTTACGGTTATTAATTAAGTAGAAAACTCAAATTATGGAACTGGGATCATAAAATAGACCCTTGATAGAAAACCCGAACTGGACCCTTGAACTTCAAGAAGACGCCTATGGATTTCTAACAAGTTTTAAGAGTCACCAGTTTTATATTAAACTTTCTTACGGTTATTTAATCGCTTATGTCTAAATATCTTTTATGAAGAAAACCTACCTTACAGCGCGGAATTCAAAGATAGAAAAGCAGACTCAATTAACTTAATAGACTAAGCTGACAAACAAATCTAGACGGACTCCTTATGAAGAACTAAATCTAACAATCCCGACAAGCAAAGATCTATCAATAGCCTATCACCTTACAGCTTTTTAGACTAGCAGCTCACTTTTATCTGTTTAATTGATTTTATTGTTTCTATGATTTTAATGCATATTAATCACAAACTAGTCAAGAACACACAGTAAATGACCTAACAAAACCCTATCCTATGAAACAATCAACAAGGGCAATGTGAAACAATAAATTCAAGTAAACAAAACCAAGCAATCAAACACATCAATTAAATCAAACTCAACCTTTTACTTAGAACATAAAATCCATAACAAAACAAAATCCAAACATAAATTCAAACCGAACTAATGTTCATCACGACCTAGGTAGCTTATAAAGTTTAGCCTAGTATCATAAAGTCAAAGAAACAAAAATAACTAAGTTCAACAACCAAGCTCATAATTAAAATAATAAATTCAAACCGAATAGTGATGATGCTTGGATGAGTAGGTGTTGAACCCAAACGATCTCCACTTATACCAAAGGCGTTTTCTCTCTTTTCTTTCTTCTTGCGGCTCCCTTATGACTCTTTATAATATTCTTCTGGTTCGTACGATCTTCTGTCCACCAATCCTTTATTTCCTTTTCGAACTCCAAATATATATATATATAGCTTTAAAATTGCCGACATCCCTTCCTTGCTTTCCAAGATTTAATAATAATCCTTTAACGAGCCCTTCAATTTTTAGGTGTTAACTTGTGGGCTGCACCAAATAATATTAGTGGTCATGATTTCATTTAGTTTCTTTGCGGGCTCAAAAGCTAACGTGTATACTAAATTTGAATGATTGAGTTATGTAACTCTTCATACAATTATTTATCATCACATGGATATATTATTATTAATACTATTATTTTAAAAACATGTGTCGTACCAATGCCAATCAAAGAAAATACCATAATCGTTGATATATCACCCAATTTAGTAAAACACTTTATGTAAAATCGTTAATTTATAAAACCTTAAAAACCCACGTATGAACCACTTTAGAATAAAATTTAATAAAACCTGGCTCAAAATTACTTAAAAGTGTAGGAAACATTTATATAATAATATGAATATTTTAGACCACATCAAATATCCCACACTTACTCTTTTTTCGTCCCTGGAAAAATCTAATGCAATGAAATCAGAATCGGAAAATATAGTCTTAAAAACAAATAGGTTAATTTTAAGCTCAGATAAACGCAAAAACCGCGATCACATGTATTGTTGTCCACTTAAACCCATGCCTTAATCTTTACCGGGACAAATAAGATCCGACAAAAATATTACTCAGTGGTTTACACAATTAAGACCCACTTATTTTCAGCTTTTACCGGACCAGACCACCCCAACTTGACTTAAACCTCAAAATTAGCAGATTTATAACTTTTTGTTGCTCTATTTTTTTCATGAGTAGTTAAGACGATCAAGAGTATTGTTTATCCACCTAAGCTTAAGTATCAAAGTCTACCAAGCAGCCATTAGATATGATTAAGGTTTATTAATTTATAGCTAGTGTTCCCCACAACATGACATACCCCCGTTATCAAGCAATACACCGAACCATTACCAAAGGTGAGTATGCAAAATTTCATTTATAGGGCTTACATGTGGCGTGTCCCTTGTGGTCCGTTTCTTAATGGTAATGAGACCCGAGCAAGGGGACCCACATGGCTAACAGCGTGGATGATCAAGTCTGTAATGCATTTGTACTTTTGTACTTTTTGTGATCATGTTTAAAGACTTATGTGGCAGAAATCTACGGGTTTGCTCTTTTTTTAGCTTTTATTTTAAATATTCACAACCCCATGTGGAATTGTGAATACCCAGATGAATAGTCGGCATACAGACCCATGGTCTCCGGACCCGGTGCATCCCATCAATACAAGATTTAAGGTTATAAAACCAAACGCCAATGATGTGTAAAACACTAAAACTAGCAGTTTAAGATTTATATCATAGGATACACGGCATACTCTAACGTTAAACCTACCCAAGCATCATATGATAACGTATTCAAATTTTTTAAACTTTATAATATTTCCACTTTTCATACCAATAATTGAGGCTTGAGTATGGCCCGACCTTTCATTACTTATCTTCCACGGACAAAATGCTTTACCCACAAGAGATTTCCGACCCATTTTATCAAATTTCCCTTTCATTTTCCAGGCTGAGCCTACCGACACATCCCAAGTTAAGTGCGCTTTCTTTTATTTATCTCTATTATTAGTAGTTTGAAAAACCAATTTTCGATAAATATCATCATCTCCCACTTTAACGCAAAAAAACTAACTTCAAGGGACATTTTTAAAACATTTTTCTTTTTTCAGTTTTTTTATTTTTTGAATTTTTCAAACAATAACTCACTTTAAACTACGACTCAAATATCCTATCCCCACACTTAAATTTTGCATTGCCCTCAATGCAAGGATAAGGACGACTTAAAATAAAAATAAAACTAAAATAAAGTCGGACTACAAAAAACTAGAAACTAAAAATTAAAAACAGAAAACAAAATAAAAAAATTAACAAGCTAGATAAAGGAAAAGACTTAGCTGGTAATATGTGCATGAAATATGATGCCAAAGTCTTCTTCCATGAATGCCCTCCAACTACGAACGTGGTCAGCAAATAGTAACTCCTTCTATCTCACACGAACGCAAGCGGCAAAACAAAACAAACATATCTAAAAATGTTTCACATCAACCTACAAATAAATCATGAATAATTGGCAGCAAATAATAAATATAAAGTATACGTTTTGTAGGTTCCAGCCGGATCTACACAGGAGTATCTCGTAACATGAGGGTGTGGAATCCCCTCGTATACGATACAAGTGTCGAGACGATTAACACGTGGAATCTAAATAAACACACGAGGATATATGATAATACTTGTTATATTGCAAGGTGTAATAACCAGATAAACAAACACGTGACTCCAAGGATCACACAAACCAGCCGTCCAAAAGTTGTGTTAAAGAGCCGAAGTTAAGAGTATATATAACTCGAAAACTTCGCCTAATATACTAGGCAAATTTGTCTTAACTTCGCTCAACTACAAGTTCGCAAATAACAACGGCGAACATATAAGAACAAGTTCAACATAGAACTGAAAATTTAAACGATTACAGACATAAATAAACAAGATATACTGAACTACTGGCATCAAGCACCCACAGACTCCCCTTGGTAGTAGCTTCATATCTCTATCTTCTTTCTCGTGTCTTGTAATCCAAAAATCTCGTACCCATCGTCTTCAAGCATGAATGCCCTGTCTCACACAGACAGAGACCACCCTCTGGTACTTCTTTGCTTCATCCTTCCACGCAGGAATATAGAAATCTTCTTATCATTAAGTACCTGCAAATCAGCTTGAGACAAATTAACCAAGTGCATGGGATCATACACTCTCAGGATCTCCTGTTCATCCTCATCTTCCATCACGGCTTCAGCAGTCTGGCAGTCAACGTACTACCACTTGAGATCCTTCAACACATCCTTGGGCATCATCTTCATCGGAACTTCCTTCAAACACCGAATCAGCTTGTATTTCATCACCATCCAGGGCTTACCATCAGTCCTCATTCCTCGTTCCTTATCTTCTACCAACTTCCCTTTCTGAGGCTTCAACAACTCGAATCTTTTCTCTTTCACACTTTCCTTCCACACAATCTTTCCAACCCATCTCTCAAAGTTGTCATCACTTCGATTAATCAATCTCAAATGTGCCAAATCTTTCACCTCACAGTCAGGCAAGGTGTTGAGTGATCTCAAAGCCTTCTTAAAGTACTACTGAACCCCATCATATCGCTTTATCACAAACAATTTTAGCTGCTCATCATACAACCAACAGATAATGCCTTTCTTTGACTCAGCATAGCCATTGATATTGTAACTTTTCTTGAACATTGTTGGTACCACAGGCTTCTTTGTCTTGAAGAACCACTGAACACATCCTTCTTTCCATCTAGGCTGTTCTTCCCACTCAGACTCATCCGACACATTTTCATCTTGACCCAGCTTTACCTCATCAACACTTGGAATATCATGCTCTACACCATCATTAACTATCTCTCCTTCTTCTAACTCACTATCAATTTCTATCTGTTCCCTAATCTTTTCAATCTCACCAGCCGTTAACACATCATCAACTAACTCATCATCATCATTTCCCAACACCTCCTCATCGTCTACAGCCACCACTGTGTCACCACCTGTACTGCTTGACGGACCAGCAGACTCCCCCTGAGATGTGGAAGCCCCAAGATTATGTTTAGTTCTTGGCAACTCACCACCTGCATCTTTTGATGCATTGGGATCATCGTCTCTGTCTTGCCTCTTCTTTGTTCTCAATTCATCACTCTTGCAGCTCGTCTCTCCCTGAGATGCTAAGAACTGTTTAAGAGCATCAAAGTGTTTACCGTGTTCAATTAGAAGTGATGAGTGTATCTGATTTTCTGCCACAAGCCGCTGAATAACTTGCGTCTGAATAAGATTGATCCGTGACTGTTCAGCAACTACCCGTTCAAGAGCTGCAATCCTTTCAGAGTCAGACAGAGTAGAATCAAAGTCAAACCGCATATGAGAAATATCTTGAGCATACGGCGGTGGAATTCCCAAACTAGCTGGAATATCAGAGGTAGGTTGAATAGTAACTGTGGATGGAATAGAGACAGATAACCCAGCAGTTGCTACCAGCGTGGATTCAACAAATCTAGCAACCACCTCTGACGGAGTAAGTGTAGGAGGCGGTAAAGAAACAATCTCTGGTGCTGTAAACTGGAACGTAGTCGGAGGAACACCAAAGGATGACGACACGTTCACCAAAGGTACACTCGAGGTTACCGGCAATGTGACAGTCGAAGAAGCGGGTAACATAGTCATACCTGATAACGATGGTGGAGAAAAATGTACAACCCTCGAACTTTCACCAACACTTGAACTTTCACCAACCCTTTCCTTCTTTGATCTTCGTACCAGACGATATAAATCCTCCTCATAATCTGATTCACTATCATCGGAGTCTTTCATTCGCTTGCCATGAATTCTTTCTTGTCTGGCAAGAATTTGCTGTGCTTCAACTATATCGTCAGTGGTGAAATCAGAGTCAGTTCTCTCAGAATCCGCCACAGATGTAGCGACCATGGAAACATCTACACCAGACACCTCAGCTACTGAGGCTTGAACTTCAGCAGCTGGATCAAGCCTTTCCATATCAAAGAACCCTTGCCCTCCAAAGGCAACTTCAAGATCAACATGTTCTTCTGGAGCTGCAACAGGATCAGGTGGCGGTGCTTGCTGTACCACGGGTGGTGGTTGAACCACAGGAGGTGGTTGAGGGATATAAGCCTGTTGCGGTGCAGGATCCATAAACTCATCTTCCGGAGGAGCAACATATGCAGGATTCACTAAGTAACCAAACAAGGCAGTGTGCCTCGGACGAAGCTCAGGCTTGCTACAAGCACTCTAAGACTTACATTGTGCAAAGATTCTCTTAGACATACTCTCCACATACGAAATAGGACGTCGTTGCGGTAGATTGGGAGCTACATGATTTAGAATCATCTGTAAGAATCTCGGGTACATCAAAAATATTTCCCGCGCCACTTCACGTCTCTGATGATCAATCTCATAAAAGATCGTCTGGCTGAAACTATAGGGCTTGTTGTAGGTTAAAGCAGTCATAGCCGATTGCATTGTCGCACCCATACCATCTGTACCAGCCTTGCTGCCAGACATGCACACAATCAAAACATGCATTAAAAACCTCCACTGATCCAACAAAAATCCCTTACACCTCTGAGAATCCTCCAAAGGTCCTGAATACCCCATACGAACAAAAGCACCATTCCTGAAAGTAGCCTAAAAATCTGTGGGATCCTCAATTGTTTCACCCCCAAACTATAAGGCTTCCCTTATCTGATTAGCCGAGAACTGTACCACCTGATTATTAACAGTGGCACGCATAACTGGAGGCTCAACCCTACAGTCATATTCAATGGTTCTCCAAAAGTCTTCAATATTCGGTAGTGAAATAGGAAGAGTAGTAGTAATAGCATGAAAAATATGTGAGCCAACGAGAAATGAAATGATCTCATGATAATCCTCAATTCCACGAGCATCTGGATCCAAGGTGATATACATGTTGTGACCCGGTAAAAACTGTCTCTTATCATCTCCACCTTCATCACCTCCAGCGCCACCATCACCTGCCACAGCAGCCATACCTGCACCACAAACGAGTTAAGTCAGATCTCAGCATTAGCAGGTCATAACTTCGTTGTTTACTAGGAGCGAAGTTATGATGTGGCGAAGTTGTGAACTTTGCTCGGTATAGAACTTCGCTGGATTAGAAGAATTCAAATACAGAAAGTAGCAGGGTTAAAACTACCCAAGCGAGGTTACAGTTTATTGAACATACGATATTAAAGACAAGTTTTAAAGCGGGCGAAGTTAAGTTCAACTTCGCCCAAACCTAACTCCGCCCCTGTTCGACAAAGAAATCAACCATTTGATTTATCAAAACACGGTGCAATCAGAGGGTAGACGAAGAGAGGTAAGTAGGCGATTAAGGTAATGGATGACACGTTAAAAATAAAACAGCCTTTAATCGATTACACTATGTGTTTATAGGGTTTGATAAAAGACGAATTCAAAATCATACATTGCGGACCAGATTAGCAACCTGAAAATAAGAATTATGTGACACAATGATGCAACGAACCTTTACCACTGACGAAAAATTGATTATAATGAGGTTTGATTCAAGTGAATAAGTTCACCGAGGGTTTTAGACGAAGAGGTTGGACCAAAAGTTTGGAAAAATTGACCAGGTTTGACCACCGATCCACTTATATAGTTTCGAAAAACCCAGGAGGCGAAGTTAGGTTTACTTCGCCCAACATGGAACTTCGCCCATCAGTTAGGAGGCGAACTTTGCCCATCAGTTAACTTCGCCCATCAGTTAACTTCGCCCATCAGTTAACTTCGCCCATTATTTAACTTAAAAACAACCTGCTTAAAGTTGACCCATGGTCAACTTCTCCTTAAACTTCGCCCAAAAAGATTAAACTTAATGATCAAAGAACCAAGCAACCAAAAGTTTAAAAGTTTAAACCATAATACAAAATACATAACAAAAATTTGAATAATTAAATAAACGGGATCAAATTTCAGTCTTGACGAAAACCTGCATGTTTTAGAAAAGATCCGAACAGGAATAATACTAATTAAGAGGCTGTCACACAGATCCATGTTCAGCGGTATTATGACATAGAGAAACAGGTTGTAGGCAAGTATAAAACTTAGTATGGTTTTCATCGCTTCTGTGATACGGATTAGGTTCAATTAAGCTCAAAATTTAGATGGACATCACATGAGAAATCGTGATGCCTCCTATCTATTCTCAAGGCATATTTGGCTTTCCCCAAGTCACCCCGAGTTGACTTCGACCCGTAGTGTCTGATTAATCAATGTGCACAAGTTGACCTTCCGATTCATCTTCCCGATCCTTCTTATACTTTGAAATATTCTTTCTTGCCTCTTTCTTGATATTTGTAACAAGATTAGCTTCATAAGGCTTAATGATAATAACTAAAGTTTTTTTTTAATAAAAGACAATAATACAACTGCAAGTCTAAGACAACTGCAAGTCCCGAATCTGGATCACTGTAGATACATAACACTATCTTCGCGGGAATCAGAACAGTCACGGGCTCGTGTATGACTGGGTAATCACTTTTCTGCCTATCATTTGGAAAGATGTATGTGGAGACATGCACAACTCAGAATGACTCTCCACAGTAAATCGAGAAGATTTAGTTTGTATCACTTCTACTTTTACGCACCATAGAAAGCTACCATAACATACAATGACTGTTCTAGAGTCTTTTAGGCCTAATTACTTCACCGGTTAAGCACACAAAATTAGTTTATCTATCACTTTCCAATGTTGGATCAATTTTATTTTCTACACCGTATTGAAACTTCTTGCGAAGTTATAGACTGAAAAGTTATATCATTTCCCTAAAAAAATTTTTAAATTCAAACGCCCGATCAAGTCAAAGTCTTTAGGTAAATGGCTATCCTGAAGATCCAGTGGATCAGCCGGACCGACCACATACGAGTATGTATCCCTCTGACTAAGTATGAATGACTAATTTTAAGCGAAAGAATAAAAACCCATCATAAACCGTCCCGGTCGCTTTCCGTCATCTGGTTAATGGCTATCTTTATAATCTACACGTAGATGTAAGGACCAAACATATCCTTGGGATATGTTCTTCAAACTTGAGCAACCGACATATTTTTTAGCGATAGTGATGTTTTTTTTTTATGATAGAGAAAACACGTTTACTCGGGATTGATCATCCCATTAAGCTCAACAAGATTTTGAAAACGGGATTGGTCAAACGCTTTAGTAAAAAGATCTGCAAAATTATCCAGTGAATCAACCTTTTCAAGCATAATTAATTTCTTCTCAGCACAATCCCGTATAAAATGATGACGAATGTCAATATGTTTAGTTTTACTGTGTTTAACGGGATTGTTAGTTACTGAGATTGCATCAGTGTTATCAATGCAAATAGGAGTTTGAGTGAAATTCAGACCATAATCGCGCATTTGTTGTTGTATCCATAAAACCTGGGAGCAGCAGTAGGATGCTGCCATGTATTCTGCTTCGCAGGTGGAAATGGCTACAGAGGTCTGCTTCTTGCACTGCCACGACACCAATCTACCTCCAAGAAACTGACATCCACCGGTTGTTGACTTCCTGTTCTGATTGCAACCTCCATAGTCAGAATCGGTGTATGCTACCAAATCCAGTTCTCCCTCTTTTGAGTACCATAATCCCAACTTAGGCTTTCCTTTAAGATACCGTAAGATTCGTTTCACTCCCTTCATGTGTGATTCCTTCGGGTTTTCCTGAAAACGAGCACAAAGACAAACTACAAACATAATGTCAGGTCTAGATGCAGTTAGATACATTAAAGAACCTATAATTTCTCTATATTGAGTGGGATCCACATCTTCATCACTGTCGGAATCAACACCCAGTTTGTGGTTGACGCAGATTGGAGTGTCAAATGGGGTACTATCATCCATTTTGAAGTGTTTAAGCACATCATGGACATACTTCATTTGATGAATAAACATGCCATCTTTCTTCTGATCTACCTGCAATCCTAAAAAAGAAAGTTAATTCGCCCATGGCACTCATCTCAAACCATTTCTTCATGACTGATTCAAACTCCTGACACATAGTAACCCTTGAGGCAGCAAAGATGATATCGTCCACATAAACCTGAACGAGTAGAAAATCACCCCCTTTCCGTTTGACAAACAAGGTACTGTCAATCTTCCCTCTCTCAAACCCATTCTCTAGCAAGTAATCTGACAAATTTGCATACAAGGCACGAGGTGCTTGATATAGCCCATATAATGCTTTGCTCAGTTTGTACACATGATCAGGAAAATCTGGGTTAGGAAAATCCGGAGGTTGTTCTACATATACCACCTCATCGACTTTTCCGTTAAGAAACGCACTCTTTACATCCAACTAGACCACTTTCATCTCTTTGTGTTCAGCAAATGCAAGAAACAGTCGAATTGCCTCCAGTCTGGCTACAGGAGCAAACACTTCGTTGTAATCGATTCCTTCCTGTTGATTAAACCCTTTAACTATCAATCTTGCCTTGTTGCGAATGATTACCCCCTTCTCATCTCTCTTACACTTGAATACCCACTTTGTACCGATAGCGTTCACTTCTTGTGGTTTTTCAACTAACTGCCATACTTCGAACTTTTCAAACTGTGCCAGTTCTTCCTGCATGGCTTCAACCCACGAGCTATCCTTCAGTGCCATTTGATAATTCTTTGGTTCAATCTGACTGATGAAGCAGGCGTACAAGCATTCATTTATAATACCAGTGTCTTTAATGCTTGCATACACACGTGTTTTCATCCAAATTTCTTCTAGTACGTACACCATCAGAAGGATTACCGATCACATTTTCCAAATGGTGATTCTTGTGAATTTTGGTGGTCTGAACCGGACCGACTTCCAGATCATTCTCAATATTTGAAGAGAGTTCATCAGAGTGAAGCTGAGGTTGAGTGTGAAATGGATTGTAGAATTCATCTTCATTCGAGACAGCTGGAGTTTCAACCGCACTTGATGAGGTTGGTTGATTTTCATTATATTGCGGACGCTGTACAATGGTCTCCTCTTCGTCATACAGCATCTGTGAGGCCATTTTCTCATCAATGTCTGCAAAATCCAAGTAAGGCACATTAAAAGATTTGAATAGCTTATCATAGTCGAAAGCCTCTGGTCCCAAGCTAGGCCTTGGTGATTTGTAACTAGTAATGTTAGTGTTACAGACCACCTCAACCTTGATGTTTGATAGATTAAAGACTCTTCTGTTGGGTGTCCCAACAACATAGCCAACTAAGATACCTTCGTCAGCTTTCTCACCAAATTTAGAGTTAGTCTTTAATATCGAACATGGGGACCCGAAAGGTTCAAGACCTTTAAATTTGGCTTTCTACCATGCATAAGTTCATAACAGGTTTTATTTAATCTTTTAACAGATAAAACACGATTAAGGATATAACAGGCTGTAGCAACAGCCTCAGCCCAGAACACCACGGGAAGTTTAGCATCTGCCAGCATGGTCCTGGCGTCTTCAATTAGAGTTCTATTCTTCCTTTCAGCTACTCCATTTTGTTGCGGAGTATATGGGGCGCTGTACTGATGTTCTATCCCTTTCTACAAACAAAACATCTCCGTCTGATAATTCTTGAACTCTGTACCATTATCACTCCTGATGTACTTAACCTTCTGCCCAATAATATTTTCCAACTTGGTAATCAAGTTAATTACCAACTGAACTGTCTCATCTTTTGCCTTCAGAAAATAGACCCAAGAGTATCTTGAGTAATCATCTGTTACCACCAAACAGTATGAAGTTCCTCCTAGACTTTTTACATTCACAGGACCAAAGAGATCCATGTGAAGGAGGTCTAAAGTGCTGACAATTGAGTTCATCTTCTTGGAGTTATGAGGCTTTTTGTGTTGTTTTCCTTTCTCGCATGACACACATTGGTCTTCAAAATTGAAATTCTTCAAGGGAACCCCAAGTACCAGCCCGTTCTTAATAATGTAATTCATCTTGCGAAGATGAATATGACCCATTCTCCGGTGCCACAATTCTAACTCAGATTCTGTTGCTTTTGACAGAAGACATAACTCTTCTGTTGTCATCTCGGTTGATCTCATATCCATTACATATGTGTTCTTTTCTCTTGGAGCTTTCATCACAACCCAGGTCTGGTATCTTGAAACCAGTATAAAGTAAGAGTGCCTCATCTTTAGTAAAATGAACGGTGTATTCTTTGTCACAAATCTGAGAGACACTCAACAGGTTGTGTTTCAACTCTTCCACAAAATTCACTTTTTCCAACTTTATTCTTCCATTCGTCACAGTCCCAATACCAGTAATTCTTCCTCCACTTTCTCCTGCGAAACTAACCCTTCCTCCTTGAACAGACTTCCAGTCACGTAACAATTTCTTGTTACCAGTCATGTGCCGGGAACAGCCACTGTCAATAACCCACATATTGTTTACAGCCCTGTTCGACTGTTCCTCTGAGAGTTGATCGTTCACTTCTGCCATGTATGCTTGATCTTCCCCCGTCTCTTTGTCACTTCCTCCAGTTTCGATATTTACCATATTTGCATGTTCGAATACCTCCTCAACTTGTATAATCTAGTTGTATCCACCGTTTTGCTGAGATACCATAGCCTTGTTTTCACTCCCACTCCCATTCTGTTAGCAGGCCTGTTTTGGCTTCGTTCGACTCTCTCATTTGTACATTCTTTAGCAAAGTGACCATTTTGTTGACAGTTATAACAACGAACTTTTGACTTATCAAACCCCAGTCTGTCTCCAACAAACGTTCTACCAGTTTTCTTCATAAATCTCTTAACCCTTCTTACTATCATAGCCGTCTGCCACTGCAGATCCATTTCTTCCAGATCATCAGCGTCGATCTGATCATAGTCCTCATCCAAAGTTGCAGGGCCGACTATTTTTCCTTTGATATAATTCTCATAAGAGGCAATGAAAGAGGCATAAAGAGCAAACTGTTGTTCAGCTGATTTCACACTCATAGGCATCTGTGAGTAGTTCTTGTTAGAAGCATTGGTTGAGAAATTACAAGTTGTGGTTTGAGGTTTTGAGGAACTACTACCTCCTGCTACAAAACATACGTCATCATCCATATTGAGAACCACATGACCATCTGGAGTGGCGTTTGGTTTCCCTTTTGAGTAGTAGGCAGTGGATTCTGTTTTTGAACTTGAGTTTGGAGTGACTTTAGCACCATACATTCCCGGATCCTGAACCTGATTAGTAGGTGTTTCCTTTCGAGCCATGTTAAGTTCAAAATTACGTAACTTATTTACCACCGTCTCCAAATCAATCTTCTCAAAGTCTTTATCTTCTCTCATCAGAACTGTGTACATCTCCCATTTTGGTGGGAGAGCATCAATAAGCTTTTCCACTATCTCTTCTTCCTTGTATTCAATGGAGTAGTTATTTAGCTCGGTCATCAGATGATAATATCGTGTGATGATGTCATCAAGTGATTCATTTTTCATATACTTGAATACGGATAATTGAGTTTTCAGCAGCTTTGTCTTAGAGGTACGTATCCCAACATTTCCTTCATATCGATTCTCTAGTGCTTCCCATAGCTCTCTAGCAGTTTTGTATTTTTTGAAAGTATGAAGAATCTCTTGTGGAAGTGCCATTGTTATAGCTGCATGCGCTTTACTTTCTGCCTCATACATTTTCTTTTCATCATCTTCCATCTTACTGTACTTCTTAATCTGTTCACGACCTTCAAACATGGATGTTGGTGGAATGTACCCGTCTTGAATGCAGACCCACATCTTTGCGTCTTGATACTTCACATACTGTTCAAATCTATCTTTCAATGCAACGAAATCAGTACCTTTAAGCAGTTTTGGAGCTTTAGTTGTTGAACCAGCTTCAACCTCCATCTTTACCAGTTCAGTGATGTTTATCGAAGTCATACTTGAACGAAACGAGACTTAGAACTTAAAAACAAGATTTTGTGTGCAGTAAGCAGCGAAGTTACTACAACTTCGCTTTGTAACTTCGCTCAAAGACAATTTCGCAAATTACAAACTTCGCTACTGGATAACTTCGCTTGATACACAACTTCGCTGGCTATATAACTTTGCTAGTCACACAACTTCGCTAGTCACAACTTCGCTGAAACCCTATATCTATGCTAAAACCCTAGTATGGATGACGGCAACTTCGCCAGAAGAACAAAGGAGTTTTGCAGGTTAGGTAGGTCGATTTCGAGGGTCGCGAGGGTGATTGGAAGGTGTATTTGATGAGTAATGAGGAGCAACTGATAAAAACGAGGTATTTCAACGTAAAATAGTTCCGCGAATCATCTAACGGAACAATCTTTACACCCGTGTGATAATCCCGAACCACACAATCACGAGCAAAATGCTCTGATACCAATTGTAGGTTCCAGCCGGATCTACACAGGAGTATCTCGTAACACGAGGGTGCGAAATCCCCTCGTATACGATACGAGTGTCGAGACGATTAACATGTTGAATCTAAATAAACACACGAGGATATATGATAATACTTGTTATATTGCAAGGTGTAATAACCAGATAAACAAACACATGACTCCAAGGATCACACAAACCAGCCGTCCAAAAGTTGTGTTAAAGAGCCGAAGTTGAGAGTATATATAACTCGACAACTTCGCCTAATATACTAGGCGAAGTTGTCAACTACAAGTTCGCAAATAACAAAGGCGAACATATAAGAACAAGTTCAACATAGAACAGACAATTTAAACGATTACATACACAAATAAACACGAGATACTGAACTACTGGCATCATGCACCAACATGTTTCAGCTGCTCCATCATCCCCACACTTATCTTTTGCAATATACCCTTCATTGGGGATCGTTTCTCTAGCTCACTCAAACTTCAAACCAGCAAAACTCAAAAATAAAAAAAATAAAACAAAGACAAACTACAAAAACTACGTTAGTAACTCGATGAATTATACAAACTCTGTGAAACCTCCCCAGACTTGAACTTAATCAGGAGGTTTCTCCTTGATCTGGACCTGTCCAACCCGTCTAGTTCCACCTGGAATTTATCAAACAGTAATATTTCAATGATGGAACTGTAAAATATTAAATTAGAATTAAAAATCAGTAACGGGTCAGACCACCTATATTTAAACTTACCAGGCAAGAGCCGAATGCGTTGTAAGTATCGAGAAGACTAGTCGTGTTTGAACTTCAATGGCTTCTTCTGTCCTGTAGACCATCCTCTGACTTGAAAATAGTTTCGATTCGTAAATACTCTTTTCTTCGCTTTCTCCCATGGTTTTGATTTTTGAGCGAAATTTATTATAATTCCCACGGGCCAGCTGTGGTGTTCTTTCTCTACCACCACTTCAATATCTTCCAGTAGGGCTTCAAAAAATGCTAAGTCACCCTCCGAATCGAACTCACCTATTTCAATATACTCGGGCAAACTTTCTAACTCCAAATCCAAAAACTCATCCTCCTCACATAACTTATTATCAACCTTTTCCTTAATGCCAAACATCAACTCAAGTGAATCCCCCAAGTCCACGTCATCCTCTATCTCTTCTTTCTTCACTAACGACCTCTGATAAGCAGCCCACTCTTCTTTATTTATTTTATCATCAGAGTCACTGTAACAACCTGCAAAATCAACAGCGCATACCTGTGTGGCCTAAGGTGGGACTTTATCAGCCAATCGTGTCTCCGTATCTGGAATGATCTCCTCATCTGACTGCTCAACATATTCCAAGGATCTCAACCTCTCCATTTCATCTTCTTCATCCAGTCTCCTAGAAATTTCTTCTACTTGATGTTGAAGATCCTGGTGATTTTTGAAGATGGTATCATGCTCAACAAACATCTTTTGGGTATCTGTAGCCATGTATTGGACCAACATCTTTTCTATCCTACCCATAGCAACTACATCCTCATCAGAAAGGCTTTTAGAAAATTGATCATAACAATGCTCGTGGTTTTGCTGAGGTTGCTGATACGAATTAACAAAATAATACGGAAAAGGTCCCTGTGAAAAATTTTGCACCGGCTGCACAGAAGGGTTAGCATAATGATGTGCCAAACACCCTACATATTGTGGACATATAAGCGTAAAATGGGGTCCGCCACAAATCTCACACATATTTACGACTCAAAAGAAATAAAAGACACTGAGAAATAGACTCCAACGTCTCAAAACAAAAAAAAACACAAATAGCACGTATATAGCAAGTAAGTCTAATCAAAACTAATAACGCAATCGCCAAAAGTTCCCCGGCAACAGCGCCAAAAACTTGATGTGCTAAAAGTGGTCAAATAATTTTTAACTAAAATTATACTAATCTAGACACTAAGTAATACTCTAGACCCTTAATCTTAACTTAAACTACTAACCGGCAAGTGAACCGATCGACTCTAGTACAGCTAAGTAAGTTCGGATATCGAACCCACGAGACTCTTTAAATTACGAAATTAGTAAACAAGAATCAACTACAATACACGACTATTTATTAATAGTATTTGAGGGGGAATTTAATACTAATTAATTGAAACTCTAATAATAATTAACTAATGATTAAAACTCTACTAATAATTAATTAATGATTACTTGATTATTAAACTAATAATAAAGAATTAAAACCCTAACCCTAATTTATATAATAATAATAATAAAAATAATCATTACTAATTAATTTAATAATAAAACCTTAACCTAATTACTTTAACTAATTAAACAATTAAAAAAACTTGGATTAACTCAGATGATAAAGATAACTACCCAGGCCAGAATCCCCAAAGTTACGGTTATTAATTAAATGGAAAACTCAAGTTATGAAACTGGGATCATAAAATAGACCCTTGACAGAAAACCCGAACAGGACCCTTGAACTTCAAGAAGACGCCTATGGATTTCTAACAAGTTTTAAGAGTCACCAGTTTTATATTAAACTTCCTTATGGTTATTTAATTGCTTATGTCTAAATATCTTTTATGACGAAAACCTACCTTACAGCGCGGAATTCAAAGATAGCAAAGCATACTCAATTAACTTAATAGACTAAGCTGACAATCAAATCTAGACGGACTCCTTACGAAGAACTAAATCTAGCAATCCCGACAAGCAAAGATCTATCAATACCCTATCACCTTACAACTTTTTAGACTAGAAGCTCACTTTTATCTGTTTAATTGATTTTATTTTTTCTATGATTTTAATGCATATTAATCACAAACTATTCAAGAACACACAGTAAATGACCTAACAAAACTCTATCCTATGAAACAATCAAAAAAGGGCAATGTGAAACAATAAATTCAAGTAAACAAAACCAAGCAATCAAATGCATCAATTAAATCAAACTCAACCTTTTACTTATAACATAAAATCCATAACAAAACAAAATCCAAACATAAATTCAAACCGAACTAAGGTTCATCACGACCTAGGTAACTTATAAAGTTTAGCCTAGCATCATAAAGTCAAAGAAACAAAAATAACTAAGTTCAACAACCAAGCTCATAATTAAAATAATAAATTCAAACCGAATAGTGATGATGCTTGGATGAGTAGGTGTTGAACCCAAACGATCTCCACTTATACCAAAGGCGTTTTCTCTCTTTTCTTTCTTCTTGCGGCTCCCTTATGACTCTTTATAATATTCTTCTGGTTCGTACGATCTTCTATCCACCAATCCTTTATTTCCTTTTCGAACTCCAAATATATATATATATAGCTTTAAAATTGCCAACATCCCTTCCTTGCTTTCCAAGATTTAATAATAATCCTTTAACGAGCCCTTCAATTTTTAGGTGTTAACTTGTGGGCCTGCACCAAATAATATTAGTGGTCATGATTTCATTTAGTTTCTTTGCGGGCTCAAAAGCTAACGTGTATACTAAATTTGAATGATTGAGTTATGTAACTCTTCATACAATTATTTATCATCACATGGATATATTATTATTAATACTATTATTTTTAAAACATGTGTCGTGCCAATGCCAACCAAAGAAAATACCGTAATCGTTGATATATCACCCAATTTAGTAAAACACTTTATGTAAACTCGTTAATTCATAAAACCTTAAAAACCCACGTATGAACCACTTTAGAATAAAATTTAATAAAACTTGGCTCAAAATTACTTAAAAGTGTAGGAAACATTTATATAATAATATGTATATTTTAGACCACATCATTAGCCATATAATAACAGTAGTTGTCTCACCATCATAGGTCCAAAACTTCATATCATCAAGAGCACCTTCATGAAATCTCTTGGTGATCGGAATGGACGTCATTTTAGCAGTTTGAGGCCGCATAACATTCAGAATCAGCTTATTCGTATATTGATCACGTACTCCCTTCGCTTTCTTGACAAACGATTCAATAGAAGGCATATCAGGGAATCCCATTTCAACTTGGTCGCTCAAAAAGATCCAGATATTGATGGCCTTTGGATCATAATTTGGATTGTGGAAAGGAGCTTGTATTAAATCACTCGAGTCAACCTTCGTCCATGACCCAAAATCATTCAGCTTCTTGTAGTATTCCATATTCCCAGACCTGCGCTTGACCCACCACATCTCTTTATCTATATCGGATCCCAATGAAACGACCCCCGAACGATCTCCATACTTATCAGAAAATCCCTTTTGAAGTTCCACCACAAATATATCTGGATGGCCTGAAGACACGACATTCTAATTAGAGTTCTTCCTGATCAACATCTTCCTGTTGATTCTTTCCATTTGTTCAACTGTCTTGGGTAGAGCGGCTAAGTATTTCTCTAGTTGCGCCAAAGTATAAATATTTGAAGCAGGACACAAACTGGAGCCTCTATCAACAGGAGCATCTTGCTCACCACCAATAGTCTTATCACCGCTATCATCACCCCCTTTAAAGTCATCTCCAAATCGTTTAACGAGCTTTTGTTGGAGATCAAAGTACAAAGCGGTAAGACCACCCATGCTCGCTTGAAGCTCTTGAATCTTTGAGTCTTTATCAGTGTTGTTGGCTTCAAGCTCTTGAATACGTACATCTTTCACCACAGAGTCTTGTTCAAACTCAAAGACTTTGCGTTGTAAAGCGTGTACATCGACTGGTTCAACTTCCAAAGCAATCCCTTTACCCTTATCTTCTAAAAATTTGTCTTGCATATCTAGAATGTGAGCAATCTTCTCAGTTGCACACTTGAACTTTCTTAACCAGTCGGATCGGATCAGATGATCCATAGGGTTCAGTGGTTGACTAGATATGGGCTTCAAACATAAATTCTTGCATTATGTCATCAAAAACTTGATCATGAATATGTTGGGCTTCAACAGATGCGCCTTGTTCAGATTGGGACTCAACAATGACGGGCACATTTGGTGTCGGTTGAACGGTTGGCATAAGAGCACTTGCCACCACACCCGGTCTTGGATCTTTATTTCGACGCTTTCATGGAATAAGATCAGTGGCTGGCTCATCTTCAACATCATCATCATGTGTCACAACAACTTATTGAGGAAGCTTCAATGTTGTTCACTGGAGCTTTTCTTTAAATGTCTCAAAATCTTTAAGTTGTTCAGAAGTGGGTACACATAGTTGCACTTGATGTTCAGCTCCAAGGGTTGAGATGGAGAACTGTCAGATTCGTCTTCAGAAATAGTTTCGAAGGCATTTGTAGTCCTTTGAATAGGAACAACATGTTCCTCAGCAACAGTAGTAGTAGCAGCAGCAGCCTCAGTTTCTGCAAATCTTCCAAACTTTACCAGCGGATGAAGCCCTGATAAACCACTTTCGCTCCTTTCTTGACTGCTTCATCAAACCAAAGGTATTCGGACCCATGGCTTTCGGATCGAGCGTCTCTACAGATTTATTCAAATCAGGATAATGAGGCTCAAAGATCATCTGTAAGGACCTTAGATACATCATAAACATATCCTTCTTTTTCCCCTTCAGGTTGCTTATCATCTCATCAAACACGAACTTAGAGTAGTTGTAGTTCTAGTCCATGATCAAAGAAACCACAACCGACATCTAAGTATGGCTATCTCATCAGAACCCCCCTTTCGTCATGGGACACACGTAAAGAATGTGTGAATCAAGAACCTCCAATACGGATGAAACACGAGAGGAGGATAGGTTCTCTCATATCCCATTCGTTGAACTATCTCTGCTACAACCTCAGTAGAATATTTTGTAGGGTAACCAGGTTGATCACCAAATAGTAACATTTCATGAATAATGACCTCAGATACAATTATTGGTTTCTTCTGGATCTTTGACTCTATAGTAACTGTACCCCCGACACCTCGTTGATTGATAGAGGCATGACTCCAAAAGTCTGTCACCATCTTTTTGCAAATAACATGATTTTCTCGTAAGACGTGAGAAATCCTGCAAGTATTCAGCCCCACAATCATAGATTTGAACTCCTTGTGAGCTGGAGGTGGATCAAATAGACATCCAACAATGTTTTATGTGTATCAAATAGACATCCAGCAATGTTATGTGTATCAACATACTTTAGGGATGCTTGATCAACCATGACTGCAAAAAACAAGTCAAGTAAGATATACATTCCACTACAAAAACATACTTTAGCTTTTTTGTCACTATTTTAGGTTTTAGTGGCACTTTGTGTATGCCATATTTGCTTGGTAAACACTTTTAGTGGCATTAAGCATTTGTGCCACTAACATTTAAGTTTTAGTGACACTATGCGTGTGTCACATTTTCTTAGCATACAATTTTAGTGGCACTTAATATTTTGTGTCACTAACATTTAGGTATTTAATGGCACATTGGTATGCCATATTTAGGTATAGTTGCATTTAGCATTTGTATTACATAAATGTATGTTTTTATTGTGATCGTCAATTTATTTGTGATGCACCATTATGACTACGAATAGTTCTAATTAACAAATTAACTATCATTTTATAAGATAAATGACACTGATACATACAATGATTTATATACGTACAACTATAACTTTTTTTTTCATTACTAAGTTTAGAAATAATGCATATAGGTAGAAAACTAATAAAATAATCGACGTGTTCTTTTGGTTAATAAGTTGCCAAACTATGTCACATTAAGAAACCTACTACTTTGGCTCCGCAATAAGTTGTTTACCCTAATGATTGGAAGTCGGTTACCTGGGTTCGACTCTTGTTGCCCACACCCAATCCCCAATTTAAACTCTACATAAATATGAAATTTAATTCATTAATTTTCTTTGTTTACTATTTATTTTTTAAAAACCAAAAAGTAATTTCCGTGTTTCATTTTGTTTTCTTTCTATCATATTTATCTTTTCATGCCGTTAAAAAAATGATTAGCTTTTCATCCTGCATTTAATATCATTTTTATAATTAATTTATAATCCCACCGATGAGCATCTTCATTACTGTGGAACGGGAATATTATATGTTTTATGGAGGGAATTGTTAAAAGTAGAGAGGGAGATTGTCATGGAAATTTGAGACTAGTTGATAGTCTCTGTTAAACAGAAACCGTCATTAAAAATGGCAACATATTTCATTTATTTAGGTTCATAGCCCAAATACTTCAAATACCCTAAACCGTAAATTATGGATTGGTTAGTTTGAGTATGACAAACCAAATAGCTATTCATCTTAGGGTGTGCTTACATACTCTAATGAATCGACCTAGATGTGTCATCAAAAAGGAATAAGATACGTCTTAGATTAAACATCCACAATAAGATAAGATAATATAGTTGAGCAATTACTTAGCTGGATAATATTAAACATCCACAATAATGAGCTTTGTGCCAGCCGTCGTTGTGGGTAGATTAGGGTTTTTCGGCCATTGCCACCTAGGGTTACGAATATTGAACCCGGAAACAGTAGGTTAAGATGAAGGTGATGGTGAAATAGACGACGATTTCTTATGCGTGAGAGAGAGGAAGAGATGGCGGTGGTTTGTGAAGGTGGATTTTGAAGGTGTGGAGAATGTGATGAAAAAGATGATAGTGGTGTGAGAAAGCGTGAAGGTTAAAAAACCAAGTACAACAACAGATGAATAACGTACACCAAACAATGCAGAAAATACTTTCAAATCATAAGTTACAACCCTATATGCAACAATAACAACCGAACCCAATGATACACACGTAAGGCGGTCAAAAGAAACTGTACAAACCCAAAAGCATGTTGTACAATAGTGGAAGCCTACCGACCCCCAAAATTATAATTATACAAATTACTAGGTTAGAACCCGTGTATTATACTATACGGGCTGTAAACTAAAAATTATGTATAATAATGAAAACTGAAGAATTACTATGTTAAAAAAATATCATTTACCATAAGTAAAGTAAGAGGCATTTGTGAATTCAATTTAAAGCGTATCGACATCACCCAGTAATGATCATCAAGCTTATATACGTGTGTTAATACGAAAATTGAAAATTAAAGTAGCTCATGTTAATGGTATAAGCAAAGTATAACTAATCATTGCACTATGGATCAAGCTTAGGTGTAACATTTTGCCAATAACATCTATAGAAACTATCTTTGTTTCTAGGGAAATGCATTATTTAAACTTCGTAATTTCAGTTATTCACTTTTGCACACTTAGCTAGTTGAGAGACAGCTGACCTCCAAACTTGCTGGAAATTTCTTCAGATGGTCCAAGAAAATGATGGAGCCGTGAACTTGCTGGATCCTAACTTCCACTGCTTTTCAAACATCAATCGAAGACACTTGCCTTTCTCCTCTCAGTTGTAGGTTCCTTTGAATCTGCATAAAAATTGTTTAATTAATATATTTTATTGAAATTTGAACAAAATCACATCCCAAAAAAAATCATGATAACAAATATACACATTTTTATATTTACAGTATCTAAAACCTATCTAATAAACAATCATACTAAAAAAATGTGTTATAAGTTTAATTTTTTACGAATTTCTGGAATTGCACTAATTTTGACGTTATTTTACTAATCTCGTGAAAATAACGTTAAAAGTGGCGGAAGGTTAATCAGGCATCATGTGGTGGCGCTGATAGCCAAAAGACAATGGTACATGCACCAATCGACGGTGTCCCGATGGTTGAGTGTTATGTGCCTTATGTCCAAGGCTTGATGCAAAACTACTATCGAGTCGGGGGTCTCATCGGAAGCAGCCTCTCTATTCCTAAAGAGTAGAGGTAAGGGCTGTTTACATCTTACCCTCCTCAGACCCTACCATAGCTTTGCTATTGGTGGGATATACTGAGTACGATGATGATGATGATGATGATCAAAGTCATAAAGTATTTCATTTGACCTTAATAGAGTCAAACTGTACACATCAATCCTGTCCATATAAAAACTTGCGAAATCTTTTTTGTTTCTTCGATTTATAACATCCGGAACCATTGTTAATAATAAACCATCCTATCGAAAAACTCATGTTACTTGGAACCAATTTTGAACTGAACCTATATAGACCTTTCAACCCAATTGCATTTTGCATACTAAGTAAAATCAGCATAGAACCCACATGTTTATCAAGAAAGTTCTGATCACATAAACTTACTTTGCTCTCGTGTTCATAATAAGCCCATTGATAGTTGAATTGATCCAACCAAAACCAATGTGTCATATAGTCTTCCAGTCTTGAATACACAATAATAGAAAAGATAAACATTTTAACTACTATTGAAATCTAAGAGTAGTGAGTAAAAAACTCATTTAACAAAATATTACATTAGATGAAATGTCCTTTATGGTGATCATACCATGGATGTTTGGCCTGACCGATATCACTTTAGCCAAAAATATTTTAATTTGACTAATATGAGCCATTTTGAATAAGAAGTATTCAACCCTAATAAATGCATTGATAAGAATATGAAATAAAAAAAGAAAACATGATGCTTTACAACACTATCGTCAAGATATGTAGCACATACGTATCTGTAATATATGTAGTATAATGGGATATATATAGTTATAGATTTATTTCACGATAAAGGAACAAAATACATTTTACCATGAAGCATTTAGCATAGTCAGTCTATGAAAATGTGCACACACACTTAACCTGCCTATAACTATTAGTCTAATTTGCAAGAAAATATTTTATAAATAAAAAAACAATACTTATCTTTTCTTTCAGCATTAGCATTTGTTGTTGCTTTTAAACTATTTAAGTAGTTTTTTTGAGAGTATATTTAATGTCAACCTCTTTTCCTAAAACAAAATAGAAAAAAGTTTCTAAGTAAAGTAGGTTTACCCAAATCAGTTTTATGGATACAAATATTATTTCACGAAGGTAAAACCGCAAAACTAACTTGTTTTGTACATGCTACTAATACAAAATTATATGATATTATTATAATCAAAAAGCAGAACAAAAACATAGTATAAAACCAATGTATGTTTGTCTCTTGTTAAATAATAAACATGAATTAGACGATCGTGTGGATCAAGGTCCCTTTCCTCTTCTAAGATATGTAATAAAACCCAAAACGTTGAGATAAATCCAACCATGAGTTGTATAAGCATTTTAAAAATACCTCCTCGTCACGTAACGTTCGGTACATATCATTAATGCTCTTAATATTTCGTTCATGGAAAAAATCTGCATATACAGATTATTCATTCAGAAGCAAATTAAAGTTATCTCAACAGGGTAAAAAAATATATACCAAGTCAACAAACTTAAAATACCTTGTATATGTTGTGTAACAATTAACAAACTTCAAGAAATCAAAGTTCTGCGTCTGCGTCTTTATAAGATAACTCAACCTATTTCACATACCATAAAATAAAGTAAATTTATTCACGCAATATATCGAGCACCTTAGAAACAAATATGAATATTGAAATCTTACCTTGTCAAATAGCCATTTAAAAATGCAATTCTTCCACCGCCTACATGAGCCAAAACAATCAATAAGAATATTTAATTAACTTATGGTTTTCATTAATATTAGCATCCATGGTCGAATATACAAAAAACATATTCTAAAATCGATCGAATGATACATAAATTGACAAAATTTTAAGATTTAAGGTCTCTTCATCGAAGCAAAGATCACTTGAAACAGTGAACGATGATGATGTCGAAATTAAAACCACCAAAGGATTAATTAGAGAGAAAATTGAGACATCAATTAGAGAAAGAACCAGATGGAAGGAAGAACTCGGCGGAGGAGGAAACCGATTTAGGGTTTTTCACTTTTCTGTTGGGTTTTAACAAAACTGGACCTGTTAACTTTTTTGTTTAAAATCAAATAAAATTAAATTTTGAAATGCCATGTGGATAAATAGTGGCATTTTAAAGCAATCTTATGGAAATCCACTCTTTTATTAGACTAGCAAAAGTGCCCGCGTGTTGCTGCGGATTCACATAAATTATCCATTTGTATTGGTTTGTAGTGTTTGGTGTGGTGTGTAATGGATTATAAGTGCGAGTGCGCTTCCGCATGTGCATATGTATTTTTGGATGTTGTTTTTTTTTGCAGAGTCGCACACTAAAATATTGACGTATGCATATATATAGGATGCATCGTGTTTTGTGAAATATTTGTTAATAAAGTAGGTTTATAGGTTTTGTGATTTTTAATCAACGTAAAGTATTGAATTTGTGTTAATTTGTGAGGAGTTAGAGTTGAAATATAAACAGGAGATGAAAAAAATGCTCAAATTAAAGTCACAAAGTTGTCGATCAATGAACTATAAAAATGGTAAATGGTGGGCATACGTGATTTGATTGTGCACGTTTATAATGGCGTATGCATATATATTGGATAGACAGTGTTATAAAGTGATTATTACTTAATTTGCAGAAACAAAAGTTTTTATTTGGGGAATTACAAACTAACAAGTAGGAATGTGATGGGAATTAAGAAAATAATACGACATTGACAGGCTTAAATAGCGGGAGAGACAAGGGTCTCGGTGAACACTGCCCGCTTTTCGCTAGTAAACCAATTAATGTGGTAGGCACATCCTAGTGGTTTATTAACGATCACAATCTCATATAGTTTGTTATGCCAACCATAGCAGATAGTCTGCGCTTTTAACGTAATGGGTAATGGGGTGGGGATCCACGAGTGCAAGGATATTGGTGGGTTAACAGTTTCCGTTTTTAACGTAATTGGTAATGGGATCCACAAGTGGAAGGATATTGGTGGGATTTCGGGGGGTTGTGAACATGGGGATCCACTTATCTCGAAGCATTGGCCATAGATTGTATGATATGTTGCGAAATCCCTAAGTTAGGAATATGTGCAAGGAGTTGTCAATGTTTCCCAAATGGGCCCTAAAAATTGATTTTGATGGAACATGAAGGAAGCCTATCTCTTTATCATGTTCTTGTATTAGGTGAAATTTAATAATAACGTTTGTAAACATATACCAAGCCTTTGAAACAACGTAGTACAACGCATGTTGACGTAGAGTTCTGATGGACTACATGGAAGTCGTTCTTACATATTCTTTTTTTGTGTTGAAGGGTATTTGTATTCATGTTGTTGTTTATCTTGAATAAATGTGTCTTTTAATGAAACCTGCTACACGCATAATATGCAAAACTCTATAATCATTGAAGGACCATTGTATAATCCCAAAGTGTATGTGATGGTTTTATGAAGGTCATGGGATTCATTTGTTGGTAGCAACGTAAGACATAGTAGGTCATCCAAGTGTGCGGGTATTTTGATGACAATGGTGAGTGGTTGAATGGGGAAGCGAATCATTGATCAAGGGCCATAATCAGCCCTTTCAACGTCAATCAGATAAGCATACCAATCATTCTTGCATACCAATGCATTGATTTAGTCTCATCAATCCAAACCTTAATATGAATCCAAACGGAGTCCTTCGGTGTTCTACGGGATCTCTAAATCCACGCATTTTGATGTTACGGCAAGCTATATTTTATTCCTTCCGGCTTCTTCTAAGATTCTTGCAGATTGTCCTAAGCCTCTGCCAACCTACTTTATACGGTGGCAGTTGTAAAGAAGATTTGAGCAAGAATCTGCCCAACTCTGCTCTTTTTGTAGATTTCTAATATTGCGGTGGTTTGTAGTTTAATCAATTACCAGAAGCTATTTATTACGATCCTTAGTGAGCACGTCAGTGCTTTTGGAATTTGCTTGTAGATGTGAGTAGGAACACTTCTTTAGTTAATCGGTTTTTGCGTTGCTCTAAACATAGCTTAAAGTTTCTTTGCTTATTTCAGTCAACTATTTATTCTTGGAGCATCTACGTGGTGCAATGATGTTTTAGCAAGTTGCTTTGGTGATTGAGCAAGTTTTTTTTTAACCTTGACCTTGTAGGTTTTGCTTTATAGAAGATTATATATAAGATAAGCATTCTCATACGTTTGATACATGTGTGATCATCTAAATGGGAGCTATTGGAATGCACCTTGATTGGTTGTGAAGATGCATTCTTTTTCTTCACTCATTTTTTGATTGAGAGAAACAATGTTTATATTAGAGAGAAGCATATGCCTTATTTTGGTTATGATTTTATTCGAAGCTTCTTTTCTCCCCATGATGATGTTGTATATGTAACAAGATGCTTGTGACCATTTTAGCTTCCTAGCAGGAGCTTTGATATGTATAGCTGCTTAGCATCTATGCTTCTTGACTCCTTGACTTATTTGAAAAGTGAGATCTTAGGTATTCGTATCATCAGCCCCCTAAAGTATAAGTTGTTATGGCATAGTTATAGGTGCTTGTGACTTGGTACCTTTTTCTACGCTTTTTGAAATTTCTGATATATAAGTTTCTTTCGTAAAATAGCCCATGGTGAACCTTCTATACAAGAGCATGAAGCTAGCAAGCTTTGCATATTAGAATCTCTTTGGAGGTATCCTTATGCATGGTTGGCCAGTAGGGAGCTCTATTTAAGCTTTCTATGGATGCATCTTATTTTGATGAAATGCTTGGTTGTGTTATTGTTTCAATTGCTTAAGTATTTTAATGAGTTAAGGCTGAGGAGTTATCCGATTTTATATCTCGACTGTTATACTACTTAACAAAACACTGTAAGTTGGTTATTATGATTCTTCAATCTACATTGGTGTTATCGTAACTGAGCCTTTGAGTTTATAAGCCTTAAAGCTCTGAGGCTTAGAACCAAAAGCATGAAACTTGAGGATCTAGCTTGGAGGCTTATAAATTTTTCTAGGCATGTATTTACATTGTTACCCTACCATTTCCCTTAATAGTACATGTGGGGATAAATGGCTTTACCATAGTTTAACTTGACTATTATGATGGCTATTGTGGGAAGTATTATGAGGCTAAAAGGCAATTGGCCATGTAGGTGTCATCTTGGTTCTTCGTTCTTTCCCTTAATGTTTCTTCCTCATGCTTCTTTGATTAACCGAGAAATTGTAGGTTTTGCTTAAACTTGGGCTTTTGTTGAGGATTCTATGGGAGATGAGTCCCGTTATATGCTTGATATAGATAGGATTTCCTAGATGTAAACTTCTAGCAAGGAATTTTGTTGGTTCATGCTACAAAGATGGGTCACCTAAGCTTTTCTAGCTGAGTTTTAGATAACACTTTCTCTATTGAAAGTAATGTCAATGTGAGAGAGCACAAATTGAAGTTTGGCTCTAGGTACTTATGTTTGTGTCGAAATCTTAGCGTGCTACTTTGTCGATTAAGTAAGCTGCTTTTTCGTTTTATCAACAATTTTAATGTATCTTTGAGATGCTTTGTTGCTTTCGAGAAGAAGATGCTACATATTTTCATGATTTATGCTTTTATGGGAGGTGATCCACGTTTGTTTCCTCGCTCTCATGAGTGTCTTGAATAGGATAAAAGACATAAGATTTTGATCCTTTATGACTTTAATTAGATGATGAAACTTCTATTATGTGAAAATTTTCTAAGGAGCCTTTAATTATGTTCTTTTCATAGCTTATGTTTATCTTTTAATTAAGGTTATCAAGGCAAAGTCAAGCCGGCGCTCGAAGGTGTCTTGATTTTAGCTAAGAACTCAAAGTTGTATTATGTTGGAAAAATAAGACGATGAGCTATGTTTGCATAGATAGCTAGCTTAGATCTTGCTAGTTTTCATTTATCGGAGTCTCTTATGGAGCTAACCCTTCGTTGAGCATGTGTTTACTTACACCTAACACTACCTTGTACATTCCCTGGGTGCTCTTCAGAGACTTTATAAAGGCATATCGAGGCTTAGTAGCTTCCCTACCTTTTAGTTATGTTAGTTGCAGCAACTATTTGACGACATGCTAAGTCACATCAATTATTCGGTGGTGTGATCTTAAGCTTCTGAGGTCATAATAATTGCTCGATTGTGTGCTTGGGAGCTTCCGAGGTCATGATAGGTGTAGATGTGAATTGGTTTTCATCTGAGCTTCCAAGATCACCATGTGTGAGTACCTACGGAGCTAATTTCCTTATGAGCTTCCCAAGTTACCTATGAATCTATTTTTATTTAAAGTTTCTAAGGTTACATGTGAAGCTGATTTTGTTTTGAGCTTCCAAGGTTATCTATGAAGCTGATTTTCTTCTAAGCTTCCAAGGTTACATGCGAAGCTGATTTTGTTTTAAGCTTCCCAGGTTATCTGTGAAGCAAATTTTCTCTAAGCTTCAAAGGTTACATGCGAAGCTGATTTTTTTTAAGCTTACAAGGTTATCTATTAAGCCGATTTCCTTCTTAATGATCAGTTTTCCTTATCAGGAAAAAATATGGCTTGTCTTGGTAACACCTTGAGTGAGGACGAGGTTGCTTTATACTTTTTCTAGTAGGCGAGCATGATCTTCATTCCTTTAAAGCATATTATTTATCAACCTTCTTAGCTTGAGAAGGTTTGTTTTCCCTTTTCACCCTTGTGTGTATTTTAGGGGGAATCATGACTTTGCCCTAGGTGACATGCTTGTTCCTTTAAAGGACTATGGTGTGTGCAAATAGTTTTAGTCTTGTAAGGATGATTGGACATAGGATCCGTACATCCTTAGAAAATGCTAATTTGGTCCATATAGTAACGTATGACTGAGCTACCAAGCTCCAAGTGTATGCTCCTTCCATGGTTTAGCAGGAAGCTTCGTAGCTTCTGACCTGAGCTTGCTTGATGTAAGCTACTTTTATAGATTCTTTCCTAAGTCGTTACTGTAGGTTCTAGCCCTTTTTTTGTTTTTTTAAATTTTTTTTTGTTGTAACTTTTGCCATGAGCTATTTTCGTAGCTTCTGTCATGTCACATGTTTAGCATTGCTTTGTCTCATGCTTCATGCTTATTTTTAGCAACCTTCTTATCTGCTTTTAACTAGTGTAGGTCTAGCATTTACCTTTATTATGTAAGGGTTAAAGTATAGTATTAGGACAAATCTCTCTTTGCTAAAGTAATTTTTTCTAGGATTAAGTGTTTTGTCACTTTTCTGACCGTTACACTCTTTGGTTATTGTAGCAGAATGTTGATGAGTTAGAAGCTCGGACGCTATTGCGCATAATTTCCTAGCTTCTTTGCTTCTCTTATGAATATGTTTTTGAAAATTTCTTATCAAGTTTTTTTGTATGTCATTTTGACGTCATTATCAGGACATATTTCTTAGTTTCTTAGCTTGTTGACTATTCGATTATCCAAGAAGCTGATGTGTTTCCTGCTTTTGAGCTTCAAACTTCTGTGCTGTAAGCTTACTTGTAGAGCTTTTAAAGGTGCAACTATTAAAGGTGCAGCTGTCAGGTGACATCTATGATGAACAGTAACCTATACAGCTAAGGTGAACAGTAACCTATATACTTTTTCTGACTTGACATGTTACTTTTTGTGACAGCACATGTGTAGGTTAGGTCTTGGCATATCATAGATTTTTATTAAAATCCCTTTATAATTTATATGATCAAAAAATTATATTTAGTTGTAACTTTTGTTGGAAAAATACATACTTGTTGCCATGCAATTCTTTGAAGGAAGTTTTGACATAACTTATTTCTCACATAAAGTTAGATAACATAAATTAATATTAGATGATAACTTTTTTATTCAAGTAAAGTTGAGTAATAACATCTTATTTATAACAAGCATAAAATTAATGTTTCTAAAAAATGATAAGCTAATATATTGATACTTGCTACCAAGAAAAGTTTTATTTTATATCAACCCCAAGATGTAACAAAAAACAAAAGTTGTGGTTGTTTAAGTATATAGAACAAAATCTTTTCGGAACAATTTAATATTAAAATAATGTCATGGTGTAAGAAGCTAGGAACCTTTTCTAGAAGAGTCCTTTAGAAAGACGTCCTCCCCAACCATAAAGAGAAGAACTTAGGAACATTTGGAGCTGAACTACAAAGGAATTTTATGTGCTAAGTAGCACTAGGACCACGGTGGGCACCACTTATTGCTACAACGGATATAGAGAGAATGAAGGTATGGTCAGGTGATTTTATGGACGCTTCCCGGGTCACCTCCCAGCTTCCTACGTGTACCTACAACACGGGAGAACTCGTTAGAAAGACCAGAGACCCCGGTCTCTGGACCACACTCTGTGGTTTAACATTAGTAATTTATCCCATGAGAGTATATAAAAGTAAATATAGACATGTATACTCTTTGGAGAGTGATATCTCTTAGTGAGTAATATTTGGGAGAGTGTTATTCCGGTGAGAGAATGTTATTCCAGTGAGAGGATGTTGTTCCGGTGAGAGAGTGGGAGAGTTGGGGGATATCTCTTAGTGAGTAATATTTGGGAGAGTGTTATTCCGGTGAGAGAATGTTATTCCAGTGAGAGGATGTTGTTCCGGTGAGAGAGTGGGAGAGTTGGAATGAAGAAAGGGTAGATAGAAATGGGATGAATATGGAATTAGTGAAAACTTTGGTTGAAGTGTTCCTTTTATAAGGCAGTTGAAAGCTTCTCGTGGGGAAGCTTGAGCTTCTTATGGGGAAATGGTCAACTCATCTTTCAACTTATGCAAGCTAGTATGTCATCAGTTTTGCTTTATGGCATGTACCAACTTTATGTCATGTCAGTCATGACTTTTTCTACCTTTTAGTAGCGAGAGCTTCTTGGTCAACTTAGGAATCTTGCGGGAGAAGCTTCGAGCTTCCCTGTCTAGCAGCTTGTGCTAACTTCTTCCATGCTCCTAAGATTCCTCAGTTTATAAGCCTTAGTTTATGAGCGGGTAAGGGTATCCACGTCATCAACACCAATTGTGGTAGTAAATTACGCATAGTTCCAAAAAATCTGACTATGCCTTATGGTTATAAAAACTTAATTTTCAGGAAGATTCTAAAAAGTACCTTGAAAACAAATAATGTTAACTTGAAATATGAAGAACAACAATATGTTACAATTCTTGCTACACTTAAAAAAAGAAGCAGATTTCATAAAAAATTGCAGTTATTTGGAACTAATTAAAAGCCTATTTGTTTAATATAACTTTTGTTTACTTCTTTAAAAAGGTTTTAGCAACATTTGTGCTTTGTAGAAAAATCTTCATTTAGGGAAAATTGCATATCATAACTATCTAATAGTTTATGTTAATTAAGATGAAGGTACAAATGAGATTGGAGTGTGACCTATTTTGTGAAAAAAAAAGGAATTGAAGTCTACCTACTCTACTAAAGGAGGGATGAGATCGGTGCTGATCATGAGTTTTCCAGATTCCGAATTTCTAAAAAAAATTGGTACCGGTACCGAAGCTCGTTCTGTACCGGTATCATAGGCAAAAATTAAGTAAATTGTACCAGTACCGATCCCGAATATCCCTATCATGATTTTCTTAAAATCTTGTTACCGGTACCGAAATGCTCATTTGATATCCAGATTTGATTACATAAACTGAAAAGATACCGGCTGTTGGTAGTAAAGTATGTATAGTTTCATAATTGCTAATTATGCCTTAGGAAGATTTTAAAAAATACCATGAGATCAAATAATGTTAATTTGAAATCTAAAACTTTCTACCTAATATTATAATGGTACGCAGACTATTAAACGAAATCATAACCATAAAAAATCACATACCTTTAAATCTGAGAGCAGCAACAGCAACCTAGATCAGGAGCGCACTCAAACCAAACAGTACACGTCTATAATACACCAACAAACAAAACCACATTAGCCATCATCACAACAATAGTGCAAACGAAAAACTTAAATAGTAAACAAAGCAAAACATAGACATAAATACACCCCACACACATATAAACATATCACTTTGTTGGTGAGCAATCATAGGTTTTATTATATATAATATTAAAACAGCATACAATTCAATTCCATCAGTTAAAATTCAACATAATGTAAATACATGAAATAAATGAAAATTTTCCTTTGAAAATAAGCCAGTCAACTAAGGAGCGTAGGTTCGCCATATAGACCATACCACTTTGCGTACTCGTCACCAATCCAACACAAATATAAACACATAGTCCATATAGCACTTAACAAATATAAACAGATATGTGGAACATCAAAGCTAATGATATTCTGTGAATTGAATGAAGCTTGTAATTGAATAGAAGTACATGCTACACCCAAAATAATAAAATATTTAAAACGGTGCTACAAAATACTCACCGCTTACAAGCGACAAATAAAATAACAAGAAAATGAATTTAAGCGGAAGGACTTGATTTGAATAAACAAGAAACCCTAAGTCAAAAGGAATAATTTAGATTTTAGAAAGTACAATAGACAACGAATATGGAATATTAAGGTTCAGTTCGTTAATCGGGGTTTTCGTATACAAAGCTAATTTACAAAAATATTGATGTGAAAAAAATCATATATATTAATAAACTTTACTTACAAAATTTAAGTTACAATAATTATTAATTAATTTTAACCGCTACAAGATAAAAAGGATATTTTTCTACAACAAATTTCATAAGAAATGTGTTGAAAAGCCCACTTTCTAACAATCTATATATATATATATACACACTAGCTTTTAGCCCGCGTGTTACGGGGGTTTATTTAGTTTTTTTTTCAATATTATTTTGAATATATAATTTTCTATATTAATTTAATTAATCAGCATGCACTATGATTGTCGCTTTTAATCATTTTGATTGTAGTTTTTTTTTTCAACTGAGATGGCTATATTTATTGTTGAGATAAAGTTAAATTTCAAGTATACATTAATGAGTTGGAATAAACTAACTAAATCAAGAATTTTTATTTCATTAGACCAATGGCCTTAGTTAATCCTATAATTCATATCAAGATAAAATACTCTTTTAGCTTAAATTTTGATCATTGCTTTATTTTTATGTTACTATTATAAGTATTCGTTTTTATATGTCACTTGATCATATCAATTATTAATTTTTTATGATATTTGAGGTATAGATCACTTTTAATTTTCATTGTTTTTTAGTTTTTTTTTTAAATGTGTAGGGTTTTCGATTATAACGTGTTTAGTTTTCAACTTAGGTATAAACTTTGATGTAAAGATTCAACTTATCTTATTCATAATGCTACATTGAAAACCAGGTGGAAGAAAATCATTGTCAAAAACACCATGGAATAAATTTACTATTTGTATGATTGCGGACTTTCGTTTGCTGTTCAAAATACTACATGATTTTATAAATTTGAGGGAAAACTTTCATTTTTTGAAGAAATACAAAAAACGAATTTTATACCCTCTGGAATCTCTCTTGTTGCATTCTGTTGTAACTCTCCACCAAATCATCAGCAAAGTTTAACTTACAATATCCATATCTAGTAATCTAAAGGTAAATAAGTATGTAGTCCAAATCATCTACAACATTAAAATTCAACATCTTTTGGAAATAAGAACGAAAAATGCATGGAATAACCTGAACATTAAATAGTTATACCTTTTCACCAAGAGCACATTCGTTAAGTTGTATTTCAGTCAAGACCAACAATGCCCCCATGGTTCCCATATATATCAAAAAAGCTCATGTTGAGGTTTAATATTACCTGGACATAAAAAATCAAAACGTGAAATAACTAATATTGTAAACAGATTAACCAACCTGGATCCATTAAAATCAAAATTGATTACAAATCTAGTTTCCAGTCAAGTGTTGAACAGAAACCGAATTCTTTAGCTCCTTTATAGTTCGGTTGCAGTTCAAAATATGTGTTTCTGGTTGGAACCGAATAACAAATAATGAATCTTCAGATTATGTTTACTAAATTCCAATAACAGTTTTAACTAAGTTTTACTTTTGGGTACAGTCTTAAGCCCAAAGAGTTAGTTATGTGGTTTATGGTGATGTGGCGTGTTTTTTGAATTCTATTGATTTGTTTTAGGTGATCCACTTTCATACTGATTAAACGAAAAATTGAACTACGGTGGAGCCGTTTAAATCAAATGAAAATACAATTTCGGTTTTCGTAATCTGGTTTATAGTTCGCTTCGATTCTAAATATGGGAATCTAGTTCAAACTGAATTACAAATAATGATTTTCAAAGCTTGTTCTTCATTAAAATCCAATATTGATATTAACCCGCTTTCATTTTTTGAGGGTATCGTTTTCGATTAAAGGATAACATAAATGAGCGATATAAGTTACGATAAGTACCTTAGTGTGATGCTTGCTAAGATGTCATGATTTAGCTCCATCTCAAACACAGCCTCTATCCAATCATTTAGCTAATGCTTTCCAAACTAAATTCAAAGTGTCACTAAAAAAGAACTTAATAAGAAAATCTCCTAACTGATTAGGACAACGAAATCAAAACAAATAACATCCTTGGAGAAAATCAAATACCTAAAATCCAAAAACAAATATATAATAGCCAACAAATATCACAAAAGTTACCTATGACCGCACACATTATGAAGCCTGTCAAGCAAAACACCTGCAAAACTAAATAACCAAAAGAAAACAACCAATGCAATGTCAAAAACTCATATAATTTTAGTAGCATTACATCTTGAGAGTTCATGAATCACTTAAAAGATAGAACAGGGTGTAACCTGAACATTGGCCTCCATAGCAAGATTCTCATATAATCCACATTTCACCATAGCTCTTAACTGTCCATCAGTCAAGATCCTTCCAAAAAGCATTACCTTTGACAAACAAATAATGAAATAAACACTTTTAAAAATAATAAATGATCAATAAACTAAAGAAAATGATTAAATTATATAAACTCAAAAACTACTCTAACGTGTACATGTGACATAGAGAGAACAATTCATGTGAAACCAATAAATAACCATATTTCAAAAAATATATACATGTGTTGTTTAAAATTTCTTATCAAATTTGCCCCTCTCAAAAGTTTTGACTTTCGATACTCAAAAGTTCTTATCAAATAGCTTTTAGCCAGCGTGATATGCAGGTATATTTTTAAACACATAAATAACAATTTTTTAAACGTTCAAAATCTGCTATTTTTTATGGCCCGTTTGATTTCATACCATGCCCATTTGTTTTATCACTTATATTATTAAACCTTTTTTAAGAGATATTTTCAAAAATGAGTATAGGAGCAAAAGTCCCTGTGAAATTGTGGTGTTTGACCATAAACTGATGAATCGTAACATTGAAAGGCTGCTAAACTTGGTCGCGGCTAAAAACACTCCTACAAAAATGTTGAAAGACTACTAAAAGACATGTTTAATCCATTTACTAAAGGAAAAAGATTTTCTATATTGACTTTTCATGTCAAATTTAAAAATAAATTAATTACTTATTTGACCCTAAAAGTCAAACAATCAACATTAAACTTTATCCAAACATTAAGTAGTATAGGACCATTATATTAAAATTTATAAGAAATGATAACATACTTGAATCAAACATGGAAAGAACGCTTTTAAATTTCCATGTGACATAGTGCTTCACAATATGCTATTTATGAAAGTAAGATAGAAAGTACAAAGGTATAAGAGCCATAGAAGATTCGAAACAATACTTCGCGCGTCTTCTAGAAGAGAATTTGTGATTGCATGATCGATTTCTTCCCTATCAAAGTCCGATAACGGGTCCTACGTTTATAACAAACATTGAAGTATGAACATTAAAATAATCAAATTATTGCAAGAATATCATACCTCTGTTGTTTGAGGATACTTTTGATATCTCCTATGATGTTCTCCAAATTTATTGCTTGAACCGAATCCTTTTAGAATCTTGGTTAACCAGCCCATGAATCTTTTGAATCATTTTCTGCAAATGAAATTTACAATTTTCAATCACTAACAAAATCATATTTTTCAGGCAATTGATCATAAATTTATTACATATGGAAGAACATGGAAATTCAATGATTAATAAGGCATGATTGGTTTCAACTTCTACCAACCAATCAATAACATAAAAAAAGGATTGCAGAAACTCATTAGAATTCATAAAAAACATTAATTAATCTTCAAAAACTCAGAATTTGCAGAAAAAGCTAACTTTAAAGAAACTCAAAAATTAGACAAACCATGAACACATTCACATTTAAAACTCATAGAATTTGCAGCAAGGTGCACTTAAGTAGTTAAGTGAATAACATTACTTACATGAAAAATAGTATTATTAGTTTCTAACAAATACTTTTTAAATTCATCTGGATCTACGGTTTCTATAATCTCCATCCCCATTTTGTCCAATCGGTCCATGTTTTTTTGTCATAACGCATGTAGTTAAACCTACATATAACTGTAACAATAATGTTAATGAAATCTTCTAAGATGAATTAACTAAGAGAGAATTCTCTCAAAAGTTGAAAGCGTACACGCCACATTACAACATTATGCAAATGATTATGACACTTATAAAACATAGTCTTCCAAGATTGGGCACATGCACATCTATATTTACCTCCATATCTACCAACAACATATAACAAAGAATCTCTTGAACATCTAACATTATCTTTTTAAAAATCTCAAATCCAATAATACTATTGTTTTGTATGTGAATAAAGCTCACTAATTCTAAAGTATCTTCAATCTTGTGAAATCATAATCACAAACACTACATAAACTAACATAACAAATAAATCAAAATAATTACTGGAATACACAAATCCAAACTTAGGGTTAACACAAAGTAACCACCTTGAAGACAGCGGCGCCGACGCTGGATTCGGAAGAAGTGATGGAAGATCAGATGAACCGAAAGCCAACGAATCAAAGCAATTAACCTGATTCCACAAATATTAGGATCAACCTGAATAAACCCCAAAAACCTACAAAGCAAAACTTTATTATTAATAGATAAGAGATTTAGCATTGACCTGAATAAAGCCCTAGCAGTTACAAATCTGGCAGGATGCGAAAAAAATCGTGGTCGAGTTAGAAGCGGATGCAGACGGCAACTAATTTCGAGTTGGAGTAAAAAAGAAAACGGGATTGATTAGAAGGGAGAAGGAAGAAAATACAGTGAATGATTGCAAGATATCGCGTGGTGACATGACGGGGAGAAAACAGTTGGTTACAAATTCAGAGAAGGGTTATGGTATCCGGGTATGGTTACCCATTTGACCCGCGAATTTTATAAAACGGGCTAAATCGATGGGATCAGGTAATCTGGTGGCTTTACAAGGGGTGGGGAGCGACGTGAGATAGGATTTTATGGTAGGCATTTATATAGATAGTTAGATATATATATATATATATTATAAACAAATGAATTTTATTGAACAAACTCTATTGTTTCCATATATAACAATCACTTCTATGATTTTCTTAACAACTAAATAATTCAAAAATTAATCAATAGCCCACAATTAATTCACATACTAAGATATTTAAATCAACTATAAACTAATTTTTAGCTAAAACCAACAATTTTAATATTCAAATTTAATTTTCAAACTTAAACCGAAACTAACACAATGAATGTTCAATTTTAATATTCATTTTTAGACCAAAATTAACAACATAATTAATTCATATCCTTACTGAATGCATCTACTTTAAATCTAAATAATCTAAAAGTATTAGATGTCCAATTTTTAAAATTTCAAATTTCCACTACTAATTGACATCATCTTAATACTTCGAAAACCATTTAAACAATCATTTCTATAAATTCGGTATTCCATATTCATTTGTTTATATCATTATTTTCACTCTTTTGAAGTTGTTATAACTTATAACTACGACTTTGTATTCAAATTTCTATCGTTCGTAATTGTTTGTAAGTGAAATTCACATATTAATTTAATTAAGTTATCCTTATTTGGTCTTTTGGTTGTTATGCAGGCAGGTTAGCTTGGGAATTAGATGTATGCAAACTGGTTAGGTGAATGATTCATGTTAAAATTTCCGTATTGTCAGTTCTACTTAAATATATTTCTTTTGTTCTTATTGTTGATGTACATTGAATGAAACTTAATTATTTGAATTGTTGGTATTATTTGCAGTTTATCTTATATGTTGCACACATCTTGCTGCTACTTAGGTAGGTCAAATCATGAAGTTTGACGACCATTCAGAGACTAGCTCGAGTCATGGTAGGACCTCACCAAATGCGTGTTCTGATTGATGTAAGATTTCTTGAAATTCATATTTACAGTTTTATTTTCATATGTTAAGAGCTCTCTCTATTCATATTTACAGTTTAAGGACCACTTGGATACTAACTCTAGCCATGGTAGGACTAGGTCACAAAAGTTCCTCCTGCTCCTTCCAAGATTCAATAGACATGTTCAAGGTTTTAAGATATGCGAAAATATTGTTGATTTATTTCCTTAACGAAATTGTTATGATAGTTATTCTGATTACATCCGTTGATAATTCTTACTAATTTTTTTTACAGTTCAGTGTATCTAACATTAATTTATTTTTAGTAATTTCAATTTATGGCCGCCCAACTTGGTAGATTGGCTAAATGCATGGAAAAAGTATTTGATGGAGATTAGGTTGATTATGTTTGTTTTGGTCACTACGAATGTATTTTAGTTGTTAATTTTCTATCATTTTTATTTTATTTTATATAGCTTAAGACAATTCATGTAAATTAATTCATTTTTATATGAACAACAATCTTTATTTTCTGTGTTAAAATATTTGAATCTTATCTTGAAAGTTTTAACAATTAGTTATTGAACTTCCAAAAAAATAGAACATTTTTTTTATAATAATACTAGCCTTTGAACCCGTGTATTACACGGGATTTGTCAAATGGCAAAACTATATAAGTTTTGTTATTTGAAAAAAAAACAAAATTAAAGTTAAAAAAAATAAATAAATCAGGTATGATATTTTAATTGTGATTCTTAAAATATTTCTCATGATTGAAATTATGTGTAGCTTAGCATCTACCTATACTATTAAAACAATAGAGTTATTGGACACATGTCATTTTATTATTGGTCCAACCCTATTATTTTCATATATAACAAACACTTTTTTGATTTTCTTAATAATTAAATAATTCAAAAACAAATTTATTTAATCAGGACCCATTTATGTTATTTGATTACCCGATATCCGATTAAAAACATTAATCAACTAACGTTTACTTTACCCTAATTCACTCTCGCTTCCTTCACAGCGCTCAGTTCGTCCGTCCCTTTCTCCGAAATTTCCTTCAATTAAACTTTGATTGGTAATCAAGATTGGTAGTTAAGATTCATAATCAACAAGGTAACTCTATTATATATGTCTATTCTAATGTTCTAATTCTTTCCATCGATTTTATTTCAATTCCATATTTATGTTTTATGGTAGTAATTATTTTGATTTCGCTGATTGATTAAATGATACCATCTTAGCTTGTATCAATTATTCGTCTAGCAACTATAATTGCTTAATATAATTGGTTTTAGATGATATGTTTTCGACAGATTTATGCTTTTATTCCATTGTTTGTTAATGATTCTGTTAATCGAAAAGTTTGAATTCGATTTAGGGTTTTATTTAGGTTTACAACAATGCAGTTTTTCAATCGAATAGGTGGCTTTTCTACAAAATCTTTATCTATGCTTAAAATTAAATTAAGTTTAATCTATTTGTTTGTTTGCCCTTAATTGAGGTTTTTTTACCACTTTCATCTATATATCTAGATGATTATGTTTATTTATCATTAGTTGATTATGTCTTGGTTTATGTAGTATTTGAGGAACAAATTCATATACAATTGTGAATAATAAGCTCTTTAAGTCTAGGGGCGCATCACCATTGTAGCTTTTGGTTGAAAAGGTATCTAATTGCACAATGTTATTATTCAATAATCATTTTAACAAGAATCTTCCATGTTTGTTAATTAATGTTTATAATTTGCATTTGCCACTATTTTGAGATACTTAGAGAAGTAGCCACTCTTTTTTTAATTGCAGCACCAACATGTTATACGTTACTATCATGTAGTTACCTCTAGTTTTCGTTTTTCATGTTGAAAATATATATTAGAGGTTGCAATACTGGTAACCTTTTGTTACAGTTCTGGTCACATTTCGAATTTCATGAACATAAAAATTAGACATATTATTAACTGCTTTATTAACAACTATTTTTAATAAATCAATCAATCAATTTATAAAATTGCTTAATTAGTAACTTTCAATTTATAAAACTGCTTGACTGTGTTTATAAGAAGTCAATGAATTAGACATATGTTTGACTGTGTTTTCTCTTTTTCCTAATTTAGACCTAACAAGCCGAATCTTTTAACTAAGATCAATCAATTTGTAAAACTGTTTTGACATTTCTATACTAATAAATTTTATAGTATTGTTTGCTGAACAAACTCAAATCTTTTAATTTAGTATGGTCAACGTAAAATTTATATCAGGCAATCAATGTATTATAAATTCCAAATTTTAGTCACCCATTTCTAGCTATATAAATTACCCGATACTCATCCGTTTTGCACACGACAAATCATGTGCAACCTACAGTTCGTCATTTGTTTACATTCAACCTTTGTAAGCGGTGTAATTCTTAATTAGTTTATCATACATTTAATTAAGTATTTTGTGTTTTATTTGTATTTAAATTATGTGCTAATTATTTGTAAAAACTGTTATAATTTCACAAACAGCCGAATGGAGAAACACAATATAACAATGTTGAATGAGCCGGCAGTTCTTAAGAATAGTTGTGTTATATAGGTGCATATTCTAAAGAATGGACCACTAAAATTGTTTTTGTTACTACATGGTTTATTATGTTTGGTGTTGTCTTTTGAGTTTGTAAGGTAATGAGTCGTTTTTTTTCTTATTGAAAGTGCACTCTATCAATAACAGGTTGTTTTAAAATATGTTAGTTGAATGTAAAGCATCATCTACCTTACCCATTGTAGATAATCAAAATAGTGAGTTAAACTCAAAATCAAACTGCATAATAATCAAAAATGGAAACACAAGTGTATTATTTAAATTGAAGACCAAATGAGGGTGATAATTATGTGTGTAGGAAGTTGAGGCACTGTATTTAATTGAATTGTGTTAGTTTCTTTTCCAAAAGAAAGAGAAGAGATTTATGTGCTCACGGAAAATTTGGTAATTTGTTGTTTAGGATACAAAAGGCTGCTATTTATAACTTGGTGATGATATGTTGGTTATTTTTCCCTTTAAACCACCATGGATGAGAAGAAAGTTATGGGAAAAACTGGTTAAGATTTGGAATACTCGCGAATGGAAATTAAAAATTAGTAGAAACAAAGATAATAGAAAGAAATCGATCGGGGCAAACATAGTCTTGGATCACAAACCTTTGTGAGTGTCAACCTAAAAGCGGTAAAAAACGTTATCATCCCTCTTTTAGTGCATATACGGGTATACCATTTTTCACTAACTCCTAAATATTACTTTGTAGGCTAAGATATACTCGGATGTGATTTTGCGTTTTCTGAGATGTGGATGTAATTGCATTGCATACAAGGAAGGTGACCACCGGAAAAAATGGCAGCGTACTAGTACAGTATTGGAAGACTCCGATTTGGAAGAGAACGCTTTAAAACAGGATTTACAAGAGAACTCTTAACAACAGACGAAGTGGGTCGACGATAGGTCATATGACTTTGGGTAACTTCGCATCCAACATATACTTATCCGGTTGATATCTCAAATCAGTTTCACAAACCTGTTTCTATTAACCTATTTGACAAACCAGTTTCTTTATACCTATTTCACAAACTATAGATTTGAGTCATATTTAATATACTTGTGTTTTAAATTTGCTTCTGGTTTAGAAATGCTTAATTATGTATCTATTTATGAGAAAACAAAGGTGTATATGGTACTTTTGTTTTAATTTTGCTTATGCTTATAATACATTATATTGATATGCTTATTGTATATATTTATGAGAAAACAAAGTTGTATATGATACTTCTGTTTCAAATTTGAATCAAATTTGAATCTACTTATAATACGGTATATTGATGACATGCTTCTGGTATAGATATGATTCATTGCGTTCGTACTTTATAAGCTGCAAAGACAAGACAGTAAAAGCAAGGTTATGTAATAACCTTTTAATTTATAAAAGAATCAAGAGGTTATAAATTATAATGTTAATTATTCATTAAGTTAACTAATAAATTTACTGTTTTCACCTTTGTGTGACCTCCCCATCGAATCTAGCAAGAGTTGGCATGTATTTAGAAGACTTTGTTTTTTTACATATTGCCAACTTTATGTAGCTTCATCAAGAGTGAAGACGGTTTTAAAATGCTTATTTTTTATAAAGAAAGTAAATTTATAAATAAAACAACAAATGCTGGTTATTAGTAAATATTTGGTAGTTTATGAAGTTTATCTTTTAAAGTTGTAAATTTGCTTTGTAAGCATTCCACCAATGTTTCATAACCGGATCGGACATCGAACCGGCTGCTTTACTGATTCACTGGTTGGACCGGTTGGATCGGTTGAACCGGATTCAAGAACCGGACAACATTATAATTAGTTAAAAAGTTAAATATAAAAACTTTTAATAAAAAATAGTTTAGTTTATTCAAACAACGTTCATAAAATAGTTTAGTACATTATTATTTACAACCAAATATCATATTGTCGTAAAAAAAAAACATATTACAACTTATGTTGTCATTTTAAATTACATGTGATTGTTGGACGATTTCAATATTTCCACCCATGTCGTACACGGGTCAATAACCTAGTTTTCCAACGAAAAAGTTGTGATGGAAAACACATGCTTGTAAAACATTTACAACCGTTTTCCAACAACTTTTCTTACAAAATTGCTACAAAAATATATCGTTGCAAACTTCCTACAAGTTTCCTCCAAAAACAATTTTATAATTTCCAACAACATTCCAACAAAATTTTTCCAACAAATTCTAATAAAACTTTCCCATCAAATCATGTATTATAATTTGCAACAAAATTCCAACATAAACACAAAATTAAACAAAAAAAATTCAATTTTTTTTTTAAATTTGAAATATGCAGAATAATTCAAAAAAAAAAAAAATCGAAAATGTGTTGAAAGAAATCCAATATAAACATGTTTTAGAAAACACACACTACGATAACCTAAACTCAAGTTTTAACATGAATTATTATATATAATAAATAAGGAGTTTGGTGCCGCAAAGTCCCGATTGGGCCACTTTGCGGCACCCTATTGGTAGTATTTTTTTTGTTTTAGTTTCGGTCGTACTGAGAACCTACCGAATGTGAATTTTGTTTTTGTTCTTTTTTTATTATTTTGTTTAGTTACGGTATTGTGCCGAACGTGACGAAAACCGACCGAATTTGCGTAGACTCACCATGTTTTGTTTTAGTTCTAGTACTGTAATGAATGCCGACCGAATGCTTATTTTTGGTTTTTTAGTTCTGGTACCATAAAGAACATGACGAAAACCGATTGCCGATCGAATGCTGATTTTTGTTTTTTAGTCCCGGTATCGTAACGACATGACGAAAAACGACTGAATTCGCGTAAACTCAACCACCTCAGCGCCCGGGATCGATAATGGTCTGGTTTTACAAGTGCTCGAGTTTTATCAATCGACGCTACTCCATTGGGCCACCCTAATTTTTATATTTTTTTTGTTTTTTTCCTTAGTACCGATACAATAACGCACGTAACTGAAACCAACTGAATTTACGTCGACTTACCGTATCAACGCTTTTGTTTTACCACCGTCCATGTTTTACCGACCTGAACGCACCGGGAAAAACACTAGTTAAATACAAGTACGATAACTAAATTACAATTAAGTGCCGAGACTATTTAATTTTCTTATAATGTCTTCTATTTTGTATTCGTTGATCCCTTTCTTCACACACAAACGACTAATGTTGCTCCCTTTTTTCTCGGACCTAAACATTTGTTAAAAGACATAATTAATATATAATAGATAGACAAAAAACATGAATAAACTGTTACTGGAAACTTATTTGTAACAACTTCAGGGATAGTTGTACACCGTGAGCCTTTTGAAGAAGTTCTAAGTCGGCAGTCTCCACAACAGCACATTACGTAACATTTATTAATTTTCAAACCTGAAAAACCAACCCATTTTAAATTTTCAGTTTTGTTTTATTTTTATATGTAATGTTATTACTTAATCTCAAGTTTCGTTTCATGTATTTAATGTGACATTCGTCAATTTTGAACTTACTCGTAATTCACCTTTAAATCATGAGATCATTTCTTCGCAATTATATTTTTTATCACCCTTGTAGTATTGCATGCTCAAGTAAACATTCATAATCAAGATCATATATTCATGTACATGTCATGAAAAAATTTACTTGAATTATTCTTGAACTACTACTACTACTTTTATTATTATTATCATCGTCATCGTCATCGTCATCATCATCTTCTTTTTCTTCTTCGTCGTCGTCATCTTCATCATCATCATCGTCGCCGTCATCGTCATCATCATCATCATCATCGTCGCCGTCATCGTCGCCGTCATCGTCATCATCGTCGTCGTCATCTTCGTCGTCGCCATCATCATCATCATCATCATCGTCGTCGTCATCATCATCGTCGTTGTCCTCGTACTGGTCGTTGTTGTTGGGTTTTAACAAGATTAACAAAGTCATATAATCCCATTTATATGAAAAACGCAGCGGATAAATAAGTTTTAAATGTTGTTAATTAGATGAATATAAAACCGATTTTACAAACAAAAACCCAAGCCTAGGATCCATATACGAAATTACATGCTTACCAATAAACAACCATAGGGTGTTTTAGCATACTACTTTCAAGATGCTAAGAAAAAATGAAGAGGATGGAGATTGAATGGCTAGTCTTCAAAGTAGAAGATTCTCAAGCTTGTATACCCACAAGCCACCAACAAACACACCCTTGATTTGCTAGGATTTACACTTAAAACTTCTTCTTTGTTCTTCCTTGAGTTTTGTTTGAAAATAGGAGAGAAAAGAGAGAGAGAGAGAGAGAGAGAGAGAGAGTTTGTTACTTATGTGTGAGAGAGAAACAAGAGATGCAACCAATGCACCACCACATGAACCAACCAACAAGCATGCATATTCTTGGAGAATATAAAACATTTAAGTGATGAGAGAGAGGAGGGTAAAGATGGGCGGCCCACTTTTCTCCCATCCAAACATTTCAAACTCTAATACAAAATGTTTTATATTGTCATACTTATGTTATATTTGTTACATATTATAAAATATAACATAACATAATGTAAGTAACATGCATTATGTTATTTAACCAACTTAACTAACATTATAAAATATCTTCTCTCAAAATATAAATTATCCATATAATTTATTTACTACACAAGTGTAAATATTTAGAAACACATTTTTTAAATTTTTTAAGTGCTGATATTTATTTTTAAGATCATATCTTAAAACAAATATCATGGGTGTTTGTTTAGCTTGTTATTGGATATGATCCGACTTGGATCATAACGTACTAGCCACATCAACTTTAACATGTGTCTTGGGCAGACCGAGTCCAACAATCTCTCACTTACACAAGATACATAGAAGATTGATGCAAGTAGCAAATATCGCCTAACAACGGTTTACTACCCCTAATACGAATGACGAAGTGACATTCAATAACATCATCCCCTTCAAGTCCCTTACTTGAAAATGATTTAGGTGAATCTATCATTTATCCTTTTGTCTCAGATGTCATGTCAAATCCAGAGACATAGAGTGATCATTATCTGTTGATTTAGCTTAGCAGGCCTTAGACATCTTACTCTCAATGAATAAGAGGGACAAATCCCCTTTTGACTACATACGTCTCTCACAATCACCTTGTACTACACTTGAGCTTAGCCTTATGTACTGTCACATTTTAGAGTAGCGAAGAACTAAGTCAAAGTAAAATACTTGGTGAATATCAAGACCCAATATGTATCTCAGGTCGGAGGATACTATGATATTCACCTTTACTTAAATTTTACTTATGATCAATCACAAAGATTCCATTTAGTAACATTTTAGGGCGGGTTAGTTCAATATTTATATCCCATAAATATCTACGAACCTTGGCAGCAACCCTTGCTCTATATTCATAACTTATGAATATCCACCAATCCAAGTTCATAATAGTCTTACCTTCATATTTGTTCCCATAAATCTGAACAACTACAGACATTTAAAATAATGAACTTATTCATGGATTTAAACATGCTAAATAGGAAGATTTCTGAAAATGTCATAACCATATGAGTGAGTCAAAATAACAATTGTTCCGATAACCAAATACAAAATAGATCAAATCCAATCACTAGAATATTGAAATCCTAAGGCGCAAGTATGACCCTCATGCTTCGGCCTTTCAAGGAGCTTCGTGAGTGGATCCGCAATGTTTTGATCAGTGTGAACTTCGCGAATACATATCTTTTCTTTTTCAACTTCATCCTTTATGTAGTTGAATCTCTGCCCAATGTGCCTCGTCTTTTGATGTGCACGGGATTGTCTGATATGAAAAATCACACCCTTGTTGTCACAAAAGATCTCTAGAGGGTCCTGAATGGTACGGAATACCCCTAGGTCAGCAATGAATTTCCTTATCCATGCAGCTTCTTGAGCTACCAATGAGGTGGCGATATATTCTGATTCAGTGGTGGACAATGCTACCACATCTTGTTTCACGCTCTTCCAAGAGACTGACCCACCGTTCATAACGAAAACATATCCCGATTGTGATCAAGAATCATCTCGATCAGTTTGGAAACTCACATCCATGTAACCCTTTACAAAGAGTTCCTCCTCACTAGAGCCATATATTAGAAACATATCATTAGTCCTTCTAAGGTATTTCAATATACTCTTAACCGCCATCCAATGGCTTCTTCCCGGATTTTGTTGGAATCTACTTGTCATGCTCAAAGCGCATGACACATCCGATCTAGTGCATATGATTGCATACATGATGGATCCTATAGTCGAAGTGTATGGGATTCCTTTCATTTTCTCTTGCTCATCCTTTGAGCTTGGAGATTGAGTCGCACTCAATATCGTTCCTCTTTGAATAGGTACCAAACCTTTCTTAGAGTTTTCCATATTAAACCTTTTCAAGATTTTATCTATGTATGCACTTTGGTTTAAACCTGTCAACCGCCTTGATCTGTCCCTATATATCTCTATTCCCAAAATATTGCCGCCTTCACCAAGATCCTTGATGGAAAAACAACTCCCAAGCAAGGCTTTTACACCTTCCATGGTTGGAATGTCATTTACAAATAGTAGTATGTCATCAACATACAATACTAAGAAAGTAATGATGCTCCCACTAGCTTTCTTATACACACAAGCCTCATCAGCGTTCTTGATAAATCCAAATTTATTAACCTCTTCATCAAAACGGAGATTCCAACTCCTAGATGCTTGTTTCAATCCATAGATTGATTTGTTTAACTTGCATACTTTATTAGGATGTTGTGGATCAACAAAACCTTCGGCTGAACCATATAGGCATCTTCCTCAAGATGTCCATTTAGAAAGGCGGTTTTGACATCCATTTGCTAAATCTTATAGTCATAATATGCGTCTATGGTAAATAATATCCTAATATACTTTAGCATTGCCACTAGCGAAAAGGTCTCATCATAATCAACCCCTTGAGTTTGAGTAAAACCTTTTGCTAAAAGTCTTGCTTTATAAGCATCCAAGTTTTCATGCATATAAGTTTTCTTCTTGAAAACCCACTTACTTCCAACCGGTTTGGAGTTAAGAGGTGGAACAACCAAATCCCATACTTGGTTGTCATGCATGGGTTGCATCTCATTCATGGCTCCAAGCCATTTGTCGCATTCAGATTGTATATTGCCTCATGGATGTGGTGGGTTAAACCGAATCTACCACATAACATCCATCCATGAAAAATTCATATCTTTCGGGTGGAACACTAATTCTACCAGATTTGCGAACATTTTGTGTGTCTTGATCAAACATTTGATCATTCTCAACAACCTATTGTTGATTGCTAGTATCAACCAAACGTGTATCGGCTTGTGGTTCTCGATCCTCCTCGAGTTCCACCGTTCTACTAGTTCCTTCCATAAGGAACATAGTTTCCAGACACTCGGCCTTTCGAGCAATAAACACATTTTGCTCAGTTGGGTTGTAGAAATAATATCCCATATAGTCTTTGGGATCTACAAAGATACACTTAGTGAATCGGCTTTCAATTTTTTTTGGGTGATGTGCTTAGCCTCACAATCCCATACTTTTAAATATTATAACGATGGAACCCTTCCATGCCATATTTCAAAAGGTGTCTTGTCCACTTTCTTGGTTGGTGCCAAATTTAGAACACAGGCTGCCGAGAGCAATGCGAAACCCCAAAACGATAGAAGCAATGTGATTATAGTCATCATAGATCGGATCATATACAACAGAGTTCGATTCCTTCTTTCGAACATACCATTATGTTGTAGTGTTCTGGGTGGAGTGAGTTGTGAGACGATCCCACAACTCCTAAGATGATCTTGAAAACATCACTAAGGTACTCACCTCCTCTATCCAAACAAAGTACCATGATGGTTGTATTGAGTTGATTTTCCACTTCATTTTGGAAGACTTTGAATATTTCAAAGGCTTCATCTTTGTGTCTTAACAAGTACACATACACATAATGACTATAATCATCGATAAAGGAAATGAAGTATCTTTCACCATTCCTTGTCATTGCTTTAAAAGGACCACATACATTCGAATGTATGATACCTAGTAAGTTTTTTGCCCTTTCATTAGTTCCACTAAAGGGTTCCTTGGCCATCTTTCCTTGTAAACAAGATTCACACTTATCAAATGAATCTTTATTTGATTCCGAAAGACCATTCTTTTGAAGTGTATGTATGTGATCTTTGTTTATGTGACCAAGGCGACAATGCCAAAGATAGGTCTTAGTCAAACCCGTTTTGAGTTTCTTGGTGCTTGATTGGTACAACATGTTATCAAAGGATGTGTTATCATGAACTAGTTCATAAATGCCATTAGACGACAATGCTTTAAAATAAAAGACATTATTCATGAAAATACAAATACCATTGTCCACAAACTTTAAATCATAACCATTTTGTCTTAGAAGAGAAACAGAGATAATGTTCCTAGTCAAACTAGAAGCATACAAAATGTTTTTCAAATCAACTTCCAAACCATTTGGAAGCTTCAAAATGTAGTCTCCTTGGGCTTCGACATCTACTTTTGCTCCATTGCCCATGAAGATACTTGTATCTCCTTTCTTGTAATGTTTATTTCTTTTGAACTTATGCAACAAATATTGCAAATATGAGTTCCACATATGGTATCCAATACCTATGTGTTTAAATAAATAACATTAAGATCAATATGGATCATGAAAGTTGTACCCGAGGTTTGCCCCGCATTCCTCTTGTCTTTCAACTCCTTGAGATAGGTTGGAAAATTCCTAATCCAATGTCCTATCTTACCACAACCAAAGCACGGATCCTCCGAGCTAACCTTTAGCTTCTTCTCCTTTGGTTTGGTGGGTTCCAATTTAGCCTTCCCTTTGAAATTAACCTTAACGTGTCCCTTAACTTTGGCAACCTTTGCCTTAGGTTCCGGGTGATGCATCTTCTTATTGCCACCTTCATTGATCATAAGAACCGGTAAAACCCTTTTACCCATTCCCGCTTTGGCGGTTTTGAGCATTGCATGAAGCTCAGCAATGCTCTTGTCCCATCCATTAATGTTATTGTTCAAGACAAAAGTCTCAAATCTTTTGGTTAATGATGTGTGGGTAGAAATATATGTATTAAGTGTGTAAAGTCGTGTGTTTTTATTAGTGATATATTGGGAACACGATTACTTTGAGTGCATTTGTGGGTACAGGTGTGCGGAGCTTAAAGAAGCTAATTTAGAGCATTCATGATGGAGTGGAAATGAAAGTGATGATCCATGAGAAGATAGAGAATTGAAATACGAAGACGTGGCCGCAAACGGGAAGGAAAACTGAGTTGAAACGAAGATTCTATGAAGGAAACAGTGTTTTGGCCTAGAAGACCGTAAAGCAGTTTGACCAAACCGTAGCTTACGGTCTGACCGTAGCTTACGGTGGCCAGACCGTAGCTTCGCTACGGTCTGGTCTGACGGAAATTGTGTTTTTGGTGATTTTTCTTCCATATTTAAGCCCCAAAAAACCCTAATATCGAATTCATTCAATAACCATCAGTTTGTGGACTTCTTGGAGGCGATATTCCACCATCATAACCCATCCTAATCACAAGATTGATCCATGAAATCATTACTCAACATCATAATCAAGAACATGAAGATCAAGATGCAAGGTTAAAGGCTTCATAACCATCTCCGGGTGTAGGGTTGAATTGCATGATTTGGTTTTGATATTCTAAACTTTAACTTTGGATTTGGATTTGGGTAATCATTCGATTAATCAATTCTTTGAGTTTGCTTTCGTGCTTAAACAGTTTTTATATATTGATTGCTTAATCTTTTGTCAGTTATTGATTTGTGGTCATCAACAATTAGGATTGAGTTCTTTCTTCATTGACCCGTTTTTAATTAACCATATTATTGATTTTGTGTTTCAATAAGTAAAACCGATTATCAATTAGATTTTCATTTAACTTTATCAATTGTTCGGATTCAGTTCTGACGATCAACACAGTCAATCGTTAAGTATTTTGATTTACTTATTTAACAAGAAACCGTCCAAAGAAGTTTATCAATTGCTTAACTTTACCCGAACCCTGGAGTTTGGTTATTTTCATATTTTTGTTTACAAACTACTCTTTTAAACCGCTTGACATCGTTTGTCCACTTAGTTAATTAATTATTAAGTATTGAACTTGATTAGCACTTTCCACTGATTCCCTGTGGATTCGACACCTTACTTACCCTTGCTAGTAAAGGTATTTTACAAATGTTTTTGATTGACCTTTAGACATCGATCAAAATGTTGATCGATGTCGAAAGGTCAATCAAAAACATTTGTAAAATACCTTTACTAGCAAGGGCAAGTAAGGTGTCGAATCCATAGGGAATCCGTGGAAAGTGCTAATCAAGTTTAATACTTAATAATTAATTAACTAAGTGAACAAACGATGTCAAGCGGTTTAAAAGAGTAGTTTGTAAACAATAATATGAAAATAACCAAATTCCAGGGTTCGGGTTTTGCAACAAGTTAAGGAATTGATAAACTTCTTTAGACGGTTTCTTGTTAAATATGTAAATCAAAAGACTTAATGATTGACTGTGTTGATCGTCAGAACTGAATCCGAACAATTGACAAAGTTAAATGAAAATCTAATTGATAATCGGTTTTACTTATTGAAACACAAAATCAATAATTTGGTTAATGATAAACGGGTCAATGACGAAAGAACTCAATCCTAATTGTTGATGACCACAAATCAATAACTGACAAAAGATTAAGCAATCAATATATAAAAACCGTTTAAGCAAGAAAGCAAACTCAAAGAATTGATTAATCAAATGATTACCCAAATCCAAATCCAAAGTTAAAGTTTAGAATATCAAAATCTAATCATGCAACTCAACCCTACACCCGGAGATGGTTATGAAGCCTTTAACCTTGCATCTTGATCTTCATGTTCTTGATTATGATGTTAAGGAATGATTTCATGGATCAATCTTGTGATTAGGATGGATTATAATGGTGGAATATCGCCTCCAAGAAGTCCACAAACCGATGGTTATTGAATGAATTCGATATTAGGGTTTTTTGGGGCTTAAATATGGAAGAAAAATCACCAAAAACACAATTTCCGTCAGACCAGACCGTAAGCTACGGTCTGGCCACCGTAAGCTACGGTCTGGTCAAACTGCTTTACGGTCTGCTAGGCCAAAACACTGTTTCCTTCATAGAATCTTCGTTTCAACTCCGTTTTCCTCCCTGTTTGCGGCCACGTCTTCGTATTTCAACTCTCTATCTTCTCATGGATCATCACTTTCATTTCCACTCCATTATGAATGCTCTAAATTAGCTTCTTAGCTCCGCACACCTGTAACCACAAACGCACTCAAAGTAATCGTGTTCCCAATATATAACTAATCAAAACACACGACTTTACACACTTAATACATATATTTCTACCCACACATCAGTTAAACCATTGAGGATCATATCTGTGTCTAACTCTTTTGAGACGAAACAATTTAACCGTTCAAGTCGATCAATGTGGCTTTTCATCTTAAGTACAGAAGATGAAACCGATTGGGTTTCTTCCATACGACATGCAAGAAGCGCTCGAACTGTTTCGAAGTGTTCTACCCTATCTTGAGTAAGGAACATTTCCTTAAGTTGGGTGATCATGTCATATGCCCCATGATTTTCAAAATCCTTTTGAATCTCAGGAATCATAGTTCCCAACATGAGACAAGAAACTTGCACCGAATCCTCGGTGTATTTCTACCAATCGTTATAGGCATCCAAATCATCAATATTTGGTTCACCAGGTATAGGATTGTCCAATATGTATGATTTCTTTTATTGCTTGATTACGATTCTCAAGTTTCGATACCAATCCATAAAATTAGTTGTAGTTTAGACGATCCTTATCAAGTATAGCTCTTAGTGATAGGTTATGCACGGGTGGGATAATTGCGTTAGGTGTATTGATTGCGGCCATCTACATAACTTAACAAAGCTCAATTTTAGTATTTTCGATATCATTAACCAATTTTAATCATTAATACCCTTTATGTCTCCAAGACAATTAATGATTAAAATCCAAACCCAACGTTCCATTCTAATAGTAGTTATGTGACCTTTATCCTACTATTTAATTAGAAAGGTAGTCAACGTTTGACGATTGCAACCCTTTGCAACTTCTAGTTTTATTAGATCGGTTAAACATCTTATGTTTAGTTGGCATGTTTAATACCATCAAAACCTTTCTACGCCATGCTTCGGTTACCCTATTCACATGGTTTCCATATCAAGTCGTCCTACTTACACACACATGTGAATTTGCACATACAAGTGGTTAGGTGACCTTTATCGCACAAATATAGCAAACCCACCTCAAACTCACAAGTTTCCTCCAATGTGGTTAGGTGACCTTTATCCAACACAGAGTCCCTGAGTGATTCAAGTGTTGTGTAAAAAGAATGGTGTTAAACTTGTTTTTAAAAGGGATTTATGTTTTCGAAATTCTAGATTGGAAAACAATTTATGTACCTTGTATTTGCATGCATTCAAATGTTAGGTACTTTGTTGAAAACTAATTTTCAAGTTCCTTTCAATAAAACTCATTTTATTGTGAAATCATTAACCTTTAATAAAACCAATTTTATTACCTAATGATTTTCTAAGGAACCAATTTTATGCAAGTTGTTGATTTTAAATTATTAAAAATCCATATGCAAAACAAAACATAAATCAACCAAACAAGCATAAATAAAATAACCACAAGTTCATAACCATAGCCACCTAAGCTTGACAACACTTTTTGACCGAAACAAGTGTGCCAAAAGGTCTCCTGAGGGACGAGAATGACACAAGACATATGTCGGTGAACTCCCACTTGCCCCCGCATCCAAATGTTGCAAGTGTCCACCTTGTGTTGTGACTCTTCCACTTTATTTGGGCTCCAACTTTAGCTCCTAGCTTTCTTGGGCCTCTATGTTTGGGCTTTGGCCATTGGGATAAAATCCAATCTAGGACTATGAGGTCCATTGAGGCCCAAAACCAAAACCGTAACTTTGTTGCATCTTCCTTTACAAAAAATATATCCTAATACATTTTTCCCTAGTAAAAGAAATACAACTAATCTACTTATTATTACAAACCAATATGAAATAAATAAGTAGATTACAAACCCGAATAAATGAATATTACAACCATATTGAATAAATCGAATAAATCACAACACAAACACACAAGGTCATGTCTAGGTTATTAACATCCAAATACATATCCAAATATGCAAATCGTGCAAATCCAAAATGGTTCCCCTTTTAACCCTTGAAGTTTTTGGCCAAGGTTAAGCAAACCGAAAACATTTGGTTTTTGTCCAAAAAAATAATCAATCAACCATATGACTTAATTCTTCAAGATTACCACATGCATGTAAAGTATAATCTTGAAAAACCAAGGGGTAACCACAAGCCCAAAACTTTCAGCCATATGGTGAACCACACCATAAAACCTGAAAATTTTTAGATCTATTGGAGCATGTAGCCGTATAAGCGGCTCTTGATGCCATTGTTGGGTTTTAACAAGATTAACAAAGTCATATAATCCCATTTATATGAAAAACTCAGCGGATAAATAAGTTTTAAATTTGTTAATTAGATGAATATAAAACCAATTTTATAAACAAAAACCAAAGCCTAGGATCCATATACGAAATTACATGCTTACCAATAAACAACCATAGGGTGTTTTAGCATACTCCCTTCAAGATGCTAAGAAAATGAAGAGGATGAAGATTGAATGGCTAGTATTCAAAGTAGAAGATCCTTAAGCTTGTATACCCACAAGCCACCAACAAACACAACCTTGATTTGCTAGGATTTACACTTAAAACTCCTTTGCTCCTCCTTGAGTTTTGGCCGAAAATAGGAGAAAAGTGAGTGAGAGAGAGAGTTTGTTACTTATGTGTGAGTGACAAACAAGAGATGCAACCAATGCACCACTACATGAACCAACCAACAAGCATGCATGTTCTTGGAGAATATAAAGCATTTAAGTGATGAGAGAGAGGAGGGTAAAAATGGGTGATACGCAATAAGTGACGGGACAACCATAGACCCATCGTGATACGTGATGGATCTTCACATAAACCAATACTTGGGCAGTTTCGCGGTTTCGCGTTATGCGATGGCCAAACCCACAAGACCAACGTGATAAAGATGACCCCGTTAAGAAACCGGGTACACGTGTCAACACGTGGCACGTTTTAACAGGCCACATGTCAACACGTGGCATTCTCACAGAATTGCGGCATCGCGATACGTAACGGCCTGCAATAAACTCCGTCGCGTATCGTTTTGGAGTGCAAAATCTGCCTATAAATAGGAGGTTATAGGATTGAACCTCATTTGTGACACCCCGAACTTTCACGTTAACACCATTAACCCAACTCTGTTATCATACACGTCATTCATAACATTTACATGAGTCAATAAAGAGTCACACACATGATTCTTTCAATACGTGTTGGTGATTTATGTCAAATTAGATATGTTTAAATAATTCATACTTAATTGTTATGTGTTAGATGACTTTATGTGTTACATGATTTAGTACTTAACGCTCGCATAACATGCTATTATTTAAATACCTCAAGCATATGTTTATAGTATTAGTTATGTGAAATTACATGTCAAATTCTTATTTGTTTAGTTTGTAACTTGTATTGTGAAATTGCGATCGATTGTGCGTAATTTGTAATTTTTAGGCTTTTATAAAATAGTTTTAACAAAGATATCAACGAGACTTTATTTTAATTAATTGTTTTCGTATTTTAGTCATAATGATTTGTTATAACCGGTCCGTTGTTAAAAAGTTCGTTTTAAGCAAAAACTTGTTTTAACGAGGACCATTCTTGTAAATTACGATTAAAACATATCAAGTAAAAATCCCCAACCCTAATTCCACCAAAAACCATCGACCTACAGCTGCTCCCAATCTCTCACGACCTCAAGCCACCAAGAAACCTTAATCACCTTCTATTCAATCTTAATTCTCGCAATTGGTGGTGTCTTTAGTTGATTCCCATCATTCCTAATGCTAGTTAGTAAGTTTTATGCATTGATTTCATGTTTTTTATGAGTTATTATGAAACCCTAGATGTTCACTCTCTGTAATATTGATGATAAATCACATGTATGATGATAATTGATAAATTAGAACCCTAGAGATGTCATAAACATGTTAGGGTTTGAGTTTTGATTACAACCGTTTGCTGACAGATTTGTTCTCGTTTATTGATTGGTTTGTAACTTGATGTTAAACGATGATTATTGATCTATTCTTGATTATAGGATAGAGTATTCTGAGGCTAGAGTCATGTGTTGTTGAACACACTCTCATAACTTAAACACTTGTACTAGGAAACAGTTCGCGAGTCAAGTGCATCCTTTTGGTTTGGAGGAAACTCTATTGCACGCGACACCAGGTGAGTTCATGCATTTTCGTATACTTGTTTTATGGATTGAAAACACAAAACATTTCTCATTGTTTTTTGGATTGAGAACACAACTATTTTCGTATACTTGTTTTCTGGATTGAAAACACAAAACATTTTCATTACTTGTTTTCTGGATTGAAAAGACAACATTTTCCTATTCTTGTTTTCGAGGAGAAAACATGGATATACTTACATACTGGTTTTCTGGAGGAAAACACAGTGACTTGTTTTGGATTTATGTAGTTTCTTATATATCACAAGTTTATACTAGATTCCATTATATCACTTAAAGTCCTTACGTTACCTTAAACCGATAAGATGGGATCGCGGGGAAATTTAAGTAGTACTACAAGGTTTTAAAAACCCCACCTGCTAAAACTCGACCGGAAGTCGGACGGGTGTAAATTGTCCTAACATACTTGCGCCAACGTTTTGTTATAGACATGGTAAGAAGGCATACATACAGTCAGCTTCGGTTCAAACGTCAAGTAGCTTGTAAATGGGTTAGCTACCCTGTTATTTTTGAAAAGTTCTAAATCTACTTATACATACACTAATTATGCTACGTATACTATCTATACTATATAAATACTTTTTACTACAACTTATGAACTCACCAAACTCGTGTTAACTCTTGAGTATTTATACTTGCTCATGTTGCAAGATGTGCTAAGGAGTGGGCTGCATTGCATATGTTAGTAGTCACAGTTGTCGCATGAACTTTTATTTCACATTGTATTCATTTGATGGGTTGTGCATGTTTGAGCACGTCGTTTATTATTTTAAATCATTTACCTTACGCTTCCGCAAAACTTTAAACTGTTAGGTTTGGTTTTTGTTTTCTCATGTTTGAATGAGACTTATATAATGTTTTGAATATTTGAATTGGATGTTTGGTATAACAAATGAGCTAAATCCTGGATGTCACACCCCTCGCGGTTAGACTCCGTTAGCCAAAATTTGAGGGCGTGACGGATTGGTATAAGATCCATTGGTTATAGTGAACTCGGTTTGTTTTCGAAAAACCGGTCTATGACCTTTTTAAAGCTCAACCACATTTTTTTCAAACGTGCCAACCCATCAGTACATTGTTTTCATTCGTTGCACTACATCCATCCATCCATCCATACATGCATGCATGCATCCATCCATCCATACATACATACATACATGCATGCATGCATGCATACATACATACATACATACATACATACATACATGCATGCATGCATGCATGCATGCATGCATGCATGCATCCATCCATACATACATCCATACATACATCCATGCACACATACATACATGCATACAACATCCATACATACATACATACATACATACACACACACACACACACACACATACATACATACATACATACATATATACATACATATATACATACATACATAGCATTCACACACACACACTATGTCGCTGGTATGCCCACGATAACCAGGTTACCATCCCTAGCTGATAAGATGTCTTTTAACTTGTTATTTTGCACCTTGCTTCGCATCCTTATATGTCTTTTGACGCCACCCTAATTCGGAAAAGGCCGGTCTAGCACCAGTGAAAGGTGAGGATGTATATGAGAAGTCATCACGCGGCGGCACCCTAGGTGACACCAACGAGTGGCAATGATTACCGCACTTAGTTAGATAATGAATACACCAATAACAAGTTCCATCCTTCCTCTGCTTTCGACATTACCTCATTGGCGTTCACTATTTCTATTTTTTTCATATCATCACTATCATATAAAGGCATAATAGAAAGGACATAACACCCAAATGTAGATAAATTGACGAGTACGGTCCGGAACGTAATCGTGAATCTATAGGTACATTGGTGTGAGATGGGATTATGTTGTGTAAACACTTTTCTAAAACAAACTGTTAAAACTCCAAACTCGATTATCTAAAGTTACTAACGACTACGAGACCTAGCCTATCATTACTGAATTTTTTTATATATATCCCTATTAATTATTACAAGTGTTTACATGAAATTGTGAACCTCATCAAAACATTGTTAAGAAAACCTTTCTTGATTGAATACTTTTCTAGAATCTCATGGTCGGACCTTCAGCTTTGTCTTGTGCACGGAAATTGAAGAACACCTCATAAACTAACACCATGTTCCTTATGCTCTGAATATGAATTCTCTTTTGACTCTACTACTCTAACGTATGTTCAACTCTCAGCCTTACTTGTTTTATGCTCTATCATAACAAACTCTAACTTCATATTTTTTACAAGATAATCCTATTGTCTCAACTCCTTAAACTCAGTGCTGACTGACCTTTACCGTATTGACACAATTCCAAGTAATTGATCAAACTCCTTCAACAATGTTACCTGTGATGAACACATAAGCGCTCTCTGATTTTGTTTTTTTTTATTTTCTTTCCTTGGTATGGAACCTTAACATGAAACTTCTTTCACACAAGAAATTTTCCCTACACTTGAAGCATATTATATCGTACATATGATGACTATCCATCATGCAACCAACCGGAAAGAACAATATCTGTTAGCCGGGGTTCCATTATTCGAAACCCTCATTTGCGAAACCAACCAAACCTATTAAATATGTAATTCACGAAGTGCAAGAATCTGGTCGGTAATGCAATTATTATTATGGATACGACCCTAGACAAGACACAACAAATTCAAATTATTCTATTTCTTTTTCAGCTTTAGTTCACATTGGCAAGGTAATGATTAGTGATATGAGCCTCTTTCAATGTTCTATTGGTGTGGTGGGTTAGCTGCGATATTGTGACACTCGTCAATTTCAAGTTAACTCCATTAATCCAAACTCCGGTAATTCAAACTCACGATCACACAAACTATGTCATTCCAGTTAACACATAGCTCATTACATTTAATTAGGGTTTAAATGACGCATGACAATCATTACACATGTAGTCTTTCGGAGTTTCACCCAAACACACACGAGTCGACTCAAACCGTTGGTGAACAAATAATAAATATCATAAACAAGTATTTGATAATTATGTGCTACGTTTATGTGTCATTTGGTGCTTACATGTATAACCTCATATCATTAAGAAAATAAACAAGTTATGCTAAAATTTCACAAGATAAAAGTTGAGGGTGCTAGTTGTAACTTGTAATTATTTAATCATTATATAAACAACTTAAAATAATAAACCCTAACCTTTCCCTCCCTCCCTCTCTTGGTCAACGGCAGCCCCCCATCCCCTCTCTTGATCGATCGAACCCACACACACATACATACAAGGTGATTACAAGTTGTTTTGAAGATCCAAGAGGCTAACTAGGTAAATTAAACATTATATATAATCTATTCTACCAATTAATTGCATGATTAAACATGATGATCAGAAACCCTAATTGTTAAACATGTTGATTATTGATATGCTAGGGTTGTTTGCATGATTGTTAGTTCATAGGTTAATAGTTTGTTGAGTTTTTGATGAAAACTGATGCTGGACAGATTCATAATCGCATGTTAAAACGACTGTAACTTGATGTTAATGATGTGTTTGGTAGTGATTATTGATTTTATGATGTACTAGGTCGAGTCTAGTTTCTAAAGAGTCCGAGTTTGTAATTTGTGGACGTGTGGATTTTGTTTTTATTAATTTACAAATCTGTTGTGCGAGTTTGTGTTGGGAAGCCTTCTGGTAGGCTGTTTTGCGATTAGTGTATCTCACAAACGACAAGACCAATTGAGTTGATTCCACTTCTGGAAGTTAATAATTTGAGTAAGGGATCTAACCCAATTGGCCTTTAATTAATTGGATTAAACATGTAACGGGAACCGTAAATACCGTTTTGTTGCGCATGATAATGACTGTTGTGTGCTTACTGTATTGTTTTGATCATTGTAATAATTAAAAATATAATAAAAAAAGTTTTAGAAACCTAACTAAATTGTGCTTCTGTGATGATTTTTGGTGATTTTATCTACATGTTATGATTTACGAAATAGTGAAATCTTGACGTGTTAAAATCTGTCTCGGTAACTTAGCTGCTGTATTCCTTGAATTAACATGAAAAGTGATTAATTGATCGATGTTTGCTCTGTGTTTGACATATTGCCCTTGTGGGAGATAATTTATTGATAATGTACCATAGTCACATCTAACACTATACTTGTTCACACATGCAACTTATCACCAGCGTTTTTGTCGAGTCGCACTGGTTTCACAAACGAACACATCTCATGCATAATTTTTATCTGTCGAGTCTAGACACTCACTCGTAGTTCAAACATTTAGAAATCTCATTTTTGTTTTTAGATCACTAGTGAGGATTTCCGTGACGCACGCTTTTCTCGGATTTTTGTTAACTTCGCAAACAGTGAGTTTCACGGCCCCTTTTACTCTTTAACGCTTTTATTAGGGGGAGATAACATACTCCACTAAAAAAAATGCCATGTAGTGACATACAAAAAATGCCACTAAACACAAAAAAAATGCCACTAAAGACCCTTGTAAGAATGTGTGGCACACAATCAAAATGCCACTAGAAGCGGTGACGCTAAAGCCTTTTAGTGGCACTTTTAAGATTTGCCGCACAAAGTTAATGCGCTTTTAATGTCACTTTCTTTTTTGCCACAATATAAGAAAATACTTTTGTGGCACATTTTGTGTGCCATTAAACAGTAATCATAATTACATGTTCATACTAGTTTTAGTGACACTTTTTTGTTGCCACAATCTTAAAAAACTTTTGTGACACAATATTTTTGTCAATAAAAACTATTTTTATTTTAATATATGCACTATTTTTAATGGGCACATAATTTTTCCACAAATATCACATGATTTACAATATAAACTATAAAAATTAAAAGTTCGATAAAATTACAAAAGTATAAATCATACTATCATAAATTCAATAATAAGTTCAATCCCAAACGTGTTCCAATGTTAGAAGGGAAAAAAGTGTAATAAGTAACATTTCAATTCTGAATTTAACAAAATGAATCTTCATAAAATTTAGCTCCAAAGCTTCTAATGAAATCTACCCTGCCACCATCAACCATATAAACAAACATTAGTACGTATTCAAAAATAAATCTAGAAGTTCTTTAATCATGAAAGTCATTGTTCTTGATTCAAAAGAAAAACATGTATAAGAAAATGAACCAAACACCTAAAAAGTAGACAATAAACCAACATATAATATGCAGCCATTTATAATTGATCCGAAATACCTAACATTAGACAAACAACATATTACCTTAACTTCAATGTCCACACAATTTTAAAGATCCATTGTCCAAACGTGTTTCTTGCCCTGTAAAATAAAAAGTTTTGTCTCATCAATCTCATGCCAAAATTACAACATAAGAACATCCGTTAAATATTACGAAGTAGTTAACAAGTACCAAGTTAAAAGTGATCACCATTATTCTTTCGAGATCTTGAAGATTATGGACTAAAGAACCGATACCAAGGACCTATAAAGTATATATGAAACAAATGAGATAAATACTTAATCATAAAAGAAGAAAAAATGGTTTATGCATGTAAATACCTATATCTTTATATTGCTCATAACCGAGGACAAGTTTGCATTGGAAATACTCTTTAGATTATTAATAGTTTGTGAACCTGTCAAAGAAGCAACATTACTTTTTAAGGCTGGCATTCTTCCAACTAATCAAGCGTATTGTCTTTTCTCCTTTAGCTTTTGAGTAGTCATCGTTTGTAAGATCCTCGAGTGTGATTGTAGAGACATTTGCAATATCTTATAATAAAGACTAAACACATAATAAATAGATAATCATAAAAAAATAAAACACACCCATGATATATAGGAGCATTAAAACACATTACCACAACATGAGCAACTTTATCATCAACAATAGTTACATATTTCGAGTGTTAGTGCACATATGAAAACTTATCTCACAAGGCAAAAGGCATAACCTTCATATTTCTTAGCATTTTCATTGTTATGGGATTGAAATAGACCTGCAAAAAACACTATTATCTTAAGTAGGATCCAAGTGAAGTATCAAGATATACACAGTGTTTTTATACAAATTTTTTTTCCACACTTATAACATCACAATGCTCCATAAGTGAAAAAAGAAAGCTCTTAGCAGCTTTTGCTAATAAGTGGAAAAACATCAATGATTAGAAGAAATGTAACAAATATCAATCGGTTTATGACTTTCATGTTGTTGATTGATGAACCATTGTTACATTAACAGTTCACTAAAAAGTAGAGCACCAAGATGACAAGCATATACCTGTCGGTAGGTTCTCATCAAGAGCTATTGATCTGTTTCCATCTCAAATGGCATCAATAATGCCATCCAAAATTTTTGTGCAACAGCACAATTTCAAAAAATTCAGTTCCAAAATTTGTTATGTTGAACCTACAGTTTGATAGCCAATAAAATTAATGTACTTGCTAACTCCAAACATAAAAACATTTGATTGGAATACTTGCAATTATAGACCTCTGCTAACAAGTTGAAACCAAATACATGTGCATTCCTCACTAAACTAATCTATTCTATATCAAATAGTGAATGAAGTTCCTAAATTCACTACATTATAATAACATTGAACTGTGAACATAATGTAACAGATATAATATCAATTAGTTTAGTTGAGGTGAACTTAATAACTTAAAATCGTAAGTAAATATGTTTAACAACATATTTTATGTTCTATAATAGTAATTACAAGTGTAGATCTTTAAGGCTTTTCATCGAACAATTGGAGTGCGTCTTCAAACCTATTCAAACACAGAGAAAAACATAAACAATCTGTTAAAACATAACATCAGGAGAACCAACAGGAAACAAATAATCATTGTCTTCCATAGAAAGTAAACTAAGAAAAAAAAAGAGTTAAAATTCGACTGGAATAGAAGTTGTTAAACCTACAATGGTGGTTCGTCAACTGTAGCAGTGGTGGTTTAGCGTGCAGTGTCGATAAAGCGATCTGGTTGTGCGGTGGTAGTTCTTCATCGGCAGGTTGGATTTCACAAGAAATCGATCAGGGTGTAGGGAAATAGGTTACAGGGTTTGATTTGGGAAAATAGATTTTAAGTATGACAAATGATATTTAGGGGGGGGTTTTAGAGGTAAATATTATTGAGAAATATTTGAAACAAGAAAAAACTGCTTCATGAAAATCATATAGAAAAAGGATTGTTCATAGTTTAAAATGGTCATCGGTTTGATTTCGTTGTCGTTTTTTCGTTACTTTCGTTCGGTCAGTTTCAATATTTTTAAACGGCTTGGTTATGATTTATACCAAAACCAACCTTATAAAACCGGACCGGCCCGTAATATCTAATCACTATTTATTTTTTTAAATATATCATATTTATCATTATATATATATAATATTACTATTTATCAGTCTAAACACGTAAAACTCATTTACGAGACCAACTTTTTTCTCCTAAACGAAACCATTTTTTTATTAAAGAATAGAAACTTATACCAGGATGCTAAAAAAAGTTATACAAACTTGTGTATTATGAATTTCTTTCTAAAATAAACAAATACAAATTATTAATCAAATATGAATTTAGGTACTAAATTAATAAAGTAATTAAAATTAGTTTTTAAACTTGTTGGTTGATGAAACCAGCATGTAGTGATATAAATGGGTCAGATTAGTGACGGTAGTGGTGGTTCTTATCTAGATCTAAGATAAGGTATGTAAATCAACTCAAATCTACCCCGTCAATGACTGTAGGAGCATTTCTAGAACCTCTATATGTTGGTTGCGTAGCCACCAGGAGCATCAATGGTGAATGAGTTAAATGTATATCAGTGAGTGGTAGAGAAGTTTAAAGATGAGTGGTGGCGGAGGTACAGGTTGGTGGGTGGTGATGGAGGTGTTTAGGGCTAATACAATGAAGAAGGAGATGAGATGGCCTTGTGGGACCCACATGTAACACATAGGCATGCCAACTCATTTAATTAAACATTCACATCAGCGTTTTCACTAACGACGTTAGTCGTTCGTTAGCAATGAAGTGATAAAAACAAATACATCTATGTTGGGAGTGGAGGGTGACAAAGTGAAAGTTGAAAGTGTTATTAACCGATTGGTGAAACTTTGGAGTATTAAAACCAATGGTAAAGTTATTCTATAAAGGAAAAAAAAAACGAGAAAGATGAGAAAGATTTGTAGCTACACAAAAAAAAAAACTCCTAAAAATCACAATTCAAATTTTTTTTAAAAACGAAAAAAGTAAATACACAAAAATATGTCCACCGTCTTTCTCGTTCTAAAAAAAGAACACAAAAGTGAATGAAAAACGTCATTATGTCTTTTTGTTTATCATTGTGTTTTTTGTTTATTTTCGTCATTGATTGTGTCTTTTTTCATTAATATTGTGTATTTTTTCGTTATATTGTGTTATATTACTCAACAATGTGCTATATGTTGTTTGGTATTGTGTTAAATTTTGTGATCTATTGTGTTATATTGTGTCTTTTTTCATTTTCGTAATTGTGTCTGTGATCTCAGTATGGGTGACAATCTTGACCCAATCATTTCTAATGGGCTCATTTGGGTTGTTTTAAAATTTATATAGTTTTGTTTCGGTCATAGGTTTTAATTGAATGGGTCACTTGAAATTTCACATTCTTATTTTCGGGTCAAAATGGGTTGACAAATTTAAATATATGGGTTAGTGTCTTAAGGAAAAGTGGCAGGTTCGGGTTAGTGTCAAAAAAATTGATAAAAAATCATAACTCAAGATATAAAAAAAAAACTAAAATGTTTCTTCCGTTGTCCTCGTTCAAAAAAAAAACCCGACCTGAAACCTGTTTTGACCCGTTCCGACCTGGACCCATTTCGACCCGGACCCGTTCTGACCCGAACCTGTTGACCATAACCCTTCCGCCCGAACCAACACAACCCTTTATTTAGTTGACCCATTCCGACCCGGACTCGTTCTGACCCGAATCAAAACAACCCTTTTTTTAGTTGACCCATTCCAACCCGGACCCGTTCTGACCCGAACCTATTGACCATAACCCGTTCCGGCCATGACCCGTTTCGACCCAATCGAATCCATTTGCCACCCCTAGATCTCGGTATTGTGTCTTTTCGTCAATTTTTTTTGAACGGGAATAGTGGTGGAAACACTTTTAGTTTTTTAATTTATATTTTGAGTTATAATTTTTTTAAAAGGTTTTTTTACGTGATCACAAATCATTCCCACACTTTTCATTTTTATCTCATTTTATATTTTAACTTTACCAAAAATTCAATACCCCTTAATTCATCCCCTTAATTTATCTGATTAATCAACTATCCATTTCCCTCACAAATAAAATCAATTTCCCTCCAAATCATTAACCCCTCCCTCCCTCCTTCTTATAAAAAATCATTAATTTTCCCACCTTTTATTAAAATTTCCTTCTCGTAAATTCGATTATGTGCTCCAACATCGCAATTGACAAAGTCTAAATTCAAATAAAAAATCCCAAATCAAGTTTCAACTTCGAGAACCAAAATCAAGCATTGGATATCCAGTAGATGTTGCTAAAATCCTAGCCTCAATGTTATTTACACTTTGGTTTTTGGTTTGAATCGGAGCCGTAGCAACTGAGATTCGATTTCAGCCCCAAATCTCAGTAGTACAATAAAATACAACGTGAGGTTTGATTTCTACTTCTAAGATTTACTTTTGTTGTTTTCTACAACTAGGTCGTTGGATATTGTTGTTCCCAGCCCGCCAGTTCCTCTTATTATGTTTTTCACTTTGCACACTTAGTTCCGCTTTTTATATTTAATTGATTTAATTTTGTTGAACGGTTAATTTTTTTGTTGTTAATTGACACTTTGTTGAATTTTGTCAAACTATAATGAATTTTATTGAATGTAACTGAGTGATTTAAGAACAAAAGAAACTATCCGACCTAGTCGAAGGAACAAAACCAATTAGACAATCGACAATCGTAATTACTATCTGATGATTACAAACAACTAGAGACGATGAACTAAACAAAATTGTTTTTTTATCATGTGTTTAGACGAAAAGCCCCACTGATTTATTTAGAAAGCTTAGAGCAGGTCTGCCTCTTTTAAAGGAGCCGACAGACTTTGCATAGCTGGAATACAATCACTACAAAGAGCAATTTGCTGCACATAATTAGGCCTGTAAGCGAATTGAATGTTCATCAACTGTTCGGTGGAAGGAAGTTTGTTTATTAAATAAATGATTTTTTTTCATTTAGTTATAGAACGAACACGCGTTTCATTCCTTGATCATGTTAATGAACATTTGTTTATGTTCGTTTAATTACATTCGTGTATGTTCGTTTAAATTTTAATAAATACGTAAGTTGTTATAAATATATAAATATAAACATTAAAGGGGATCGTTTAAATTATATTTATACTTGTATATGTTCATTTGCGCGTTTGTTCTATTATGTTCATTTAAGTTTGCTTGTTTTTGTTTGTTTGTGTTCGTTTACGTTTGTGAACTATTCCTTTTAGGCTTTAAACGAATGAACATGAACGAAGACGAACATGGCAACATGCCCATTTTCTTAATGAACGAACATGAACACAAAAATTTGTTTGATTGTATGTTTGTTTTCATGCTATATAAAAGTTAAATGAACAAACATGAACATTACCCCGTTAATTTTTGTTCGGTTCGTTTAAAAGCCTACATATAGTCCTCTTGATTGCTCCATAGTTGAAGTTTTCCTTTTATGCCCTTAAGTGATAACGTTATTTCTATAACATCTTAGCCAAGTAAGTGGACAAGAAATATGCAGGGCAAAGTAACTGAGAATAATAAAACAAGGTATTGAAATAAATAGATATGTGGTTGTTGAATTGAGTATAGGTTTTTTTTACAAGTTCGTTTTACTATCTGCAAATTGTTATTGGGTTAAAAAAAATTAAAGTTCATTCAATTGGTATATATTTTATATCTGTGCATATAATTCAGGTTTATTTTAATTAACATATTTAGTTTCAAAAGTCAATGTCATACTCCCACCAACATTTATTGGAATCTTTGTGTAGACCGCTGATAACTTGGGATATTGTTAATGGTGTTTATACCAGGTTTAACCAGATTAAAAAGGGTCTGGAATGTAGAGAGTTGATTAACTTGAATACTGATGCCGGTGAATTTCATACATGATGCAAATTTGATAATTTGAAGATGGATTTGCTAGTGTTAGATGCTCAACTCAAGAGATGTCAAACACTAGATTTGGCAATCTTTGATTGCCATATGTAATTTATAGAGGATCAAAGTCAAAACATCATATGGTCCTTAAAGATCAAAAAGTAGTCGGGGTTGCTAATTGATTTTAGAATTTTGAAAAGTGTTTCCGGTTCTCGAAATAACCATTTTTCTCAAAATAGCCCTTTTTTTAATTGATCTGTTTTAACACAAGCCTATTTTAAAAAGTGTAACCCTTGTATAAAAATTTGAATTGACTCATTTTGACTTAGACACGTTCTAATGCAGCATATTCTCCACCTTGCCTACCTCTTTTGCCAAGTTTAGGGGTTCTTGATGGACATGGTACTTAGTTATAAAAAACTGATTTTTATTGGCATGCTACTTATAGCTATAAAAGAATTGAAATTTTGTGGATTTTCGATAGTAACAGAGGTAAATGACTTATAATTTTGTAAGTTTAATTGGAACTTAAATATAAATAACACATAAAAGCGATCATACTTCGTTTGAAGCCTTAAATTAGAGCTATTTTTAAATTAAGATTAGATACATTCAATTCTACAACATATTCTATCAAGCAACAAATGTTTTTGTTTTCTAATCTTATTCATAGAAGACGATGATTATCATACAGTTTATGGGAATCAAGAAAAACATATATATGCATTCATATTTGTCATTAAATATTCATTACATAAAAAATAAAAAAATACATATATAAAGATAAATGATATTAAAAATGTGTCAAGCAAGCGCACACACGTGCCATTAGTAAACTAAATTTACGTGAGAAGAATATATGGTATATGTAATATGCCATTGAATACCTAGATTTAGTGATACAGATACTAAATACCGCTGAAAGTGTGTGCCAAGTAACAATGACATACACAACGTGCCACTAAAACCTAAGTTTTAGTGCAACGCTTTAGATTTTTTTACTCTTTATATATCACTTATAAGGCTAAGTGGCAACAAACCAACTAAGTCCTTCTAAACAATCAAACCGGTTAATATTGGATTATAGCGAGTCACCTTTGAGTAGTACTACTGAGTTTGACAAACACTACAAAAAAGGCATCATTAGAAACTAAACTTTTAGAGACTGATATATCAATCTCGAATGCCTAGTATTGGGGACTGATTTATCAGTTAACGATAATATTAGGGACTGATTTTTTGGTGACTGATGCTAGGAACTGATAATCAGTCACTTATATTATTTGAGACTGAATTTTAGTCACAACTATGTATAGACAATATAAGGATTTTGTGAGTAACTTATTGGAAACTGAAATTCAGTCCCAAATAGATAACGAAAACTGGTGCAAAAGTTTGGTAACTGATCTTCAGTCTCTAACAAGGGACGACACATTAGAGACTGAAAATCAGTTTTTAATATTCCCAAAAAATGTCGAATTAGAGATTGATATTCAGTATTTAATGTATTTTGTATATGGAATGATCAAAGAATGATTCTTAGTCTCTATTTGTTTGGAGCAAATTCTACATTCTTAGAAAAAAAATGTTAGGGGCTAAGAATTAGTCTTAGAAATTATGTAATATACATTTTCTAGGGCTGATATTTAGTCTTTAAATATATTTGTTGATAAAGTAATTAAGGACTAATATATAGTCTCCGACAACTGACGCAAGTAATATACCTTTTCTAGGACTGATCTTTAGTCTCTAAAAATATTTGTTGATAAAGTAATTGGGGACTAACATATAGTCTCAAATAACCGACGCATATGTCCGAATTAGAGACTAAAATTCATTTTTTAAAGACTAATAGTGAGTCTCAAATGTAATGTACCTTTTCCAAGACTGATTTTTAGTCTCTGAATATTTTTGTTGATGAAGTAACTAGAGACTAATATATAGTCTCCAATAACCGACAAATATTCTACTATTTCGAGTTAATAAATCAAAGACTTAAATTCAGTCCTAAGAATTGTTACAAGAAACCACATTAGATTTATTACTAGTTATGATAATAAAATTATTAAAAACCTAAATTTTTTTTCTCTCCTAATGTTAGTTGATCTAAAGCTCATTGGCTATATTCAAAATATTTAGAAGTATATATATATATATATATATATATATATATATAGATAGATAGAGAGATTTTATCAAAATAAAGTATTTACCAATATAGTGTAGTTGAAAATGTGTTTCTTCTTCTAATTAATCTTTTTGACAAAACCTAATTCAGTAATTACTAATAAAATAATAAGATATTACAGTTTACTAATTATTATAAAACTTATATAAATTTTAAATTATAAATAAAGAATTAACATAAAAAAATTGAATCAAGGATACATATCTAAAAAAAGAAACTTTTTATGGATCGATATGTGTATAGCATATCTAATATTCATTCTCTCATTTTTTTTGAAGTTAAATAATTATTTTAACAAGGTAAAACATATTTTTTAACAGCGCAAGAAAACACGTACGACTATGAGAAGTAGTCAATTTATGTTATAAATCGATCTTTGATTCTTTGATAAAAGGGGCAATTATTCACATTGTGTCAATTTAATTTTAACATATAAGATTATTTTATAATTTTTTGTTAATTTAATTTTTTTACAATATATCATATTATGTTGTAAATAAACATTATTTTTATAGCTGTTGTTATAGGGATGTGGACGAACCGAACGCTCAACGAACAATTCATGAATCGTTTGGTGGAAAGTTCGTTTAAGTTAAGCCCTAATAGTTTCTTTTCTAAAATCCTTAATATAAACAGAGGGCCTAACTCTTTTTTATATAAGCTTAGGCTTGGTTGTGACCATATTTCTAACTTGTTAAGATACGATGCGGTCTAATAATACCATTATGCATGCGTGTGACCATATTTCTTAAGACTCAACATAAGTGAACGAGAGGTGTTATCGAGTAATCCATGGGTCTATGTTATCGAGTAATCGGATCGGGTATATTTGAAATCCCAAACCCGCGAAAAATTTCAAAACTAATCCCAAACCCGTCCCAAACTCTAATGGGTCGGGTATTACGCATCCTATTTATGTCGGGTTTCGGGTTTCCCATCAGATTCGGGTTTTATTTCCATCCCTACTTATTATAAGTTATTACTCATATATGCTAGATTTAAGCAGGTAAACAAGTTGTAAAAAAGGATATATGTAGTAATTAATTTTTGAGACTTGGACTCCTCATATAATAATAATAAATAATAATAACAGTTTTCAAGTAATTTTAAGCATAATCGATGGTGCATTATTATATCCATAAAGAAATTAAACAAAATTTTGAATAAAATAAGCTTATCTATATATATTACCTTAAAATTATGCAACTGCTCAACAAGAAAATCGGGATGTCAATCCCATTCTATAACCACGCGCTCTCAAAACATCTACTCCCCATTCCCCTTTTTGCTCTGACTCAATCCGTCTGTGCGAAGAACAACCGGAAAATTCAGTCTTTCGTAGGCATATTTGAGGTATCAATTGAACTAATTTCTATCTTTAAACAATACTTGCATCTTATATATGTAAATTTATATGATAGTTTGAAAGTGGTTGATAAACCCTAATAAGATTTTAGGTTAATTTGTTGATTCGTGTAAATATTGTATATCTGAAAATTCTGATTTCCCTAAGATTGTTATTTATTATTTGATATTTGTAATTAATATTTGTAAAATTGCAGCTTGCATCCAAAATGTGTGAATAATATTCATATTAGTATTTGTAAAATTCCACCTTGTGTTCGAAATTTGTTTGTGAAAGTATGTATGCATATGCCTGTGAAATTTGAATTTGGATATTTGTGATTATTATTACTGTTCGTGAAATTAGCATGTATAGAAATTCCATAATGCATATATGTATATTTGGAATGTATAATGGTGATGTTGAATCCTACTTTTGCATCTTATTATTCTTGAATTAGACTATATGCCCGTGTGACACACGGGTTGAAAAAAGAAAATTTCATATTTCATACGACTATTCATGTGCGTATAAGTATGGGTATAAGCTAAATCATATAATAATAATAAAAAAAAATCTAGTAAATTTAACATATATATAATACATATGAAGAAGAATATTTAATAATAACCCAATTCCTTATTTATAATCAATCGAAATGCAAAATAATATTATGTGCGCTTGATTATCACATCTAGCCTGAGCCTTTAGACCATTGACTTTTATTGGTTAAAATAGACCACAAAAGTCAAACTACCCGAGAAGTCAAGTTTGTTGATGAACACAAACAAACATAAACGAACATAAATAAACACACTTAAATGAACACAAACGAACAAATATCAAAATCATTAAGTAGATGACTCATCTAGACAATATTTAATTATTTTTTTTATTAATATATAAACGAACATAAATAAGAGGACATAAATGAATGAACATAATCGAATGTTTACGAACATAAATGAACAAACGAAAAATATGTTCATATTCGTTCGCTTATAGAAATGAATACAAGTTTTTTTTTCATGTTAGTTCGTTTATTAAGTAAACGAACATAAACGAACTTTCTTCCGAACAATTTACAAATAGTTCTCTGAACGTTCGATTGGTTTACATGCCTACTCTCCATATAAAGACCAATTTAAAGCTACTGTCAATCTATTATGCTGTGTTAAGTGGTTGTTGCCATTACCTATTTAAAGACCAACTAAATTGAGAGAAAGCATGTTTTAATCTAGAGGAAAAACTTACCATTTCATAGGGAAAGCTGGAACATAACTAGCGATTTCAAAGTGAAAATTGGACCTCTATATACCTGACTCAACTAAATTGATAGAAAATGTTGAGTCAGACAATGATGTTTTGTAATGTTTATTTGTTTTATAAACATAACCTTGACTGTTAGTATTTTCTTTATTTTCCATTGGTTTTTTCCTTCATGTTTCATTTGATTTACTTTTATACTTCTGGTAGATGTGTTGATCAAATATATAACTTATTGGCTGTATATTAAGTTTGTTTGCTTGTTTATGAAGTTATTAATCTGCGTTCAATTTTTTTAACCCTTTTCTTTGGTATATATTTATCATTAATACTTTAGTGCATCTATAGAATAACTTATAGATATTATATATATATTTTTTACTTAACTAACGCTATCAATTTCTTTGTAGGATGTGGATTTTTATGTTAGTGATGATGGCTACTGTTTCCACAAGAAAGAGATCTGAAGAAGATTCTGAACAACGTAGAACGCGGTCAAGTATAGATGGAAGTGAATCTGAAAGAAGGCCACAGTCGACATGTAAGCGCAATCGTCATTTACCCGACATTGCTGGTAAGTCATAAAGAAACTTGTTTACATGTTACATATTTTGGGCAAATGGAGGAATTAGGCTTCTGGACTAAATAATTTTTTTTTATATATCTTGTGACCAGTCATGGCCAAACTGGCGGTTTTCTGGTCAAGATGGGATTGGGTTAGGACAAGTTTCGGGAAACTATGGTTCCGGTATTGGTTTCGGGTCAGAATGGTCCAATTAAAAAAAGTGTCAAACTGTCAATATTTGTTCTGAGTTTTGAAGTTTCATTTTTCATCTTTGTTGCCTATCTTGTAATCTATTTATTGGCTTGCCCAACCCAACCTGTGTTCAAACCGAGCCCGTTTTGGCAAACTCTTTTTGTGCACCTATAATAGTGTTTAATGCATCTTAATAATAATTGCTTAAAACAAATAAAATATATGGTAAAATAGTCATCCCAAGGAATGTTTCACAATATGAATAATTACTTGAAAACATAAAAGACTTGGTAAAAAAACAATTGTAATAACAAAAATATTCTTAGTTACTGTGGCTGCAAAAAATGGGTTTGGAAACGAATCCAGTTTCGGTTGAAGTTGGAAAAAAGCACAACATTGAAATGTTTCGTTGGCTTGATGGCGGGTAGGCTACAATATCTATCATAGTTTTAGTCAGGGTTGGCCAGCTAATTTGGGGACCCAAAGCTAAATGAAAATCCAGGGCCCTTCTCCTCAATTTAATAATACAAAACGTGTCTTTTATTTCGGTATCGAATCGACAATTTACAAAACAAATGTAATCTTATATTAATTAGTTACGTTTTTTTGCTTATATTTAGTATGTCTTTTAGCAATTAAGTTTGTAGAAAGTGAAGAGGTTTAAGTAATTGAGTGAGATTAAATAAAACATTAAAGTAAAATTCTAAGTATTGTAATTTATTTTATTGAAATGGGGTGGAGATAATGTAGGCTATTGTTTTTAAGATTTATTTATATAGGATTGTGTTATGCGCTGAACATAAACTAGGATTTAATGTTAAAAACAAATTGTATGGAAAAATTTTGAATGGGATGAGATTCGAACACCCATTACACATATCAACAAAAACCTAAAAACATGCGCTATAACCACTCGGACAATATAGCAGATTAATAGATAGCTCATTTATTTCTTTAATATATAAATGCAAAAAATATAAACAGGGCCTTTTAAAATTTGGTGGCGCTAAGCTAGGGCTTGGGTTTAAGGGTCGGCCCTGTTGATACCCATTGTGACTCGGGACAACGCCTGCCACTTAATGTCAAATGATTATGCATGGCTTAGCTTTTAAAATAATATTGATCAACATGCAGATCAGTCACCGGTTGATGAACCAACGAGGCGTGGTCCAAGTATAAATCGTAGTGCTATAAATGCTTTGGATAATATGCCTGACGGTTCTAAAATTTCTTTAACCATTGCTCCCGGTACAAAAAACTTTGTTGGGACTTCATCCACACAATTCGCAACTGAGTGTGGGATTGTAATCCGTAGTGTTTGTCCAATGAATTACCATAAATGGGAGTTGATACCACATGATGTGAAAAATCAGATGTATGAAAAGTTACAAGTAAGTTGTCTATTTTTTTTACTTCTAACTGTATAGAAAGTTTTAACGCTTTATATTATCATAAATATTATTAATGTATGTGTTCAATGAAGGTAAGATTCAATTTGTTGCGATCAGATAAAGGTTTTATGGAACATGTGGATGCTCGACTACGTGCCCAATGGAAACGCACAAGAGGTACTTTGAGCGACTACTGGAAGAGTAATGGAGGATACACTAATTTGGAACTAGCGAGATCAAAAATGAAGCCCAATTGCCGGAGTGAAGAAGATTGGAATCACATGTGCGATTACTGGGAGTTAGAATCAACCCGGGTATGAAATCATTTTTATATAATTGAAACTTTTACTTCTTAGATCCTTTATATATTACAGTTGTTCTAACAGTTGACTTCATTCGCGCTCCCAGATTACATCATATCTTTTTTCTTAGTTTGTGAGTTCTAACATGTTTAGTGAATATTGCTTATGTAGAAATACAATAAACAAATGGAAGTTAACAGAAGCAAACAAGTTATTACAAGTAGAGGAGGCTCCCGGTCAATAGCCAATCATGTATTCCATATGGTAAGATTTAGACCTTACAAGTTACAGTTTTTTTAAAATATCAAACTAGGGGTTGTATCATTTATTGCTATACTTTCAGTTGTTGTAGACAAATCAGGTGACTCAAGTAATGCCTACCCCATTTGAAGTGTACTACAACTTGCATTTCAATGCTAAGAAAAAAGGATGGTTGAATGATCACGCGCGTGTCGAATATGTAATATACCTACTCTTTTTTTTACAATTCGATTTTGTTACTATATGGGTTGTTATTATTAGGGGTGGCATGGTCCGAATTTCATGGGTTTTAGGACAAACCATGAGCTAAACCGTTAGGAACGGTTTTTTTATATTGAAAATCAAAACCGAACCATTGAGAATCCAAACCAAACCGTTACAAACGGTTCGATCTGGGTTGGTCTCACGATTTGAGCTTTATCGGGCTTTCATAAGAAAACGCATGTGTCAAAAGATAAAAAAGCTATCCAAAAATAAATAAAGTAAACTATCAAAAAATGCAAAAAAAATAATCGTCTTGTCTTGATATAACACTAAAAGTTTTACACTAAAGGCATAAAAATATTTCAAACAAACAGTATGTGTTGATATGATCACAACTAACATACGCTGTTATTACATAAAACAAACATTATTCTTGCTAAGATTTTTTAAATCATTAGTCTAAAAAAAATACATATAGCGTAATAGTATATAGATAAATATTTTAACTAAACATAAAAATATTTATTAACAAATAAACATATATAATATAAAAAACATAAAAGTTAAAATATACTCAAGATATCCGGTTTTATACAACTGGTTTTGATAATGAAAATCAAATGGATATCCTGTTTGGACGGTTTCATAGTATTAAACCAAACCATGAACACCCCAAGTTACTATTAGTTTTAATTGTTCGTTCCTACAATCTCTTTTGTTAGGAAAATATTCTTCGCCATAAAGAAGAGGCAATGATCAAGTTAACTTCAGAAGGAACGAACATAACCGCTGATATGGAACGTGAGCTAGAGAAAAAGACAATTAAAAGTGTGTGTGCTAAAAAGCAAACAATAAAATCTGCATGGGAGGTAGGCGTTGGACCTGTACTAAGGAAAAAGGATCACTGGATGATATCAGATTCGTCTCAACCACCTTCAAGTGAGACCGAAAATCTTTAAAATCAGGTTGCTGCACTCAAGGAAGAACTTAAACAAAACCAAGAGAAACTTAGACAAAGTAATGAGCAATATGAAAGAATTTCAATGTTCATGACTTCGAAGTTTCCAGATTTTGAGAACGCGGTATCTGCATCTGCAAGTAATGGATCGAATGTACAACTCAATGAAAGTGATTATGAAGACCTGATATAGCTTGCGTGTTAGTTAAGACTTACTCTTTATGGTTTATTAGTTGTCTTATTCACTATCTTTTTAATGTTTAGAATTAATGAACCAAGTTTTTTTTTGTCTAGCATTTGTTATGATATTTTTGGTTTAGCATTACAATGTTTTGATATTGACAGTTAAATGAAAACATATCGGAGACTATTTTTAGTCCTAAAAGTAAATATATTAGGAAAATGCAAATACATATTAAGGACAAAACCATATATTATCAAAAGCTATTTTTCAGTCTCTAAAATAAGCAAATTAGATCTATATATGATATTAAAGACTGATTTATAGTCACCTAAGGAATGTATTAGAGACTGGTAAATTTTGTTATAAGAGACTGATTTTTAGTCTATATAAAGACATATTTGAGACTAAAATGACAATGCATTTGAGATTAACTTTCAGTCATTGAAAACACATATGAAGGATTGAAATGACAAGTTAGTAGAGACTAATTTTTAGTTTCTAAAAATATTTATTAGGGACTGAACTATTATGGTATTAGAGACTAATATTAAGTCTCTAAAACACCTTATTAGGGACTGAATTAGTATGGATTTACGAGTCTAATAAAACGCATTGGAGACAAATAGATATAGCTTACAAGACTGATTTTTAGTCCCTAAAGAAATGCATTTGGGACTGAAATATCATAATAATAGAGACTAATATTTACTCACTGAAGATAAGTATTGGAGACTGAATTGACATGGTGTCATGGATCAGTTTAAGGACTGAATTTATGTGTATAGAACACTAAATGTTAGCCCCCGTTGATGCCATGTAATGGGGACTGATTTTCAGTCACTAACTCTACTATCTAGGACTAGGAATTGGGGACTGACTGGAGACTGGCAAAATCAGCCCTTAATAACCATTAAGGACTGATTTTGTAGTATTAGTGACTGATTTTTCAGTCCTAGCTACCGATCTTTTTTGTAGTGAAACCCTGCCCAACTCTAAACTCGGCTGTAGGTCGAGTGGGTGTAATTTTGGCTAACACATTACCATGGTCGTGGTTGACATGGTGGCAAGGCAATCGTATAAACAGCCAGCTTCGGTGTCGAACACTTAGTAATACATACTTGATAGGTTAGCTACCTATTGATATATAATTGACTCAACACTATATGGTAACGCTAAAACGCAGTGCAAAATTTATGTATACCTGTGAACTCACCTACCCTGTGTTGACACTTTTAGTATGTTTATCTCAGGTAGCCGAGGCGGGCGAGCGGTACAGGACATGCATTCACTGAGCTCTTATGCTTTAAACTTCTTTTCAATTTTATCATGATAACTGTGTTTTAAGTCGTCCTGTGTGGCGCAACTATTTTCTTTACAATTTACGCTTCCGCATTTTTACTTAAGACTTGTATGTCTTGGTTGTTTTGAAAACTTTAATTTTGGTGTTTGATATAACTAATGATTCCGATCCAGTTAGTTCACACCCTCTGACCGTAAAACTTCATTAGTGGATTTTGAGGGTGTGACAGTCACTAACGGAGTTTTACTGTCAGAGGGTGTGAACTAACAAGATCAGAATCATTAGTTATAATCAAACACCATATTTAAATTTTTCAAAACCAACAAGACATCAAGTCTTAAATGAAATGCGGAAGCGTAAATTGTAAACCAAAAAGTTGCGCCACACAGGACGATTTAAAAACCCAAGTTATCAACATAAAAATTAAAGGAGTTTTTAAAGCAATGGTGTTTAGCGAATCCATGTCCTATACCGCGCGCCCGCCTCGGCTACCTGAGAATAACATACTAAAAGTATCAACACAAAGGTTTGTGAGTTCACAAGTTTATACAAATAAAGCTTTTGCGTTTTAGCGTTACCAGATAGTGTTAAGCCAATTATCCAAATATTAACTGGTTCGATGTTCAGAAGGACTTTAGTTGGTTTGTTTGCCATTTAGCCTTACAAGTGATATATAAAGAATAACAAATTCTAAAGCGTGGAGTACGTTATCTCCCCCTAATAAAAGCGTTTAAAAAGAGTAACTAGGGCCGCGAAACTCACTGTTTGCGAAGATATCAAAAAGATCCGAGAAAAGCGTGCGTCACAGAAAATCCTCACTAGTGCTCTAAAACAAAAAATGAGATTTTCTAAGTATTTATACTACGAGTGAGTCCCTAGACTCGACAAATAAAACTTATGCATGAGATACGTTTCGTGTTTCGTTTATGAAATAAGTGCGACTCGACTAGTACGTTGGTGATAAGCTACGACTCGTGAACAAATATCGTGTCAAGTGTTACTATTGTACATTACTAGTAAACTAACTCCCACAAGGGCAATTAAGTCATACACATAGCAAACATCGATCAACTATGCACTTTTCATGTTAACTTAAGTAATTCAGCAGCTATTTTATCCAGGCAGATTTTCACTCGTCAAGATTACTCTATTTAATAAATCAATACACGACCAATAAATCACCAAAAATCATCACAGAAGCACACTTGAGTTAGGTTTCTAAAATATTTTTATTATATTTTTATCATATACGGTTTTCTCACAATGATCAAAACATCACAGTAAACACACAGTAGTCATTATCGTGCGCAACAGAATGTTATTTGTTATTCCCGTTACATGGAAAATCCAATTAATGCAAGACCAATTGGGTTAGATTCCTAACTCAAAATATTAACTTCTAGAAGTGTAATCAACCCCATTGGTCTTGTCGTTTATGAGATATCTTAATCGCAAAATAGCCTACCAGCAGGCTTCCCGAATCAGACATGCACAACAGATTTGTAAAATAATAAAAACTAACTTTTACACGTCCAAAAATTACAAGTTCAGACGTTTTAGAAACTAGACTCGACCTACTACATCATAGAATCAACAATCACGTCCAAATTCAATATTAACATTGAGTTACAGCCATTTAAACACGAATTCAAGAACATGTCCAGCATCTGTTTTTATTAAAACTCAACATACAATTAACCAATGACTAACAATCACGCATGTAACCCTAATTAATCAACAAACAACATATATAATACACTTAGGGTTTATGATTATCATGTTAACCCATGCAAACTTGTTAATAGAATGGATTAAAGAAGTGTTTAATTACCTAGTTAGCATTTTAACCCTTCAATCCAAGCTTGAATAATACTTGTATGTGTGTGTGGTGTGTGCTTGCGGTCGACAAGAGGAAAGGGGGAGGGGGGGGGGGCATCCGTCGATCAAGAGGGAGGTAGGGAGAAAGGGTTAGGGTTTGATAATAGGTTGTTTATATAATTAGTTAAATATATTACAAGTTACACATTGCACCCTAAACTTCTAGTTTAGTTTTATTTTGATAACTAGTCAATTACATCCATAATATGATGTTATATATACAAGCACAAATGTAAACATATAAACGTAACACGTAATTATACCAAGTACTTGTTTATAATATTTATCGTTTGTTCACCAACGGTTTGAGTCGACTCGTGTGTGATTCGGTGAAATTCCGAAAGACTACTTGTGTAGTGATTGTCATGCGTCATTTAAACTCTAATATAAATGTAATGAGACATGAGTTACAGTTCGTGTGATCTTAAGTTTGAATTAACGGAGTTCGGATTAACAGAGTTAACCTAAAATTGACGAGTGTCACATCATTCCCATGTTGAAAGAATTTTCGTCCCGAAAATTTGTGTCAAGTCGCGATGGGTGTCTGAAAAAGGCAAAAATTTTCAGTTTGTCACATCATCCCTAACTAGAAAGAAATTTCGTCCTGAAATTTAATTCATACCTCTGGTGTATTCTGACGGTTTGTCGGCTTTCGCGGTTTTCGGTGTTTGGTTAGCCCTTCAAAAAGGTAAGGATATTTTTTCATCATTTGATCTTCGCGTTCCCATGTGAACTCTGGTCCACGTCTCGAGTTCCAATGAACCTTAACGATGGGAATTTTGCTGTGTTTGAGTGTTTTGGTTTCCCAATCCAAAACTTTGACTGGTTCTTCGATGAAGCGTAACTACTCATCAACTTGCAACTCGCCCAAAGGAACTGCTTGTGTTTCGTCAGAAAGGCATTTCTTCAAGTTGGATACATGGAAAATGTTATGTACGCCACTGAGTTTCGTTGGTAAGTCCAATCGGTACGCTACCGGACCAATACGTTCAGTTATCCGGTATGGGCCAACGTATCGTGGGTTGAGTTTGTTTCGCTTTCCAAAGCGAACTAAACCTTTCCAAGGTGAGACTATCAGCAAAACCTTGTCATCCACTTGGAATTCCAGAGGTTTTCGGCGCTTGTCGGTGTAACTCTTTTGACGATCTCGTGCTACTGCCATGCGACTTTGGATTTGGACAATCTTTTCTGAGGTTTCGAGCACTAGTTTTGGGACTGTGATTTGGCTATCACCCACTTCTTTCCAGCAAAGAGGTGATCGACACTTTCGTCCGTACAACGCTTCAAACGGCGCTGCTTTAATGCTTGAGTGGTAGTGATGTGAGGTCGAAGACTCACTCAAAAATAAACCGATTACAACTATTAGATAGTGATAAGCGGGTATCGAACACAGTGAGTTTGTGGAAAGTGCGTTACTGAGTAGCTATAAAATTTAAGTATAATAAACTAAGTACAGAAAATAAATTGAATAATTTGGTTGGTTGATTTGATTAACGAAAATAACTAAAACAATTAAACAAGTTTTAAACAATAAGAGAAAGAATGCTCTCTCCTGATTCTTAGGTTTCCAGTGTTGAAAAAGTTAATGTTTACTTGTGAGATGAACTACACAATTATAGTTCATGAAAATGTGTTTGGATGTGATAAGAGAGGACTACGTACTTGGATTACAAAAACGCAAAGTTGTCACTAAAAAATCAGTTTAGTATTGTTAACCCTAATTCTCTTCTACTAAATCTCGATTGCCTATGGCACCAAGAACAGATAGTCAATAACACGAATTTATACCACACTAACAATTATAAACAAACACATAATCACCATAGCACAATAATCATATGATCAAAATACTATCTCACCAATAACATAAACGATTAACAAATATCAATTAGAAAACCTTACAATTCGGGAGAGAACATAAAGAGTACTAGCCACACATTGTTTGATTAATCATCACCTCAATTAAGATAATCCAATGAATCATAAACTCAAACAAATGATTATAATCACCAAAGTTTTGATCTTGATCTCCAAAAATCGTCTTAGGGTTGTTTAGAATGAAGGATAATCAAAAGACCAGCCAAAAACCGATTAAAATAATGAAAGAAAATGGCAGTTACGACCCGCACCGTGGCCCACGGTTAACACCGTGGGTCACGGTGGATTTCAGCATCAAATGAACCGTGGCCCACGGTCTCAACGGTGGGCTTCATCGTGGGATATAGGTCACGGTACGGTGGCCTCTGTCCCTTTTTGCAATATTGGACCGTGGCTCACGGTGGGGACCGTGGGCCACGGTTGACTTTGACCTTGCCTTCCCGTTTTCACTTCATTTGACCTCTCTCGCGTCTTCCGCTCATTCGGTTGCCTCGGTATACTCCATAATAGCCCCAGAACCTCCTTTGAGCCTACAATTCACAAATAATACCGTAGTTATCTAATTCCACAAAATAAACAAATTCAAATCATGATTATTACGGTTTTAAATCTATTAAGGGTTGTCCCATGGACCACCCGTCACATTCCCACACTTAATCGTTGCTTGCCCCCAAGCAACATCTCAAACAAAAACTTTCTATTCCATTCAACTTGTATCCACCAATCTTACCACAAAACCGGTTCCGTTAAGGTCCCAGTCATACTCTATTCCCTTATTTTTATCGGGTGCACTAGTTCACTTGATGTTCTATTTAAACCGACGATTTCTAACCAAACATAACATGCTTTCGGCTTTTACCTATACATAACACATTTACACATTACCATTTTTATTGGTGATCATCCATACATTTCATATTTAATCAATTCTCCTCACATACGCTTATACAATCATCAAATCTTCACCTGTGTAAATGCTTATTGACATGATTATAAATCAAGAGGTCTTAAAACGGGTTGTAATGGGGCCAAGTGTAAAGGTATGGAAGGGAATATTGAAAGTAGCTCAAGCGATCCGATCCGACTTATTACAAACAATCTAAGAAAAATAAAAATAACATAAACAACTATAAACATCACTAACTTCTCTTTTTCTTTTCTTTTTTTTTTTCACTCAATACATAATACTTGAACATTGCATACATAAATCTTGCAACTCTAATACAATTTTTTATTTTATTTATTTATTTTTTTTTGAACTAATATAATACTTGAACATTACATACTAGCATTATAAACATAATGCTTCACATCTCTAACAGATAAATACTAAAACAATTACATAAAAATCTATTAAGTCGGTTCGTCTCGCAAAATAACACTAGGGTTGATTAAATGAAAGAATAGGCCCAATAAAGTTTTCTAAAGGAACCAGCCCCCCGCCCCTCACATAGCCATCCTCATATGTATAATGTATGAGGCCCCAACCCCCGAAACCCACATTCTCGCTCATCCAGACGAGGCTTAACCTAAGTGCCTCTACCACTTTTGCACTCATACCAAGCTAAGATCTCGAAATGCACTAATTGTACAAGTTCTATCGGAGAATATCAACCGTCTCACCAAACAATACTTTCTCAATTCTTAAGTGTAAATGAACGTGTTATGCAAGTTATTACACCGAAAGCATGCTAACCTTGGTTAGAAAACTACATAACCTCCTTTTTAAAAACAACTAGGCACATGTTATTTAGGGAATTGTGACCATGAAAAGGGACCAAAACTTTACCCCGCCATCTTACCACTTTCCGATTCTTTTAAACACATTTTTTTTAAAAAATTTTCTGCTTTTCTGATTTTTTTAATTTTTTCTGATTTTTTATTTTTATACTTTTTTTTGATTTTTTTTAATTTTCTAAAACAAACAAAAAAAACCAAAATTTTCCTCATCCCCACACTTGGGATACATTGTCCCCAATGTACGGTTTTAAGAAAAATAAAACAAACCACTTGTTAAACACCACCTTCATTCCAACACATTCCCATAATACTTAATCAAAAGTATTTTTTCCACCACCCATCCACCCAAAAACACATAAAGAAACAAAAAAAAAACAACTATACAATAATATACAGAACAGTGTTCACCTAGTATCACGCGGTTCGATCATTTGCACGCCGGGTGGACCGGCCCAAAGATAGATGTCATGAATTCTGAAAACTGGCCGAAGTTAAACGCCCCATCACCGCTGCTGCTTCCTTCTCCTTGTGGTGGTGGAGGTGCCATTGATTGCATTGGGCTGACCCACATTGAATGATGAAGTGGTGGTTCGGGATATCGTACCGAACCGTCAAACGGAAGAAGAGTCGTGTAATCCACGATTTGCGAATCTGCTACAACCGGTTCACCTGCATGCCATTATCATGTATCCTCCGATTATGATCATCCAAGTACCTCATGTTCATCTCATGTTCACGACCATACGCATTGGCACGGTTCCACATCTCCAACCTGTCGTGCCTCTCTTTTGCGGCCCGTTCAGCATAGGCCCCCATAAAATTCTGATGATCGAATAGTGAACGCGACTCATCTGACCAATTTCCATACGTGGAGGGCCTATGCCTCTCCACCACCTAATTCATTGACCCCACATGGGCCCAATTATTCCCGTAAGAGTTATAACCATCCGAATAGTCCCAACCCCCGTGTTGGGAACTGCTGCCACTGCCCACATCCATGTAATCGGGCTCACCTACCTCTTCCACCTGCTCAATCTCATCATCATCCTCCACTTCAACATCCTCTCTTGCTACTCTCCATCTCACCTTATCACACACAAGAATATGGTGCCTATGATTTTGTGTGTACTCACAACCCCACAAATCTGACAACTTAAACTCTTTAAATACTTTGGTCATTCCCACCGACTCGTCAGTTATCACACCATGATTCTTTAACAATGCTGTGATCAGTCGACAATGCGGAATTAACTTCCGCTTATTGCTTTCTCGGCTGATCCAAATATTATGCCTGACAAGATATCGGTAAGAAATAAGGGGCTCTCCAAACATCAATGCATACAAAACAAGAATATCACTGTTCCTCACTACCGAAATGTCCCTCCGACGAGGCATCACGTTGTGCAAGCAAATAGACATCAATAACTTTGCCTCGATCTTCAAATATTTTCTCATAATCTGATCACTAAAACCTTCTCTTGCTTTAACCACCTTTGCTAACATGTTGTACCATTGAGGGTGCTTGTCGGGGCAATCAAATAAGTCTTTGGCAGAAGGGTATATGTATGAGTTGCTTGGCTTGGTGTCAAAAAGCGCGATCTGATTAAATGAGTCAAATGACATCACCACTTCTTGACCTCCTACCGTCCCAATTAACTTCATATCGTGCCCCTTCTTGTAGGTGGGACATCTTAACGCGGACACCCATTCCTCAATCTCTCTATCGTACAAAGTGTTAGTCTCGTTATCATAACACTTTAACGCTATTTCCCAACCCAAAGCTTCAAACTTGTTAACTATCTCAAAAGCCTCAAAACCTGGATCGTTTACCCTTCTCACACATATATCCATCAAGTCGTTTATTCAACGTAGCCATTTTATCAACAAACAGCTCCGCTTGCCATTCCGATGGGTACTTTGACAATCCCCCACCTTTCCAAGTGGGTTTTACTGTTTGTACTTGCACATATGCTTGCTCTTCCTGCATCCTCTGTCTCTTTAATTGGGCTGCTCGCTCACTTGAAGATGATGCCTTTGACTTTCCCTTATCCGAAGTTCTACCCATCTACACATAACAAACAAACCAAACAAACCAAGTTTAGTCAACATACACCTCCCCACACTTGCTTGTTACTATGGTTGTGGATAATTACTCGTTAATCAATTGACCAAAAATTTCAACATTTGCTTCAACACATAATTTCCACATTGTCAATTAAACAACCATAAGTTATAACATTTTTTCACTAGCCACAACCATAATGCATAATCATTAGACTAATTACTTCCAACAAGCAAGTGGGTATATTGAACAATTATGAACACGTACAAAATCATTGCAATATACCATTAATAATGACCATAAAATCCATACCTTGATGTTATAGGAGATGTAGATGAAGAAAGCCTTAAAATTAACCAAAACCCACAAAATTTTTGGACTTGTTTGTCCAAAAATCGACCAACAAAACAAAGGATTCTTTCAATTTCAATGGTATAATCGAAACCCTTGTGAAATTCTAGCCAATCTAGACCCAAAAATCGGTTAAATTGATGGAGATATGAGGAAGTTATGGATCTTTGAAATTGGGAGTTAGGGTTTGTAAAGAAAGGATTGTGAAGAAGAAGAAGATAATTGAAGTAAATAATAATGTTAGGTGATTTGTGTGGTTTACAATTGGTGTAAAAGTAAATATTATTGTTTTATAATCACCAAAATCCGGTCCCATGTTGCAGTCCCGATCGGACCGTGGCCCACGGTTCCCCGGCAACGGCGCCAAAATTTGACGTGAGGTCGAAGACTCACTCAAAAATAAACCGATTACCACTATTAGATAGTGATAAGCGGGTATCGAACACAGGGAGTTTGTGGAAAGTGCGTTACTGAGTAGCTATAAAATTTAACTATATTAAACTAAGTGCAAAAAATAAATTCAATGATTTGGTTGGTTGATTTGATTAACGAAAATAACTAAAACAATTAAACAAGTTTTAAACAATAAGAGAAAGAATGCTCTCTCCTGATTTCAGGTTTCCAGTGTTGAAAAAGTTAATGTTTACTTGTGAGATGAACTACACAATTATAGTTCATGAAAATGTGTTTGGATGTGATAAGAGAGGACTAAGTACTTGGATTACAAAAACGCAAGGTTGTCACTCAAAAATAAGTTTAGTATTGTTAACCCTAATTCTCTTCTACTAAATCTCGATTGCCTATGGCACCAAGAACAGATAGTCAATAACACGAATTTATACCACACTAACAATTATAAACAAACACACAATCACCATAGCACAATAATCATATGATCAAAATACTATCTCACCAATAACATAAACGATTAACAAATATCAATTAGAAAACCTTACAATTCGGGAGAGAACATAAAGAGTACTAGCCACACATTGTTTGATTAATCATCACCTCAATTAAGATAATCCAATGAATCATAAACTCAAACAAATGATTATAATCACCAAAGTTTTGATCTTGATCTCCAAAAATCGTCTTAGGGTTGTTTAGAATGAAGGATAATCAAAAGACCAGCCAAAAACCGATTAAAATAATGAAAGAAAATGGCAGTTACGACCCGCACCGTGGCCCACGGTTAACACCGTGGGTCACGGTGGATTTCAGCATCAAATGAACCGTGGCCCACGGTCTCAACGGTGGGCTTCATCGTGGGATATAGGTCACGGTACGGTGGCCTCTGTCCCTTTTTGCAATATTGGACCGTGGCTCACGGTGGGGACCGTGGGCCACGGTTGACTTTGACCTTGCCTTCCCGTTTTCACTTCATTTGACCTCTCTCGCGTCTTCCGCTCATTCGGTTGCCTCGGTATACTCCATAATAGCCCCAGAACCTCCTTTGAGCCTACAATTCACAAATAATACCGTAGTTATCTAATTCCACAAAATAAACAAATTCAAATCATGATTATTACGGTTTTAAATCTATTAAGGGTTGTCCCATGGACCACCCGTCACATTCCCACACTTAATCGTTGCTTGCCCCCAAGCAACATCTCAAACAAAAACTTTCTATTCCATTCAACTTGTATCCACCAATCTTACCACAAAACCGGTTCCGTTAAGGTCCCAGTCATACTCTATTCCCTTATTTTTATCGGGTGCACTAGTTCACTTGATGTTCTATTTAAACCGACGATTTCTAACCAAACATAACATGCTTTCGGCTTTTACCTATACATAACACATTTACACATTACCATTTTTATTGGTGATCATCCATACATTTCATATTTAATCAATTCTCCTCACATACGCTTATACAATCATCAAATCTTCACCTGTGTAAATGCTTATTGACATGATTATAAATCAAGAGGTCTTAAAACGGGTTGTAATGGGGCCAAGTGTAAAGGTATGGAAGGGAATATTGAAAGTAGCTCAAGCGATCCGATCCGACTTATTACAAACAATCTAAGAAAAATAAAAATAACATAAACAACTATAAACATCACTAACTTCTCTTTTTCTTTTCTTTTTTTTTTTCACTCAATACATAATACTTGAACATTGCATACATAAATCTTGCAACTCTAATACAATTTTTTATTTTATTTATTTATTTTTTTTTGAACTAATATAATACTTGAACATTACATACTAGCATTATAAACATAATGCTTCACATCTCTAACAGATAAATACTAAAACAATTACATAAAAATCTATTAAGTCGGTTCGTCTCGCAAAATAACACTAGGGTTGATTAAATGAAAGAATAGGCCCAATAAAGTTTTCTAAAGGAACCAGCCCCCCGCCCCTCACATAGCCATCCTCATATGTATAATGTATGAGGCCCCAACCCCCGAAACCCACATTCTCGCTCATCCAGACGAGGCTTAACCTAAGTGCCTCTACCACTTTTGCACTCATACCAAGCTAAGATCTCGAAATGCACTAATTGTACAAGTTCTATCGGAGAATATCAACCGTCTCACCAAACAATACTTTCTCAATTCTTAAGTGTAAATGAACGTGTTATGCAAGTTATTACACCGAAAGCATGCTAACCTTGGTTAGAAAACTACATAACCTCCTTTTTAAAAACAACTAGGCACATGTTATTTAGGGAATTGTGACCATGAAAAGGGACCAAAACTTTACCCCGCCATCTTACCACTTTCCGATTCTTTTAAACACATTTTTTTTAAAAAATTTTCTGCTTTTCTGATTTTTTTAATTTTTTCTGATTTTTTATTTTTATACTTTTTTTTGATTTTTTTTAATTTTCTAAAACAAACAAAAAAAACCAAAATTTTCCTCATCCCCACACTTGGGATACATTGTCCCCAATGTACGGTTTTAAGAAAAATAAAACAAACCACTTGTTAAACACCACCTTCATTCCAACACATTCCCATAATACTTAATCAAAAGTATTTTTTCCACCACCCATCCACCCAAAAACACATAAAGAAACAAAAAAAAAACAACTATACAATAATATACAGAACAGTGTTCACCTAGTATCACGCGGTTCGATCATTTGCACGCCGGGTGGACCGGCCCAAAGATAGATGTCATGAATTCTGAAAACTGGCCGAAGTTAAACGCCCCATCACCGCTGCTGCTTCCTTCTCCTTGTGGTGGTGGAGGTGCCATTGATTGCATTGGGCTGACCCACATTGAATGATGAAGTGGTGGTTCGGGATATCGTACCGAACCGTCAAACGGAAGAAGAGTCGTGTAATCCACGATTTGCGAATCTGCTACAACCGGTTCACCTGCATGCCATTATCATGTATCCTCCGATTATGATCATCCAAGTACCTCATGTTCATCTCATGTTCACGACCATACGCATTGGCACGGTTCCACATCTCCAACCTGTCGTGCCTCTCTTTTGCGGCCCGTTCAGCATAGGCCCCCATAAAATTCTGATGATCGAATAGTGAACGCGACTCATCTGACCAATTTCCATACGTGGAGGGCCTATGCCTCTCCACCACCTAATTCATTGACCCCACATGGGCCCAATTATTCCCGTAAGAGTTATAACCATCCGAATAGTCCCAACCCCCGTGTTGGGAACTGCTGCCACTGCCCACATCCATGTAATCGGGCTCACCTACCTCTTCCACCTGCTCAATCTCATCATCATCCTCCACTTCAACATCCTCTCTTGCTACTCTCCATCTCACCTTATCACACACAAGAATATGGTGCCTATGATTTTGTGTGTACTCACAACCCCACAAATCTGACAACTTAAACTCTTTAAATACTTTGGTCATTCCCACCGACTCGTCAGTTATCACACCATGATTCTTTAACAATGCTGTGATCAGTCGACAATGCGGAATTAACTTCCGCTTATTGCTTTCTCGGCTGATCCAAATATTATGCCTGACAAGATATCGGTAAGAAATAAGGGGCTCTCCAAACATCAATGCATACAAAACAAGAATATCACTGTTCCTCACTACCGAAATGTCCCTCCGACGAGGCATCACGTTGTGCAAGCAAATAGACATCAATAACTTTGCCTCGATCTTCAAATATTTTCTCATAATCTGATCACTAAAACCTTCTCTTGCTTTAACCACCTTTGCTAACATGTTGTACCATTGAGGGTGCTTGTCGGGGCAATCAAATAAGTCTTTGGCAGAAGGGTATATGTATGAGTTGCTTGGCTTGGTGTCAAAAAGCGCGATCTGATTAAATGAGTCAAATGACATCACCACTTCTTGACCTCCTACCGTCCCAATTAACTTCATATCGTGCCCCTTCTTGTAGGTGGGACATCTTAACGCGGACACCCATTCCTCAATCTCTCTATCGTACAAAGTGTTAGTCTCGTTATCATAACACTTTAACGCTATTTCCCAACCCAAAGCTTCAAACTTGTTAACTATCTCAAAAGCCTCAAAACCTGGATCGTTTACCCTTCTCACACATATATCCATCAAGTCGTTTATTCAACGTAGCCATTTTATCAACAAACAGCTCCGCTTGCCATTCCGATGGGTACTTTGACAATCCCCCACCTTTCCAAGTGGGTTTTACTGTTTGTACTTGCACATATGCTTGCTCTTCCTGCATCCTCTGTCTCTTTAATTGGGCTGCTCGCTCACTTGAAGATGATGCCTTTGACTTTCCCTTATCCGAAGTTCTACCCATCTACACATAACAAACAAACCAAACAAACCAAGTTTAGTCAACATACACCTCCCCACACTTGCTTGTTACTATGGTTGTGGATAATTACTCGTTAATCAATTGACCAAAAATTTCAACATTTGCTTCAACACATAATTTCCACATTGTCAATTAAACAACCATAAGTTATAACATTTTTTCACTAGCCACAACCATAATGCATAATCATTAGACTAATTACTTCCAACAAGCAAGTGGGTATATTGAACAATTATGAACACGTACAAAATCATTGCAATATACCATTAATAATGACCATAAAATCCATACCTTGATGTTATAGGAGATGTAGATGAAGAAAGCCTTAAAATTAACCAAAACCCACAAAATTTTTGGACTTGTTTGTCCAAAAATCGACCAACAAAACAAAGGATTCTTTCAATTTCAATGGTATAATCGAAACCCTTGTGAAATTCTAGCCAATCTAGACCCAAAAATCGGTTAAATTGATGGAGATATGAGGAAGTTATGGATCTTTGAAATTGGGAGTTAGGGTTTGTAAAGAAAGGATTGTGAAGAAGAAGAAGATAATTGAAGTAAATAATAATGTTAGGTGATTTGTGTGGTTTACAATTGGTGTAAAAGTAAATATTATTGTTTTATAATCACCAAAATCCGGTCCCATGTTGCAGTCCCGATCGGACCGTGGCCCACGGTTCCCCGGCAACGGCGCCAAAATTTGACGTGAGGTCGAAGACTCACTCAAAAATAAACCGATTACCACTATTAGATAGTGATAAGCGGGTATCGAACACAGGGAGTTTGTGGAAAGTGCGTTACTGAGTAGCTATAAAATTTAACTATATTAAACTAAGTGCAAAAAATAAATTCAATGATTTGGTTGGTTGATTTGATTAACGAAAATAACTAAAACAATTAAACAAGTTTTAAACAATAAGAGAAAGAATGCTCTCTCCTGATTTCAGGTTTCCAGTGTTGAAAAAGTTAATGTTTACTTGTGAGATGAACTACACAATTATAGTTCATGAAAATGTGTTTGGATGTGATAAGAGAGGACTAAGTACTTGGATTACAAAAACGCAAGGTTGTCACTCAAAAATAAGTTTAGTATTGTTAACCCTAATTCTCTTCTACTAAATCTCGATTGCCTATGGCACCAAGAACGGATATTCAAGAACACGAATTTATACCACACTAACAATTATAAACAAACACACAATCACCATAGCACAATAATCATATGATCAAAATACTATCTCACCAATAACATAAACGATTAATAAATATCCAATTTAAAAACCTTACAATTCGGGAGAGAACATAAAGAGTACTAGCCACACATTGTTTGATTAATCATCACCTTAATTAAGATAATCCAATTAATCATAAACTCAAACTAATGATTATAATCACCAAAGTTTTGATCTTGATCACCAAAAATCGTCTTAGGGTTGTTTAGAATGAAGGATAATCAAAAGGCCAGCCAAAAACCGATTAAAATAATGAAAGAAAATGGCAGTTACGACCCGCACCGTGGCCCACGGTTCACACCGTGGGTCACGGTGGATTTCAGCATAAAATGGACCATGGCCCACGGTCTCCACCGTGGGCCACGGTTGGCTTCAACGTGGGACAGAGGTCACGGTACGGTGGCCTATGTCCCCTTTTTTGCAATATTGGTCCGTGGCTCACGGTGGGGACCGTGGGCCCCGGTTGACTTTGACCTTGCCTTCCCGTTTTCACTTCATTTGACCTCTCTCGTGTCTTCGGCTCATTCGGTTGCCTCGGTATACTCCATAATAGCCTTGGAACCTCCTTTGAGCCTACAATTCACCAATAATACCGTAGTTTTCTAATTCCACAAAATAAACAAATTCAAATCATGATTATTACGGTTTTAAATCCGTTAAGGGTTGTCCCATGGACGACCCGTCAGGTAGCTGTTATTATACGAAAACTCTACCAAAGGCAAGTGGGGTTCCCAACTTTTTCCGAAATCCAACACGCATGCACGCAACATGTATTCTAAGGTCTGAATGGTGTGTTCACTTTGCCCATCCGTTTGAGGATGGTATGCTGTACTCATATCAAGGCGGGTGCCTAAGGCACTCTATAGTGACTTTCAAAAGTGAGAAGTGAAGTGAGAATCTCGATCAGATATGATTGAGACAGGCACTCCGTGTCTGGACACTACTTCTTCATGTAGATGCGAGTCAGTCTTTCCATTTTTTCCGATTCCTTGATTGCTAAGAAATGCGTAGACTTAGTGAACTGGTCAACGATCACCCAGATGGTATCGCATCCCGTCGGTGTTTTGGGTAATCCCGTGATGAAGTCTATGGAAATGTGTTCCCATTTCCTCGTTGGGAGTTCCGGTTGCTATAATAGTCCGGATGGTTTCTAATACTCCACCTTGACTCTAGCACAAGTCAAACATTTGCACACGTAGGTGGCAATGTCGGCTTTCATGTTTGGCCACCAGTAAAGTGCCTTTAGTCATGGTACATTTTATCTGAGCCAGGGTGAATAGAGTATCGGGATTTGTGTGCTTCGTCCATCACTAGATTTCTCAAGTCTCCGTATCGAGGGACCCAAATCTGGTTTTTAAAATATCGGACCTCATCCGATTGGGTTTCAAACTGCTTGTCCATGCCCCGCATGAGTTCTGATGGGAGGTTATCGTCTTTCAAAGCTTCGAGTTGAGCATCACGAATCTGATCAGGAAAGTTAGCATGAATCGTGAGTTGAAATGCTCGCACTTGTCTAGGATTATCGGTTTCTTTTCTGCTTAGAGCATCGGCCACTACATTGGCCTTACCAGGGTGGTACTTTATGGCACAGTCATAATCCTTAAGTAGCTCGACCCAACGACGATGTCGCATGTTCAGCTCAGCTCATTCTGATCGTAGATATGGTGGAGACTCTTGTGGTCGGTGTAAATGGTAAACTTGGTACCGTACAAGTAATGCCTCTATATCTTAAGAGCAAACACCACAGCTCCGAGTTCCAAGTCATGGGTCGTATAGTTATTCTCGTGGATCCGTAGTTGTCGATAAGCATAGGCTATAATCTTCTCGAGTTGCATTAACACGAAACCGAGACCCTGTATCGATGCGTCACAATGCACCTCAAAATTTTCCGTTCTCTCGAGGAGAGCTAGGATAGGGGCGCTACAGAGTTTGGTTTTCAACAGTTGGAAGGCAGACTCCTGCGCGTCACCCCAATTGTACTTAGTACCCTTGTGTATCAGTGCGGTGATGGGTTGAGCAATCTTTGAAAATCCCTCAATGAAACGTCGATAGTAGCCAATCAGTTCTAGGAATTGTCGCACTTCAGTCGAAGTATTAGGTGCTTCCCAGTTTTTGATGGCTTCTACCTTGCCTGGATCGACGTGGATACCACTCTCATTGATCATATGTCCTAAGAAGTAAACCTCTCGAAGCCAAAATTCGCATTTCGAAATCTTTGCGTACAATTGTTCCTTCTTTAGAAATTCTAGGATTAATCTCAGGTTTTCTTCATGGTCGGTCTTGTTCTTGGAGTAGAAGAGGATATCATCTATGAAAACGATAACAAACTTGTCGAGGTACGCCTTGCATACTCGGTTCATGAGGTCCATGAAAACGACTGGTGCGTTGGTTAAGCCAAAAGTCATAACCGAAAACTCATAGTGACCGTACCGAGTTCTGAATGCCGTCTTTGAAATGTCCTCTTCGCGCACTCTCAATTGGTGGTAACCAGATCTCAGATCGATATTCGAGTAGTAACTCGATCCTTGAAGCTGGTCGAAAAGATCATCAATTCGAGGTAGGGGATAACGGTTCTTGATCGTCAGCTTGTTCAGCTCTCGGTAGTCGATGCACATGCGGAATGTCCCGTCCTTCTTTCGAACAAATAGGACAGGGGCTCCCCAAGGTGATGAGCTTTATCCAACAAGTCTTGTAGTTGAGTGGACAACTCCCGAAGCTCCACCGGTGCAAGCTGATATGGGGCTCGTGTTATGGGTGCAGCACTGGGGGCTAAATCGATTTGGAACTCGACTTGTCGTATGGGTGGGAGCCTTGGTAAATCTTCTCGGAAAACTTTCGTAAAATCGCGCACAATAGGTATATCTTTGACCCGCTTTTCTTCTGTGGGTTTCTCAATTACCTGAGCTAAGATCGCCGGATGACCCTTTAGTAAATATTTCTGTGCCTTCATGAGGGTGATGATGCTGGTTGTCATGCCGCTCTTCTCGCCCTGTATCGAGATGATTTCGTCGGAAGGAGTAGTGATATGAACAATCTTGTCATGGCATCTAATCTCAGCTCTATTTTCGGATAGCCAGTCCATGCCAACAACGACGTCCAAACTACCAAGCGTAAAGGGTATGAGATCGATATCGAAAGTATGACCTGACAGTTCCAACTTACATCACGCTAGTACATGAGTTGTTTCTATAGACTTACCGTTGGCTAATTCAACATGAAACTTAGCATCTAACGGTGTTGGAGTTAACTAAGAGTTTACTAAAGGCTTTCGATACCAAACTCCTATAAGCTCCAGTGTCAAACAAAATAGAAGCAAAACAGTCGTTCACAGGGAACTTACCGGTAAACACATTCAGATTGTTGCGGGCCTTGCCCGATCCAATGACGAAAGCTCTACCTTTACTACCGCTCCCCTTACTATTATTGCCTCCATTGCTCTCATTCTGCTTCAGTTTTGGATAATCCTTCCTGAAGTATCCCTCCTGACCAACTCAAAGCACCCTTTCATTGTTGTAAGCTGTTTAGGAGCACCCTTACCGGCTAGGTCTCCCCTACAGTCCTTTGCCTGATGACCCAATTTACCGCGTCGCAAACACTTGATACGGTCGCAAAGGCCAGCATGGTGATAGTTGCACTTGTTGCACTTTGGGTACTTTCCAGCATATCCACTCGAACCCTGTCTGCCACCGTTGTTGTTATTGTTGGAACCCTGATTATTGAAGTTCCTAGTGAGTTCAGGTCTACGGTGGTGTTGTTGCTGTGGAAGGTTCGATGATGAGGACCTGGTGTTGTCAAACTTCCTCTTTCCATTCCCAGAGTTGTTGTTGTTGTCAGTGCTTCAGTTTTCACGGGTTTTAGAGGTGGAATCTCTAGGTGGTAACGCACCTTGTGCCACTGCTTGATCCGTCAGCTTGTGGGCTATTCGGATCGCTTGCTGAATAGTAGTCGGTTTGGAAGACGTCACCATACCCTGAATCTGGGGTACCAAACCATCAATAAACATCTCGATTCTCTTACTTGGCGGATCTATCACCCGCGGACACATCACCGCCAGTTCGTGGGAACGGGTGGTGTAGGCTTCAATCTCAGAACCCACCATCTTTAACTCCCGAAATTCCGATTCCAGCTTCGAGATTTCCTCTCTAGGACAATACTCTTCTCGCATCATGTTCTTGAATTCTTCCCAGTTCACAGCATTTGCCAATTCCAACCCAAGAATCTGCACATTAGAGTTCCACCAGGTGAGGGCGGAATCTTGCATTGTTCCAGAAACAAACTTGACCCTGCTGGCTGGTGGACAGTTACACATCTCAAAAGTTGATTCTGCCTTCTCAGCCCAATGCAGGAAACCTATGGCTCCCTCGGTACCGTTAAACGAATTGGGTTTGCAGTCCAGGTAGTTCTTGAAAGTACAGACTCCGGCTGGACCTCCAGCTTGATTTTGAACATACGCAGCTAGAGCTGCCGCCACATCGTCATTCAGCAAGGCTTGAAGTTCTGCCGCGGTCATGTTGATGTTACCGCGACCGCGTCTAACGTTTCTTCCAGACATCTCCTAAAATCCAGTAAAATTCGCTCTCGTCGAGTGCATAATGTCAACTTCACGATCCAGACAGGAGGCGAGAGCTGCGAAAGCGCGCTCCATCGGTAGGGTTAGGGGTGGTAGTGTGTTGTCAGACATAGGACAGCCCGGGATGGGTAGTGGTGGAACTTTCTCACGGTAGACAAAACCGCTCGATCAGACTTGGGTACCAACTCCAGTTACCGTTGTCGTCGTACATGTCTCCAGATGGGCGATGTTTCTTCAGTGCAGGGGATGCTAGTGTCAGGATTACTCGGGGTGGTGATGAGTCGGGTAGCTGCGGTTCCTTACCAGGGGTATAAGACACCAGGTCGGATGATGATGATGGTGGCGTCGACAGCCCTACAGGATAAGTCGTTTATGCACGCGTATGAGTGAATGAGGTAAAGAGGTAAAGAAAATGTTTAACTAAATATATGCAGTACGTAAAATTATAACTAATGGGTCGTTGTGGTTATTGTCTAGTATGAATGCATTTCTAGTTCGCTATAACCAACGACTCTGATACCAATCTGTCACACCCTCAAAATCCACTAATGGAGATTTACCATCAGAGGGTGTGAACTAATAGGATCGGAATAATTAGTTATAATCAAACACCATATTTAAAGTTTTCAAAACCAACAAGACATCAAGTCTTATATGAAATGCGGAAGCGTAAATTGTAAACCAAAAAGTTGTGCCACACAGAACGACTTAAAAACCCAAGTTATCAAGATAAAAATTAAAGGAGTTTTTAAAGCAATGGTGTTTAGTGAATGCATGTCCTATACCGTGCGCCCGCGTCGGCTACCTGAGAATAACATACTAAAAATGTCAACACAAAGTTGGTAAGTTCATAAGTTTATACAAATAAAACGTTTACGTTTTAGCGTTACCAGATAGTGTTAAGCCAATTATATATCAATAGGTAGCTAACCTATCAAGCATGCGTTACTAAGTGTTCGACACCAAAGCTGACTGTTTATCAATTGCCTTGCCACCATGTCAACCACGACCATGGTAATGTGTTAGCCAAGATTACACCCACTCGACCTACAGTCGAGTTTAGAGTCGGGTGGGGTTTGTCAAACCCAGTAGTACCACTCAAAGGTGACTCGCTATTATCCAAATATTAACCGCTTCGATATTCAGAAGGACTTTAGTTGGTTTGTTTGCCACTTAGCCTTACAAGTGATATATAAAGAATAACAAATTCTAAAGCGTGTAGTATGTTATCTCCCCCTAATAAAAGCATTTAAAAGAGTAAAAGGGGCCGTGAAACTCACTGTTTGCGAAGATATCAAAAAGATCCGAGAAAAGCGTGCGTCACAGAAAATCCTCACAAGTGCTATAAAACAAAAAATGAGATTTTCTAAGTATTTATACTACGAGTGAGTCCCTAGACTCGACACATAAAACTTATGCATGAGATACGTTTCGTGTTTCACTTGTGAAATAAGTGCCACTCGACTAACACGTTGGTGATAAGCTACGACTTGTGAAAAAATATCTTGTCAAGTGTTACTATTATAAATTGATAGTAAACTAACTCCCACAAGGGCAATTAAGTCATACACATAGCAAACATCGATCAACTATGCACTTTTCATGTTAACTTAAGTAATTTAACAGCTATTTTATCTAGACAGATTTTCACTCGACATGATTACTCTATTTAATAAATCAATAAAAGCCCAATAAATCACCAAAAATCATCACAGAAGCACACTGGAGTTAGGTTTCTAAAAATACTTTTATTATACTTTTATCGTATACTGTTTTCTCACAATGATCAAAACATCACAGCAGTCAGTATCATGCGCAACAGAATGTTATTTGTTATTCCCGTTACATGGAAAATCCAATTAATGCAAGACCAATTGGGTTAGATTCCTAACCCAAAATATTAACTTCCAGAAGTGGACCCATTGGTCTTGTCGTTTATGAGATTTTTTAATCGCAAACCAGCCTACCAGCAGGCTTCCCGAATCAGACTTGCACAAAAAATTTGTAAAATAATAAAAACTAACTTTTGCACGTCCAAAAATTACATGTTCAGAATTTTTAGAAACTAGACTCGACTTACTACATCATAGAATCAACAATCACTTCCAAATTAACCTATGTCTAACAATCATGCATGTAACCCTAATTGATCAACAAACAACATATATAATACACTTAGGGTTTATGATTATCATGTTAACCCATGCAAGCAAGTTAATAGAATGGATTAAAGAAGTGTTTAATTACCTAGTTAGCACTTTAACCCATCAATCCTAGCTTGAATAATACTTGTATGTGTGTGTGGTGTGTGCTTGCGGTCGACAAGAGGAGAGGGGGAGAAGGGGGGGGGGGGGGTAGCCGTCGATCAAGAGGGATAGGGACGGAGAAAGGGTTAGGGTTTGATAATAAGTTGTTTATATAATTAGTTAAATATATTACAAGTTACGCATTGCACCCTAAACTTCTAGTTTAGTTTAATTCTAGCATAACTAGTCAATTACATCCATAATATGATGTTATACATACAAGCACAAATGTACACATATAAACGTAACACGTAATTATACCAAGCACTTGTTTATAATATTTATCGTTTGTTCACCAACGGTTTGAGTCAACTCGTGTGTGTTTTGGTGAAATTCCGAAAGACTATTTGTGTAGTGATTGTCATGCGTCATTTAAACTCTAATTTAAATGTAATGAGATATGAGTTACAGTTCGTGTGATCTTAAGTTTGAATTAACGGAATTCGGATTAACGGAGTTAACCTAAAATTGACGAGTGTCACAGACATGTACACCCTATATATAAGCACTAACAGTATGTTGATGGTGGGGACTAGAGCTAGATCATTTCCCGATCTTAGCCCCTTAAGCATATCCACTTCCGCTTTGACCTTGCAGAACCAACACTCTCACCCAAGACCATGAATCGCAAATTTCATAAAGCATCACAAAAATCATTCGTGCAAGACATTTCTCAACTTTCTATGCTGCCATGTGCTTTGACACTTTTATTATCGATAAACTACCGTTATGGTCTCAAACCATCATAATCAAAGTTTCAGGACGAAATTTCTTTCAACAAGGGGATGATTTGACAACCGGGATTTTTTTTTTATTTTATTTATTGAACATTGGTAACTCTGCCCAAACGTCAGCGACACTAATCTATAGACGGGATGTCTACTTGGTTCATTTTGATCGTACATATAGACAGAAAGTCTACTTAATTTCATTTTGATCATACACATAGACAGGGAGTCTACTTATTTAGTTAGCGACACCTATTAATTTTCGGGACGAAAATTCTTTCAACAAGGGGATAATGTGGCACCCCGAACTTTCACGTTAACACCATTAACCCAACTCTGTTATCATACACGTCATGCATAACTTTTACATGAGTCAATAAAGAGTCACACACATGATTATGTCAATACGTGTTGGTGATTTATGTCAAATTAGATATGTTTAAATAATTCATAATTAAATGTTATGTGTTAGATGACTTTATGTGTTACACGATTTAGTACATTACGATCGCATAACATGCTATTATTTAAATACCTCAAGCATATGTTTATTGTATTATTTATGTGAAATTACATGTTAAATGCTTATTTGTTTAGTTTGTAACTTGTATTGTGAAATTGCGATCGATTGTGCGTAATTTGTAATTTTTAGGCTTTTATAAAATAGTTTTAACAAAGATATCAACGAGACGTTATTTTTATTAAATTGTTTTATTATTTTAGTTATAATGATTTGTTATAACCGGTCTATTGTTAAAAAGTTCGTTTTAAGCAAAAACTTGTTTGAACGAGGACCATTCTTGTAAATTACGATTAAAACATATTAAATAAAAATCAATCAATCAATCAATCATACCCAGTGAAATCCCACCAACAGCAAAGCTCTAAGTAGCGTTTGGGGAGGGTGGGATGTAGGCACACCATACCTCTATCTATATGGATAAAGAGGTGGCGTCCAGAGAGACCCTCAGCTCTAGAATACATATGTCTGGGGCAATATAAGGAAATCAAAGTTCAGCAGTAAATAATAATAATAATAATAATAATAATAATAATAATAACAATAAAAATACAAATAATAATAATAATACTATATACATGGGAAGAAAAAAACCATTATTGTGTGTGACCAGAGTAAGGTAAATAGATGCCCTAAAGTGTTAATTTCTCCCTAAAAATCTTTAACTTTAATTCCTCTTCTCCAAAAATTCCTATCCTCAACCATGTCCTCTTATAGGTTTAGGTCTATCAGATCATATCTAATCTTCTCATCCCAAGTCAATTTAGGTCGCCCTCTACCCCTCCTCAACTCTATACTAAATAAAAATCCCCAACCCTAATTCCACCAAAAATCATCTACCTACAGCTGCTCCCAATCTCTCACGACCTCAAGCCACCAACAAACCTTAATCACCGTCTATTCAATCTTAATTCTCGTAATTGGTGGTGTCTTTGGTTGATTCCCATCATTCCTAATTCTAGTTAGTAAGTTTTATGCATTGATTTCATGGTTTTTGATGCGTTATTGTGAAACCCTAGATGTTCACTCTCTATAATATTGATGATAAATCACATTTATGATGTTAATTGATGAATTAGAACCCTAGAGATGTCATAAACAAGTTAGGGTTTGAATTTTGATGACAACAGTTTGCTGATTCTAGGGTATAGTATTCTGAGTATAGTTTCCAAAAAGGTAAATTATGTAATTTTTGAAGACGTTTTGAATAGTTTTTATGATTTTACAAAAACATGTGTGATGCGGGGATTCAAATTCTGACCCGTCTTCCCGACAACATTACTTGAGATTAACAAAGCCAAATGAGTTGGTTCCACTTCTGGAACTTATAATTATGAGTATAAAAGACAACCTAATTGGCCTTGCACAATTTGAATAAATGAGTTGAGAGAACCATGAAACATCGTTTTGTTGCGCAATCTGCTGAACTGTTGGTACCTATCTGCAATGATTGAATTATTGTGAGTTTTGTATGCATGAGGAAATATAATAAAAATCATTTGAGAAACTTAATTCCTATATGCTACTGTGGTGAATTTTGTATAACTTATCCTTAAGTTTTACTTAGTGAAAAAAATCAGTTTGTACATGCCATAATCTGACTCGTGAACTGAATGATCATAAGTTAAGTTGTATGATGAATATTTGGTTGCTTTTCCATGATATGATGTGTGGTTAGTTGTTAGGACTTTTTGGTACATTTGAAATTACTTATTATCACCAACGATTCGTCAGGTCAAGTTTGTGTTTCTGTGTGAGTCCATATGTGGGTCTTAGAGTCATGTGTTGTTGAACACACTCTCATAACTTAAACACTTGTACTAGGAAACAATTAGCGAGTCAAGTTCATCCTTTTGGTTTTGAGGAAAGTCTATTACACGCGACACCAGGTGAGTTCATGCATTTTCGTATCCTTGTTTTCTGGATTGAAAACACAGAACATTTCTCATTGTTTTATGGATTGAGAACACAACTATTTTCGTATACTTGTTTTCTGGATTGAAAACACAAAACATATTCATTACTTGTTTTCTGGATTGAAAACACAAAATTTTCCTATACTTATTTTCGGCGAGAAAACAAGGATCAAAAACCATCTACGTACAACTGCTCCCAATCTCTCACGACATCAAGCCACCAACAAACCTTAATCACCATCTATTCAATCTTAATTCTCGCAATTGGTGGTGTCTTTGGTTGATTCCCATCATTCCTAATGCTAGTTAGTAAGGTTTATGCATTGATTTCAAGTTTTTTAATGCGTTATTGTTAAACCCTAGATGTTCACTCTCTGTAACATTGACGATAAATCACATGTATGATGTTAATTGATGAATTAGAACCCTAGAAATGTCATAAACATGTTAGGGTTTGAGTTTTGATGACATCAATTTGCTAACAGATTCGTTCTCGTTTATTGATTGGTTTGTAACTTGATGTTAAACGCTGATTATTGATTGGTTCTTGATTCTAGGATATAGTATTCCAACTCTATTTTCCAGAAAAGTAAATTTTGTAATTTTTGAAAACGTTTTGTATAGTTTTTATGATTTTACAAAATCACGTGTCAAAGCTGATGCGGGGATTCAAATTCTGGTCTGTCTTCCCGTCATCATTACTTGAGATTAACAAAGCCAAATGAGTTGGTTCCACTTCTGGAACTTATAATCATAAGTGTAAAAGATAACCCAATTGGCCTTGCACAATTTGAATAAATGAGTTGAGAGAACCATGAAAGTTTTGTTGCGCAATCTACTGAACTGTTGGTACCTTTCTGCAATGATTGAATTATTGTGACTTTTGTATGCATGAGGAAATATAATAAAAATCGTTTGAGAAACCTAATTCTTATATGCTACTGTGGTGAATTTTGTATAACTTATTCTTAAGTTTTACTTAATGAATAAAATCAGTTTGTACATGCCATAATCTGTCTCGTGAACTGAATGATCATAAGTTAAGTTGTATGATGAATATTTGGTTGCTTTTCCATGATATGATGTGTGGATAGTTGTTAGGACTTTTTGGTACATTTGAAATTACTTATTATCACCAACGAGTCGTCGGGTCAAGTTTGTGTTTCTGTGTGAGTCCATATGTGGGTCTTAGAGTCATGTGTTGTTGAACACACTCTCATAACTTAAAGACTTGTACTAGGAAACAGTTAGCGAGTCAAGTGCATCCTTTTGGTTTTGAGGAAAGTCTATTACACGCGACACCAGGTGAGTTCATGCATTTTCGTATACTTGTTTTCTGGATTGAAAACACAAAACCTTTCTCATTGTTTTTTGGATTGAGAACACGACTATTTTCGTATACTTGTTTTCTAGATTGAAATCACAAAACATTTTCATTACTTGTTTTCTGGATTGAAAACACAACATTTTCCTATACTTGTTTTCGGGGAGAAAACAAGGATCAAAAACCATCTACCTACAACTGCTCCCAATCTCTCACGAGCTCAAGCCACCAACAAACCTTAATCACCGTTTATTCAATCTTAATTCTCGTAATTGGTGGTGTCTTTGGTTGATTCCCATCATTCCTAATGCTAGTTAGTAAGTTTTATGCATTGATTTCATGTTTCTTGATGCGTTATTTTGAAACCCTAGATGTTCACTCTCTGTACTATTGATGATAAATCACATGTATAATGTTAATTGATGAATTAGAACCCTAGAGATGTCATAAACATTTTAGGGTTTGAGTTTTGATGACATCAGTTTGCTGACAGATTCGTTCTTGGTTATTGATTGGTTTGTAACTTGATGTTAAACGATGATTATTGATCGGTTATTTATTCTAGGATATAGCATTCTGAGTCTATTTTCCAGAAACGTAAATTTTGAAATTGTTGAAAACGTTTTGAATAGTTTTTATGATTTTACAAAATCACGTGTCAAAGCTGATGTGGGGATTCAAATTCCAGTATGTCTTCCCGACATCATTACTTGAGATTAACAAAGCCAAATGAGTTGGTTCCTCTTTTGGAACTTATAATTATGAGTATAAAGGACAACCCAATTGGCCTTGCACAATTTGAATAAATGAGTTGAGAGAACCATGAAACATCGTTTTGTTGCGCAATCTGCTGAACTGTTGGTACCTATCTGCAATGATTGAATTATAGTGAGTTTTGTATGCATGAGGAAATATAATAAAAATTGTTTGAGAAACCAAATTCTTATATGCTACTGTGGTGAATAAAATCAGTTTGTATATGCCATAATCTGTCTCGTGAACTGAATGATCATAAGTTAAGTTGTACGATGAATATTTGGTTGCTTTTCCATGATATGATGTGTGGATACTTGTTAGTACTTTTTGGTACATTTGAAATTACTTATTATCACCAACTATTCGTCGAGTCAAGTTTGTGTTTCTGTGTGAGTCCATATGTGGGTCTTAGAGTCATGTATTGTTGAACACACTCTTATAACTTAAACACTTGTACTAAGAAACAGTTAGCGATTCAAGTGCATCCTTTTGGTTTTGAGGAAAGTCTGTTACACGCGACACCAGGTGAGTTCATGCATTTTCGTATACTTGTTTTCTGGATTGAAAACACAAAACATTTCTCATTGTTTTCTGGATTGAGAACACAACTATTTTCGTATACTTGTTTTCTGGATTGAAAATACAAATCATTTTCATTACTTGTTTTCTGTACTGAAAACACAACATTTTCCTATACTTGTTTTCGGGGAGAAACACATGGATATACTTACATACTGGTTTTCTGGAGGAAAACGCAGCGACTTGTTTTGGATTTATGTAGTTTCTTATATATCACAAGTTTATATTAGATGCCCTTATATCACTTAAAGTCCTTACGTTACCTTGAACCGATAGGATGGGATCGCGGGGAAATTTAAGTGGTACCACTGGGTTTGACAAACCCCAACTGTTAAAACTAGACCGGAGGTCGGACGGGTGCAAATTACCCTAACATAGTTGCGCTAGCGTATTGTGATAGACCTGGTAAGAAGGCATACATACAGTCAGTTTCGGTTCAAACGTCTAGTAGCTTTTAAATGAGTTAGCTACCCTGGTATATTCGAAAAGTTCTAAATCTACTTATACGAACACTACTTATGCTACGTATACTATCTATACTATATAAATAGTTTTTACTATAACTTATGAACTCACCAACCTCGTGTTGACCCTTGAGTATTTATACTTGCTCCTTTGTAAGATGTGCTAAGGAGCGGGCTGCATTGCATATGTTAGGAGTCACAGTTGTCGCATGAACTTTTATTTCACGTTGTATTCATTTGATGGGTTGTGCATGTTTGAGCACGTGGTTTATTATTTTAAACCATTTATTTTACGCTTCCGCAAAACTTTAAACTGTTTGGTTTCGTTTTTTTTCTCATGTTTGAATGAGACTTAAATAATGTTTTAAATATTTGAATTGGATGTTTGGTATAACAAATGCACTAGATCATGGTACGTCACACGCTTCGCAGTTAGACTTCATTAGCCGAAATTTGAGGGTGTCACATCATTCATCCCAAAACACCTTCATTTTACACACACATAACCTAGGGAATCGTGCACGATTGCTATGACGATCCAACATTCAGGTCTCTTGAAGTTTGTGAAAGTATTGAGGTCCTAATACAAGTTATCAATCGTTTAAGCATGTTCATATCAAGAACCTACCAGTCAAGCTATCACTCTATTCTTGTTATTAGTATTCTAAGTACACACATTAATGTAGGAACTTTGTTTACGTTATTTAAGTTATAGCTTAGACATTAAACGAGGCTATGGCCTTTAACCTTGAAAATGTTTTATAACAGTCACAAAAGAGTTTTCATAAATTTTACTTTTTGATGAAGTAATGTTAACAAAGTTATATTTTGACGAGCTTGTAGTAACTGAAATTGGGATATCACTAGTAGTGAGTTTCATGCCGAAGGTTAGTAATTTGTATAAATCCCAATCAATTACGGGACCCATTTACTTACCTGGAGAAACTTACGAGCGTGTATGAACCTATTAAGCCAAATCATGCTATAACAAACGTCACATAAAACAAGTACTTTTATTTAAAGACAAAGTTGAAAACTTTATCAAAGTTAAACTTAAGGGCACTAGCTTAATCAAGAAAAAAAATCCAATATTTATAAGAACCTATTTATGTATAGGTTAATATCATTCTCATTCACAATCAAGAGTGTTTTCAAACGCTGACCGATGGAACATGTAAGGCCCGATCCCGGTGCCTCACTTTGGACGTTGGATTTACTCATAAACACATTACTTACAAATCAGAGTTAATTAAAACTTTCGCGGAAACGTTAACTTCAGTCATTCCATACAAAACGTTCGATATTTTCTTTAAAACTTAACAAACAACATCATATTTAAAACATCATTTCTTCCATCTTCAGATGCCAGCCGTTCAATCCATGCCATGTGCCATCCTCATGCCAGCTCAATAAACATACTTACTTGCGTGCGTACTAAAAGTCAGCTACGCTGAGTGAGTTCTAGTTAATCAGGCAACATACAATACATTCTCATACGTTCACGTATACGTATCCAAAGATACATATTCATAACCGAACTTCATTCCTGACACTTTATAATTTTTCGTAAGAGGACTATTGCATAATATCTATTAGAAGAACAATTACTATCACTCATAGAAGTAACAACTTGAATCACCCATAGAAGGGTCTATATAAACTATCTATAAAAAGATCCCTAGATATTATCCATAGAAGGACCCTTAATGTTACCCATAGAAGGGACCTATTTACTTTCCATAAAGGGTACTTTATCCATAGAAGGAACTCTATACCTGATCTATAAAAGGAACCATATACATCGTCCATAGAAGGTACTACATAGAAGGAATGCATGTTCAATTATATAATATCCATATAAGGAACGCTAATAAGGTTCACAGTCCTTATTTACGCTATCACATATCGACTCCAGGCCCCATAGTAGTTTAGAGGGATTTTCCATCCAAACTTACTATGCCGGACGTAGATCTCACATACCATTCATGTACCTGCTTACACACACCTCACATATACGATAATTACATAGTAGCATACGAACACTCTAGGCGTTCTTCACATCATTTATCTAACAACCATACTCCCTGATGATACGTGCAATATCCGAAGATTGTTCACGCACCGACAAGTATTCATTCATAAGATTCATACATACTATCACATAATTCATCGTAGTATACACTTACCATTTAAGGTAAGTGCATTAACGTTCATATTGAGTATGCACACAACCCTGAAAATATAACAAGGAAATGGGGCTAGAAACTCACCTGGATTCTGTTACGTTCTCCGTTAATTGTTATTCCTCTCTTTAACTGTGCTTGGCTAACTGTACATTAATTACATGTATCAATACTGGTCCTAATCACATTATACAGGTTTCACCAGAAATGGTTAAGTCTGGTCTATTCTAATTGCATTGTATTTGAATACCTTGTATTCGAATGGTATTAGAATACATTTATGTTAGCATACATTTGTATTCTAATGGCACGTGATTAGAATACATTTGTGTTAGCATTCAAATTGTATTAGAATACCTTTGTATTTGAATGGTATATGATTAGAATACATTTGTGTTAGCATACATTTGTATTCTAATGGCATGTGATTAAAATACATTTTCATTCTAATGGCATGTGATTAGAATACATTTGTATTCTAATGGCATGTGATTAAAATACATTTGTGTGAGCATACATTAGTATTCTAATGGCATGTGATTAGAATACATTTGTGTTAGCATACATTTGTATTCTAATGATCATATTGTATTCTAGTGATCATATTGTACTCTAATGATCATATTGTATTCTAATGATCATATTGTATTCTAATGGTCATATTATATTCTAATGGGCATATTGTATTCGAATGATCATATTGTATTCTCATGATCATATTGTATTCTAATGATCATATTGTACTCGAATGGCCCATTGTAACCGAATTATACATTGTATTCGAATTTGAGTATTGTATTCGAATGGCCCATTGTAATTGAATTATACATCGTATTCGAATCTGAGTATTGTATGAAAATGGCCCATTGTAATCGAATTATACTTTTTATTCGAATCTGGGTATTGTATTCGAATGACCTGCTGTTGTATGCGAATTTATACTATGTATTCAAAAGAGCTGTTGCATACGGTCCTTTTATCACCATTCCTTTACATCTCATGATATTAACACCTTATTATGGCACTATATCATCCTTAACCTGTTTCTATTTCCGTTTTCGGCCAAGACTTAACCCGTTTATCCATAAAGCTTGAACCTTTATGGGTTTAAAACATTCAAAGGCTAGATCTAGGGTTTCTTTATGAGCCGTATATATCCATGAGTTTGTTAAGTCCATTTTAAACATCAAGTTTGTAACTTTATGGTTCGTTTAGACCCGATCTACAGTAGGTTTAAGTTTTAGGGAAAACTGTTCATAAAAGCATAACCTTTAAGAATAAAGAACATACCTTTACTCGTTTTTAGGCTACGTTTAGCTTCGGTTATGAACAATAATCTTAAATCTTGCTTGTATAGTTAAGATTTATCAAGATCTAGCTTAGCTTTGGTCTTGGATCTTCTCTTCTAGGTTGCGGCTAGTTATAGAGAGGTGTATGTGTGTGTTTTAGAGTGTGTAGGGAGACTAGGAGATGAGAATGAGGGATTTAGGGTTTTAGGGAGGTTTAAGGGAGTATTTATACTTTCTTAAGCCCATGGACCGAAGGCCCATCCCACCCCTTATTCCATCTTTCCCACCCAAGTCCATACTCTTTATTTTATTTAATCTTAATAAAATATTAACACACATTAAACAAACACAATCTCTTTTATTTATTATTATTCTACTAACTCAATTAATCCTTCCGACGTAAATAACATATTAAATAATTTTTCTTGAAATTTATGGATGTTACAGTTAGGTGAAAACGTTAAACCTTTACAAATAATCAAAGCAAATTTATACTCTATAAGATGAACGGGTTGTTTATCTTAAAGAGTCAGTCAACATTTACATGAGATTACGTGATCTCTAAAATGTTATAATACAAAACTGAAAATAAAAGCAACTCAAACCGATTACACATGTGTCTGGATCCATACATAACTGTCTAGCCTAAACAGTCAAAGGCTACTTGGACGTGGGCTTACAGTCATAATTAGTTCTCAAGTAGGGGATACGTGGCTCGGGGAACACTTTTGTATGTGTAGGGTAGTGGTACATATCCCAGGAATGAAATACTTTCTACTAAGTTTGTACAGAAAACTATATTTGTATTGTAATTGTACTTTAAATATATTTAGAGTCATACGTGTTCACCAGCACATAGCTGACGTATTTTTCCCACCCATTGCAGGTAACTAAGTACTAGTAAGCAATAGCAAGGATTAGAGTTATCATGGAGATAGAAGTTCGCATAACAAAAATGGCTCAGTTTTTGATAATGAAATCCTTGTAATATTAGCAATTGTTTTGAAAACGAATACTTGGGTATTTAATTCCAAAGTAAATTTTCACTTTAATTAATATTTTAATCAACCTAAAGTCTTCCGCTAAAATCAACCCATAAACTTTGATATATTTACAAAACAGATACCAACTTGTGGTCACACTTTTAGGCCCAAGTCGGGGTGTGACAAGTTGGTAATAGAGCCATCAGTTTCAGCGAATTAGGTATTAAAATATTAGTACCTAAGCTTTAACCTTAAAGTTATTATTATTATTATTATTACTTGTAGGGATAAGATAGGATTGGTAATCTACATATCCCTAAATCTAACTAGTGCAGATGTCTTATATAAACTATCTTGGTCATAGACGCCGGGTAGGTATACGATCTAAGCCAACACCTAATCGCGAACCATCCGACATGGCAAGCAGTAATAGTTATTATACCAACTTCTTTGGTCAAAACCAACCGATAGTTCTGGTGCTACCCCATGTGATTAACCAGTATATCTCCCGGGAAGCCAAAAAACCCAATCGAAATATCCGTTGACACTACCGAAAATATTCCACAATATCATCCGTCGGAAATTTCACCGTATCATCCTTCCGAAGAACTTGAAGTTCAAAGTAGGTTTAAACAGGAAACTAGTTATGATTCATCAAGGTGGATGGATTGTCACTCTGATCAAAGCAAATGGCATTTTGGATCGCCACCTCCAAATTACCAATACTAGGCTCCATAAACTATAGCAAGACCTAGTCAAAAACCAAAAATGAGGGTTGTTATGCCCTATGAGAAGATATCATTTCAAACACCAATCAATGATCCTTCCAAATCAAAAGAGGAACCTGAAGAAGAAGACGAAGAAAATTAAAATCCTCATTTTCCACCATACGTAGGACCAATATCCACAATTTCTGAACAAGCTAAGGAAATCTAGGAAGAAGCTAAACTTATCAAGGAGTTCTACACTAATAATATTTCCGATGAGGAAATGCACGCTTATATTGCTAATCCACATCTATATTCTTGGGAGAATGCATATCTCTTCACAGCTGCATCTGCACCTTCGGGATACCCTAACCCACCAAATGCGGTGATGGATGAACTACAGAATGAGAAAGTTGACAAGAAGAAAGTAGGAAAGAAAGTTATCAAGAAATGTGATAAAATGACATGTCTTGTTAAGAAATGGATTAAGGATTAAGGATAAACCTAAGAATCGTTGTTTAATGTTGTATTTTCCTTCTTGTGTCATAAATAATGTAATATACGACAATGTGTTTTCCTTTTAAAATTAAAACCTTTTCTTATTCATTTACAACATGCCTGGACAAGAAAAAGCCAACAATAATCCCAAAATCCAAATTAACAAGGAAAAATATGTAGAAGAAACGTCCAAATGATGCCAAATGAATATGTTCTTGGTATTCATGACTTAATTAAAGAAGCCATGAATCCACTCATGGAATTGATGAAAAATGACCCAAGTAGAACTGCCTCCCATTCCAACAAGAAAATTAGTCGAAGTAAAAGTGAAACAGTAAATTCCAAAAGAGAAACCGAAAATAAAGAGAGTAATAAGAAAGAATTGGAAAAAGAAAAAGGAAGAAAGCGATCAGGGCTCGACTGCTGAAAACAAGCTTCATGATAAAACAAAGAAACTCAAAATACAAGAGGGGTCATGTAGAAGCCGATTGTAAAAGAAAGACTGTGTTTTGTTTTGAATGTGGAGAGAATGGGCACTTTAGTACCAAGTGTTCGAAAAAGAAACCAACAACAACAACTGTTGTAAGTGGTAGCTATGTCAAGACTGATACCAAGAAAGGAAATGCGCGCCTCTTCGTGTTTAATGCTCAGAAGGCTGGGGATATATCGGACGTGATCACCGGTACATTTCCTATTAATAATGTTTATGCTAGAGTTTTGTTTGACTAAGGTGCTAACCAGAGTTTTATAGATTATAAATTATGTAGTCTATAAAATGAACATCTAGTTAAACTAGATAATCATTACGAGGTAGAAACCGTTGATGGAAATCTGATTAGAATAAACGAAGTTTTAAGTAATGCAAAGATTTCTTTAGCCAATCACGTCATACTTGTACGATTGTTACCCATGACATTGGCAGGTTTTGATGTAGTTTTAGGTATGGATTGGTTATCAACTAATCTAGCCCATATTCTATGTAATGATAAAGAGATTGATATCCGAACACCCAATAACAAAACCATTCGTATAATTGGAGATAAAGAAGCGGAAAGGTAGGAATAATTTCAAAAATAAAAGCAAGTAGTTGCTTAGGTAAGGGATGCCTTGCATTCATGGCCTATGTAACTAATGAACCCGAACCTAAGAAGATGGAAGAAATGCTAGTTGTTTCCGAATTCAAGGATGTGTTTCCCACTGAGCTACCAGGAATTCCACCAGATAGGGAAGCAGAGTTTAGGATCGACCTCATACTAGGAACTGCACCAATAGCCAAATCTCCTTATTGATTAGCACCCACCGAATGAAGGAGTTGAAGAAACAGTTGGATGAGCTGTTGGAAAAAGGATTTATAAGACCAAGTTCATCACCGTGGGGAGCTCTCATTCTATTCGTTATGAAGAAAGATGGATCGATGAGAATGTGCATAGATTATCATGAGCTAAATAAAGTTACAATCAGGAAAAAATACCCGTTACCAAGGATTGATGATCTGTTTGATTAGCTTCAAGGAGCAAGTTATTTTTCCAAAATTGATCCGAGATCAGGATACCATCAGTTAAAAGTACAACAAGAAGATATACCGAAGACAACATTCATGATTAGATACGGACATTATGAGTTCACTGTTTTTCCTTTTAGACTCACTAATGCTCTGACAGCTTTCATGGACATGATGAACTGAATCTGCAGACAATACCTTGAGAATTTTGTTATCGTATTCATTGATGACATTCCTATTTACTCCAAATCCAAAGAAGATCATCAAGTTCATCTCAATATCATACTTGAAACCTTAAGGATAGAGAAGTTGTACGCCAAATTTTCTAAGTGTGAATTTTGGTTACCTGAAGTTCAATTTCTTGGTCATATTGTAAATGAAAAAGGTACTCAAGTAGATCCAGCAAAGATTGAAGCTATTACAAAGTGGGAGAAACCGAAAACACTGACTCAAGTCAGAAGTTTTCTTGGGTTAGCTGGATATTATCGAAGATTCATTCAAGACTTCTCTAGAATAGTTGTTCAATTAACCTCACTCACTAGGAAATCAATTAAGTTTGAATGGGGACCAAAACAAGAAGAAGCATATGAAACTCTTAAACAAAAGTTAACCAATTTACCTATCTTGGCCTTGCTAGAAGAACTAGATAACTTCACCTATACTGTGAATTTTCGCACACGGGAATGGGATGTGTCTTAATGCAAGGAAAGAAAATTATTGCGTATGTTTCTAGAAAATTAAAGGTTCATGAAAAGAATTACACCACACATGACCTTGACTTAGGGGCTATAATTTTGGCATTGAAATTATGGCGACATTATCTGTATGGTGTTAACTTCACAGTATACATTGATAACAAAAGTTAGCATATTTTAGATCAAAAGGAATTGCATATGAGACAAAGGAATTGGATGGAAACTCTTTAACGACTACGATTTTGAAATTATATATCATGTAGGAAAGGCCAACGTAGTGGCTAACGCTTTAAGTAGGAATGAACATGATAAGACAAAGAGGGTTCGAGCACTCATATTAGAGCTCAAAGTTGATTTAGTCAACCAGATAAAAGAAGCTCAGAAGTTGGCACTGAAAGAAGGAAATATTAAAGCCTAATAGGAAAATGGTACCATCGATCAACTAGTTAAAGGAAGTGATGATATACTTAGACTCGGCAAGAGAATTGGGTACCGATAATCAGAAATATAAGAGAGAAGATTCTTGAAGAAGCAGATAAATAAAAATACATGATGCATCCGGGTAGTGATAAGATGTATCATAACCTTAATGGAGATTATTGGTGGATTGGTATGAAAAAGGATATTGCTCTGTATGTTGCTAAAAGGCCTAATATGTTCTAAGGTAAAAGATGAACATCAAAAGCCGTTAGGATTATTACAACAACCAGAAATACCAATATGGAAATGAGATATGATAACCATGGATTTCATTATGAAGTTACCCCAACCTTCTCGTCAAAATGATGCAATCTAAGTTATTGTAGATAGACTTACCAAGTCTGCACATTTCATTCTGATGCAAGAATCATTCAGCATGGAGAAGTTAGCACAACTGTATGTAGAAAACACAGTATTTTTACATGGTGTGCCACTATCCATCATCTCCGATAGAGGCAGTTGTTTTCTCCTCAAATTTTTGGGCAAGTTTTCAAAAAGCCATGGGAACACGACTATATCTAAGTATTGCATATTATCCTCAAACAAATGGACAAAGTGAACGTACAATTCAAACTCTGGAGGATATGCTTCGTGCCTGTGTAATTGTTTTAGGGGTAGTTGGGATACTCATATTTCTCTAATGGAATTATCGTACAATAATAGTTGTCATACGAGTATCCAAATGGCACCATTTGAAGCACTGTATGGACGGAAATGTAGAACACCTGTATGCTGGTCAGAGACAAGTGATAATCAATTGTTAAGACCTGAAATTGTTCAAAGAACCACTGATCAAGTAACACAAATCCGTGAACGATTGAAAGAAGCAAGGGATAGACAGAAAATCTATGCAGATATCTGCTGTAAGCCATTAGAATTCAAAGAAGGAGATAAAGTACTACTCAAGGTATCCCCCCTGGAAAGGCGTAGTAAGATTTGGGAAGAAAGTAAAATTGAGCCCACGTTTTGTTAGACAATTAAAAACACTGGAAAGGATTGGACCAGTTGCTTATCGACTGGAATTACGCAAGAAAATGAAACCATTGTAACTAACGTACGCAAGTGTTTAGCCGATGAAACCATTGTAATACCTTTAAAATATGTTAAAGTCAACGAGAAGCTTAAACTTGTAGAACAACTGATTCAAATTGAAGAGAGCATGATTAATTTCCACAAACACAAGCGACTCAACCTAGTGAAAGTTAAATGGAATTCTAGACGAGGACCCGAGGACACATGAGAACTCGAGTCAGAATGAAAAAGAAGCATCCACATCTATTCCAATAAATCCAGAGGATGAGATTATTCAAAGGTTTGGAGGGTGTAACAACACGTAAATTACCCTTATAGAATTAAGCCAAAAAATGTCAATTCTTAAAGTCAAAGGACTTAAAATAGCAATTCTGCAAATTTTGACCCATCGCGATACGCGACGGGACAACCATACACCCATCGGGATACGCGATGGATCTTCACATAAACCAATACTTGGGCGGTTTCTCAATACGCGATAGCCAAACCCATAGGACCATCGCGATACGTGATGACCCCGTTAAGCAATCGCGTACACGTATCCAACCGCGTGTCAACACGTGGCACGTTTTAAATTGCCACATCTCAGCACGTGGAATTCTCGCATAATTGCGACGTCGTGATACGCGACGGCCTACAATAAACACCATCGCGTATCGCGATGGAGTGCAAAATATGCCTATAAATAGGAGGTTACGGGATTGAACCTCATTCATCCTAAAACACCTTCATTTTACACACACATAACCTAGGGAAGCGTGCTGGATTGCAACGATGAGCCGATGTTCCGTTTTATTGAAATTTGTGCAAGTATTGAAGTCCTAAAACAAGTTATCAATCATTTAAGTGTGTTCATATCAAGATCCTACCCATCAAGCTATCATTATTTTCTTATTATTAGTATTCCGAGTACTCACATTAAGGTGGGAGCTTTGTTTAAGTTATTTAAGTGATAGGTTTGACATTAAATGAGGCCATGGCGTTTAACCTTGATTTTTTTTAAAAAAAAATTCAGAAAAGAGTTTTCATAAATTTACTTCTCGATGAAGTAATGTTAACATAGTTATATTTTAACGAGCATGTAGTAACTACAAGGGGGATATCACTAGTTGTGAGTTTCATGCTGAAGGTTAGTAATTCGTATAAATTCAATCAACCACGGGACCCATTTACTTACCTAGATAAACTTACCAACGTGTTAGAACCTATCAAGCCAGAACATGCTATATCAAACGTCACATAAAACAAGTATTTTTATTTAAAGACAAATTTGAAAACTTTATTAAGGTTAAAGTTAAGGGCACTAGCTTAATCAAGAAACACAATCCAATATTTATAAGGACCTATTTATGTATAGGTTAGTATCATTCTCATTCACAATCAAAAAGGTTTTCAAGCGCACACCGACAGTACAAGTGAATACGTTAAACCTTTACAAACAATAAAAACAAATTTATATTCTATAAGATGAAGGGGTTGTTTATCTTTAAAAGTCAGTCAATGTCTACATGAGATTACGTGATCTCTAAAATGTTATAATACAAAATAAAAAATAAAAGCAACTCAGACCGATTATACATGTGTCTAGATCCATACATAACTGTCTAGCCTAAACAGTCAAAGGCTACGTGGACGCGGGCTAACAGTCATAATTAGTTCTCCATTAGGGGCTACGTGGCTCGGGGAACACTTTTGTTTGTGTAGGGTAGTGGTACAGATCCCAGGAATGAAATACTTTCTACTGAGTTTGTAAAGAAAACTATATTTGTATTGTAACTTCACTTTAAATATTTTTAGAGTCATACATGTTCACCAACACATAGCTGACGTATCTTTCCCACCCATTGCAGGTAACTAAGTATTAGTACGCATTAACAGTGATTGGAGTCATCATGAAGATAGAAGTTCGCATAACAAAGATGGCTCATTTTTTTGACAATGAAGTCCTTGTAATATTAACAATTGTTTTGAAAACGAATATTTGGGTATTTAATTCCCAAGTAAATTTTCAATGTAAATTAATAGTTTAATCAAACTAAAGTCTTCCTCTAAAATCAACCCATAAACTCTGATATATTTACAAAACAGATACCAATTTGTGGTCACACTTCTAGGCCCCAAGTCGGGGTGACATTAAACCTTTTGAAAACCCTATTAAACTATTAAACATGATGATTAATACTTATATTAAACATGATTACCTTCATATATCCAAATATACTATTTGTATTTTGATTATATTATACATAATTTAATTTCTTAAATTCTATAAAACATAACCACTCTAAAAATTCACTATAAAAGGAGGACTAATCCTCCATCTTTTTTGCACCTTAAAAAATTCTTTTCTTAAGCTTAAGAGCACTAACAAGTAAGTTTTTACCATTTCATGCATTTTATAGCCTTTGTTTTGATTTTACCTTGAATGTTCATTCTTGTTCATAAGTTGTTCTTCATGATCATGTTACTTTTATCATAAAAAACTGATATTTTGGTTTTAAGAATCATTATAATCATGGATATCCAAGATACACACTTTAATTTTTCTAAATATTGGATCAAACCTAGTTATTTTGCAAGAACAAACATGAATATATATTTATCTAAATCTTTTGGTCCGTTGATCATCATAAACTTAAAATTTCTTTCAAATAAGATGATTTATAAAAATTGTTTAATTTAAATATATCTTATAATAGAAGTAACATACTTCATATCTCTTAAAAAATAATTGAGTAAATTAATCATTGTTTATTTTTGTAAACCATAAACTAATATGTATAATCTCTTAAAAATAATTCATGCAAAATGTTTAAGTTAATTAATTATTTTACTAGAATAAAAACGTTTAATCATTAATAATCTTTTTATTAAAGCTTATATTAATAAGTTAAAATTACTCATCTACAAATTATTCTTCAACTAGTAAACATCAAATGATTTATATGAACTTTAGTTCATTTTTATTAAAATCTTTTTAAATAAAAAATCTCAAAAGTACCAATTTGTCGTAGTTTCCGTTTAGAACTCTTTAAAATCTAGCAAACATACTTACTTGTTTAGGATAATCCACCATAATACTCCGCCTCGTTTGTTCGACTCATTCAAACTGTCATTTCTCATTTTCGAGGCGAGTTTCTCACACCCAAGTTTTAACGCTTTTACATATTTTTGGGTGTGACATATATCCTATTCAAATTAATTTCTTGCTATTATTATCAAACTACAGTTCATATCATGGACTTGTGTATTACTTGTTACTTGCTCAAAATTACGTGCATGGATTTCTTCAATAAGTATGATCACATGCCCCCTTTGCACTTAGGACCGTGTTTCGAGTGGGAATGGGACTCTGATCCGAGTATGTTGATTTTTACGAAGTGGAAAGGACCTTCATTTATTCTTTACACTCAGGTGCTTGATTTGAGTGAAAATAACGCTTTATTTTCCTTTTTATGTAGTATTTCAATGAATTGTATAGTTTTTATGTAGTATTCCAACTGTGTTAACTCACCAACTATTAAGTTAGTTGACATTATTATATATATATATATATATCTTACAGGTACAATTATTAAAGGATGATACTTGGAGAAGACATTAGAACTTAGGGTATTTTAATAAATGGATAAGTTGTTAAATTTTTCTTGTTTTTTTTCTTGTATTTCTTTATCTTCGAGTTGTGTATTTGATGCTTAAATTAATTAATAATAATACTGTCACTTAATAGTGTAACATGTGTTTTGAGTAATTTGTACGTCACATTCAGGCGTTTCGATTAAGCTGGGGTGTTACTGATTGGTATCAGAGCCGTGACTATAAGATAGGACATTAGACGTCGTGTTCTAATTAGTTATTGCGTATTTTAATTATTTCTTTAGGGTTGCATGATTAGAAATTATGTGGGACCTACTTTATTGTTTAGTGCACATATTATATTATTTATTAATATTAATTTATTTAGGCCTCATGTACACAAGCACACACACAAGTCCAAGACTTATGCCTAAAACAAAGATTTTCAAACATTATCAACAATTGAGTTTTTTTTCCCGATTTTCGATAATTCGTCTTTTGAAAGATGGTTTTACGTGGCAGGTATGTAGTGAACTGTTAGCGGGTCGTGCTTGTTAATAAAACTGTTGACACCATGGTTATTGAAATCTAAGGATAAGCAATGCGCATAAATCGCAATCAGACACGAGACCCGGTTGCTTACCTAAAGAGTTTAGAAAGGGCGTGAAACATGTTAAACTAAAGCATAACACACCAAACGCCATACGAATCAAAACTTTAAAGCATTCAACTTGACCATGTCCTCATTCTAAAAAGGAATATGGTTGCACTCCTAAGGATGTCACACAAGTAATGGTGGTTCATGCAACGTGTGACCCTGACCCTCAATGTTTTACAATGTGTTTTAACTGAAAGTCTGTCAAGTCGTGGTGATACACGAATATCTAGCTTTTGGTTCAATTTGATTACGCATTTTGATTTTATGTCACATGTCATACGAATCCTTCACGCTTCACAACATGTCTTCTCATTTTCCTAAGCGTCGCACTCGAAACTCAACCCACAAAATGACAACCCATATTATCAAGCAACTGGGTGCCATGATCCCATTCATGGTAACCCAAAATTTATCAAAACCCACACTACCCAAAATAGTAAATTCAAACACCATAACTATGCGTGAACCAATCCAAATCCAACACAACCCTTGGATTGTAAGGCCCCGTTCCCGGTGCCCTATTTTGGCGTCGGATTTACTCATAAACACAGTTCTACAAATTAGAGTTTATTAAAAACTTTCGTGGAATATAAAACTTCAATCATTCAATATAAAACATTCAACACTTGTGTTTAAACATAACAATAAACATCATTTTTTCCATCTTTAGATCCCAGCCGTTCAACCCATGCCATATGCCAACCTCATGCTAGCTCTTTAAACCTATTTACCTATGTGCATACTAAAAGTCAGCTACGCAGAATGAGTTCTAGTTAATCAGGAAACATACAATACATCCTCATAGATACATATATACATATTCGAAGATACATATTTATACTTGACATAAGCTTCATTCTTGACACTATATAATTATCCGTAAGAGGAACGTTACATAATATCTATTAGAAGAAAATTTTCTATCATCCATATAAGTAACAACCTGTGTCATCCACAGAAGGATCACTATATATTATCCATAGAAGGATCCATATACATTTCCCGTAGAAAGAACCCTATATATTTCCCATAGAAGAAACACTATATATTACCCATAGAAGGAACCCTGTACATGATCCATAGAAGGAAACCAATATATTCCCCATAGAAGGAACATATACTCAATTATATAATATTCGTGTAAGGAACACTAATAAGGTCCGCAATCCTTATTTACACTATCACATTCTACGTCTAGGTCCAATATAAGTTAGAGGGATTTTCCATTCTAAATTGTTATGTCGCACGTAGATCTTGCATACCGTGCATACACCTGCTTGTGCGTACCACACATATGCAATAATTACATCATAACATACAGACACACTAGGCGTCCTTCACATTAATCTTCTAACGTTCAATATCCGAAGATCATTCATGCACCATAAAGCATTCATTCATAACTTCAATAACATCACATAAATCATATATGGCATACGCTTAGCACTTAAAGTAAGTGTAGTAACTATCACATCGAGTATGCACACAACCCCGGAAACATAATAAAGAAATGGGGCTAGAAACTCACCTATAAGCGATTCTGTTCTGAATTTACTGTTATGCCCTTCTTGAGCTGTGCATGGATAACTGTGTATCAATTAACAAGCATCATGTAACTACGGCACACATGCATACATATTGTAAGGCCCCAGTCTCGGCGCCCTACTTTCACGTTGGATTTACTCATAAAAACAGTTCTAAATATCAGAGTTAATTAAAACTTTCACGGAATAAATAAAACTTTAATCATTCGTTACAAAACATTAAACTTGTCTTTGAAAACATAACATAACATATATCATTATAACATCATGACAAATCTTCACTGGATGCCAATTCCTTTAAATCATACCATGTATCTCCCTTAAGCAAGTTGCTTCAACCTATTTACCTGTGTGCATACTAAAAGTCAGCTACGTTGAGTGAGTTTTAGTTAATACAAGTAGCATACAATACATTCAGATATATACATATTCGTAGATACATATTACTTACTCGTACGTATTCGTAAATACATATTACCTACTTAACCTGCTTATATTTCTTTCGTAAATACATAAGTATATACCTTTTTTCTTTCTTCCTTTCATTCTTTCTTACATAACTTTCATTTATTCTTTCTTTACATATTTATACGTTTTAAAAAGCATTACGCCCTACTTCCTCGAGTATTATTGGGGCTCGGTCCCCTGTCTTCCTCGAGTATTATTGGGGCTCAGTCCCATGTCTTCCTCAGATAGTATATCAGGATCTGGTCACTTCTTCCTCGAGTATTATTAAGGCTCGGTCCATTTCTACCTCGGATATTATTAGGGTTGTGTCCCTTCTTCCTGTCAGTCTCTTTCTACCTGCAACCTACTAGTCAGCTTCGGTGCATCTCAACCTTTGAATGACTTATAGTTACACCCACCCCGTCATTGCTTTCTCTCATCAACCTTCACAGACCGAACTTCACTCGAGTTGCCTTCCTCACCATCAGCTTTCTTACCATCATATCATGCCCTCTTTGGGTCCTCACATGACTATCCGCAAACTTGCTCAGTTGTAAGTTCTTCACTGCAGTAGCTACAACTTGAACAATAGCGGCTTGAACAGCAGGTTCAAGCTGATACCCTTCATTGTTGCTCGGATTCTGTCTAGCTGCACTTCCTTCTTCCCTTGTGTTAGTAACTGACTCTACAGAAGGTTCTCGAACCATACGTGGCCTACCACAACGCTTAGTACGACCTCCTCGGCCAACATCCTTTCTTAATCCAGCCATTCGAATTCTATAAGGAAACACAAATGTCATCACTCAAGGAACTATTTAGTATAAGGATAGTAAGGCTAACAGGTAATAACAGTGACCAGCTGTGATTAGCTGATCACGTTACTTTCCATGTCTTATAAACTTCCCTTTATGAGTATATTTTTGCTGGTTCTACTTCTAAACAGTTAGGCAATCAAACAGTTCATATAATCATACACTTCTATCCCTAGCAGTTAAGCTAGCTTCCTTACACGTTCTTACATTACACATGAAATTATTCATATACTTTTACATTTACTTCGCTGGCTTGAGTGACACATGGCTTTCTTGAACTGGCTTTATCTTTCTTATGCTCTGATACCAACTTGTAAGGCCCCGGTCCTGGTTCCCTACTTTTGCGTTGGATTTACTCATAAACACAGTTCTAAATATCAGAGTTAATCAAACTATCGCGGAAAATAAAACTTTAATCATTTGTTACAAAACATTAAACAAGTCTTTGAAAAACATAGTATAACATGTATCACTGTAACATCTTGACAAATCTTCATTGGATGCCAGTCCCTTAAAATCATGGCATGTGTCTCCCTTAAGCCAGCTGCTTCAACCTATTTATCTGCGTGCATACTAAAAGTTAGCTACGCTGAGCGAGTTTTAGTTAATACAGGTAACATACAATACATTCACATATATACATATCCGTAGATACATATTACTTACTTAACCTGCTTATCTTTCTTTCGTACATACATTAGTATATACCTTATTTCTTTCTTACATATCTTTTATTTATTCTTTCTTTACATATTTATACGTTTTAAAGAGCATTACGCCCTACTTCCTCGAGTATTATTGGGGCTTGGTCTGCTTTCTTCCTCGGATATTATTAGGGTCGGTCCCTTCTTCCTCGAGTATTATTAGGGCTAGGTCCTTTTCTACCTCGGATATTATTAGGGTCATGTCCCTTCTTCCTCGAGTATTATTGGGCTTGGTTCCTTTCTACATGCAATCTTAGCATATCTTTCTTTACATTTACTTTTATAAACTTTCATACATGCTCTCAAACTTTCATATAACATACATATGTCATTCATGCATCATATATAAACAATCTCATCTTATACAATCATCTTCCCTGGCGATACGTGCAATATCCGAAGATCGTTCACGCACCGACAAGCATTCATTCTTAACTTCAATAATTGTCACATAGATCATACATGGCATACACTTACCACTTAAGGAGAGTGTATTAACTATTCACATTGAGTATGCACACAACCCGAAAACATAACAAGGAAATGAGGCTAGAAACTCACCTGTAAACGATTCCTCTCTGAAATTACTATTATACCCTTCTTGACCTGTGCACAGCTAACTGTGTATCAGTTAACAAACATCACATAACTACTCCTAATCATATTATATTTTTATGTCATTTTCCATTTTAAACGTTACCTTTCATTATTATTTGAATACTTATTTTTTCATATGTTATATAAGTCCATATTTATCGGTTACGTACGTATACGCTGTTTATCTTTCGTTTATTCGGAAAATAAGTCCAACCGGCGTATAAGTCTACTACGGGCATATAAGTTCATTTGGCGTATAAGTTGTACCCAAAGTATAAGTTAAATCTAGCATATAAGTTCCTTCTGGGCATGTAAGTCATCCAACGCATAAGTCTACAACATATAAGTTATACATATACGTCCACATACATACACGGTACATGTATACATATATGTTTATATACATACACGCTACATATATACATATACGCTATGGCTTATACAAACATACATAGATACACGCTGCAACTTATACGGACATACATAGATACACGCTGCTTAACATACACGATGCTTGACTTATGCGCTGCCTGAAATTATATGGCGTCTAAGTTCAGTTCAGCTCCTTTTTACGTGTTTTTAAGGTTTTTCTTCTACTCCGGCACCGTCAGCCGCCGTTAACTACCATGGTTGATCGGGGTTTGATCGTTTATGACCTAGGTAGCTTCGGGGTGTCCAGATCTGAGCTAAGGTGGTCCTTAAGCTCGTTTTTGGTTGGTTAAACACCCGAATAAAGCTAGATTTATATTCAAATGAGTCATTCGGCATCCCAAGGATGCGGTGTTAGGTTCTACTATGTTGGGTCAGCTGAGATAAATGAATTCTTACCACCGGTTGGTCTTGGATCGTTGAATATATTAGAGTAGAGAGTGTTTGGCTTAAGTGTGTGTTTTTTATGCTATAGGCTATGGTGTAGAATGGATGGAAATGAAAAGGATTAGGGTTTACGGGGTATTTATACTTCTTAAGCCCATGGACCTTAAGCCCATTTTTTCATTTTTGGTCCATAATTAATTCCATCTATTTTGCCTACTTACTCTTCTATCTTTATTATTGTTTTATTAATCTTCTACTAACTCAAGTAAACTTTTCCATCATAAATAATATATTAATTATTTTTCATTGAAATTTCGGGATGTTACAAGTGTACCCTCCTTAAAATAGGTTTCGGGAACAAGCCAGGGTAAAACATGTGCATCTCTTCTTTGACTTCCCAAGTAGCATTTGATCCCTTACGATGCTTCCATATTACTTTCACTAACAGGATAGCTTTATGACGAAGCTGCTTTCCTTACGGTCCACTATCTCAATAGGCTGCTCGATGTAGTTCAACTGTTCATCAACCTCGATGTCTACTAACGGCACGTGGGACGTGTCATCAGCTAGACATTTTCGCAATTGAGAAACATGAAAATTAGAGTGAATCCCTTGTAACTCTTCAGGCAATTCCAACATGTAAACTACTTCACCAACACGATCGGCGATCCTAAACGGTCCAATATACTTTGGACTTAAATTCCCTCTCTTTCTGAAACAGATAATTCCCTTCCAAGGAGAGACCTTGAGCATCACATTTTCGCTCACGCTAAACTCGATTGGTCGTCGCCGCTTATCAGCATACGACTTATGAGGGTCTTGAGCAGCTTTCATCCTTGCCTTGATCTGATCAAACTTTGAAGAGGTTTCTTGCACCACTTCTAAACTCCCAACCTCATTATGTTCAATCTCTCCCCGGCATACAGGATTTCTACAGCGTCTACCATACAATATTTCAAACGGTGGCATACCAATACTTGAGTGGTAGCTGTTGTTGTAAGAGAACTCTACCAGATGCAGATGATCATCCCAACTTCCTCCAAAATCTAAAAGAAAAGAGCGTAGCATGTCCTCAAGGGTTTGGATAGTTCTTTCGGCGTTTGATCGTTTATGACCTAGGTAGCTTCGGGGTGTCCAGATCTGAGCTAAGGTGGTCCTTAAGCTCGTTTTTGGTTGATTAAACACCCGAATAGAGCTAGATCTAGATTCAAACGAGTCATTCGGTATCCCGGGGTTGCGGTGTCGGGTTCTACTATGTTGGGTCAGCTGAGATAAATGATTTCTTACCTTCGGTTGGTCTTGGATCGTTGAATATAGTAGAGTAGAGAGTGTTTGGCTTAAGTGTATGTTTTTTATGGTGTTAGCTATGATGTATAATGGATGGAAATGGAAATGATTAGGTTTTAAGGGGCATTTATATTTCTTAAGCCCATGGACCTTATGCCCATCTTTCCTTTTTGGTCCATAATAAATTCCATATAATTAGCCAACTTTCTCATCTATCTTTATTATTATTTTATTAATCCTCTACTAACTCAAGTGAACTTTTCCATCATAAATAATATATTAAATATTATTGTTAGAAATTTCGGGATGTTACTAATACACGCTATATACTTATATGGCACACATGCATACATACGCGCTATATACATATACGGGTATTACATATACATATACGTTGTATACATATACGACATTACATATGCGTATACGTTGTATACATATACGGGCATTGCTTATACGTATACGGCTTACACATAGATGCCCACATTTATACTTATGCGCTGCATTAAAACTTATGCGCTAATAGACTTATACGCTGAAACTTATACACCGTATATACTTATACGGTGTATAAGTGCAGGTCAGCCCTCTTTCACGCGTTTTAAGGTTTTTCTTCGATTCCGGCGCCACCAGCCGCCGTTAACCACCATGGTTGTTCGGGGTTTGATCGTTTATGACTTAGGTAGCTTATGGGTTTCCATATCTGAGCTAAGGTGGCTCTTAAGCACGTTTTTGGTTGATTAAACACCCGAATAAAGCTAGATATAGATTCAAACAGATCAATCGGCATCCCGAGTCGTCGGTGTCGGGTTCTACTTTGTTGGGTCAGCCGAGATGATTGATTTCTTACCTTCTATTGGCCTTGGATCGTTGAATGGTAGAGTGTAGAGAGTGTTTGGCTTAAGTGTGTGTTTTGGGTGGTGTAGGCTATGCTGTATGTAAGGCCCCGATCCCGATGCCTTAATTTGGCGTTGGAGTTACTCATAAACACAGTTCTAAATGTCAGAGTGAATTAAAACTTTCGCTGAATAATATTAAAAGTCAACTATTCATTACAAACATTCATAACTTGTCTTTTTAAAACATAACATAAAACATAGTACCAAAACATCATGAAAATTTTCAGATACCAGCCTCTTCAATCCTGTCATGTGTTCCCCCTTAAGCCAGTTGTCTCGGTCTATTTACCTGCGTGAATACTAAAAGTCAGCTAAACTAAGTGAGTTCTAGTTAATCATGCAACATATAATACATTCATATACTTACATATATACATATCTAAAGACACATATTACATACCTAGAATGTTACCTTTCTTTCATTCGTACATACATACTTTCTTTCTTTCATACTCTCATTCTTTTAGTCTGAGCATTTCATACATAACTAAATATTCGTTTTAAAGAGCATTTCTCCCTATATCCTTCGCATATATTATTAGGGTCTGCAACCATTTAACCTTCGCAGAGTTTAGAAGAGTCTGCAACCCTTTAACCTTTGCAGATATTATTAGGTTCTGCAACCATTTAACATTCGCATATATTATAAGGGTATGCAACCATTTAACCTTCGCATATATTATTAGGGTCTGCAACCCTTTAACCTTCGTAGATATTATTTGGGTCTGCAACCCTTTAACCATACATTCAATCCATCCTTTAATAATACATACTTTTTCCTTATACAACATACTTTCGTACATACTCCTTTCATTACCTACCTTCATACATGCATACTCCATACTAGACATAATACACATTACTTTCCTAGACGATACGTGCAATATTCGAAGATTGTTCACGCACCGAGAAGCATTTATTCATAACATTCATACATACTATCACATCAAACATCATAGCATACACTTACCATAAAAGGTAAGTGTATTAACATTCAAATCGAGTATGCACACAGCCCCGAAAATATAACAAGGAAACGGGTTAGAAACTCACCTGAGTCCTGTTACGTTCACCGTTAATAGTTATTCCTTTCTTTAGCCGGGGCACGGCTAACTGTATAAGGATTATGTGTATAAATCAACTATCACTATCAATATTGTATTTCTAGTTTAAGGCAATCCCACAATGAACGGGGTCCGGGGGCAGCACCCCTTGCAGGAGGGTTCTTGGGGCGGCAACCCCTAGTGGGGTCCAAGGGGCAGAGCCTCTGGCTGGGGTTAACTCGTTATAGAGAATTGCCTCTGATTAAGCCTCATTCGTTATCCCATTCGTTATGACGAATGACTTCATTCATAATAACGAATGCTCTGATCGTTATGAAAGCTTCCTTCATTCGTTGTATGGTACGATTCGTTAATTAACATAACAAATGGCTGAGTAATGAATGAACTGATTTGTTATCTTAATCTTAACGAATAGATGAGTAACATAACGAATGGATTAGTAACGAATGACCTAATTCGTTATCTTAATCATAACGAATGGATGAGTAACGAATGATCTGATTCGTTATCTTAACATAACAAATGGGCATCAGTCTTATCCAAACTTTGACTCAGAGGTCAAAGTCAAAATTGATATGAACACAACTCAGTCAATCTGAACAGGATTTGCGATTAATCCTCAAATCACGATGAAATAACATGATAATGGTATCAATGGACTCGCAATCTCAGCGCCTATAAACCCTAACCATCCAATCATTCATACATCGCTTTTACACAGTGCGTTTGGTTATCCTTTAAACCCGATTCCTTAGTCAACCGATTAACCCATCATATGTTAACAAATTTCAGTGAGATTTGTTGCGTTAGATTCGTTTTTACCATACTCAAACAGATCTATGATTTCTAAACGAATCCAAACCTAAATGAACAAGTTCTTGTTGTAAACATACCTTAAACGAGTTGGTTTACGAACACGGTCTAGTCTTGATGTTGTTTTGGTTCATCACAACGTTCTAGCACCAACGGGTTCGGGTTTCCACCTTCGGATCTTGGCTCGGGATATAGGATGGTGTTTGTGTGTGTTTTTCAAGGTGTAGGCTATGGTGTAGAGATTGATAAAAATGGAAAGGATTAGGGTTTAAGGGGTATTTATACTCCTTTGAGCCCATGGACCTAAAGCCCATTCCATCCCATATTCCATCTTTTAAATGTCCAAGCCCGCCTTTTAATGGTTTATTTATTGAAACCGATACATGACACGTTACTGAATAAACAAAATTTCTTTTATTATTATCATTGAAAGTAGGATGTTACAGTGTAAAATGAAAGAGATGGAAATGATTTTGGGTTTTATGGGGTATTTATACTCCTTAAGCCCGTGGACCTTAGGTCCATCTTCATTCTAAGTCCATAATAAATTCTATCTATACTAGCCTACCATCCTTTTTACCTATATTATTATTATTATTATTAATATTATTATTATTTTATTATTATTATTATTATTATTATTCTACTAACTTATATTAATTCTTCCAACGTAATTAATATATTAATATAAATCCTAGAAATTTCGGCACGTTACATGGACACTCAAACTTAACCCAACAAAAAGTCTTGCACGGGAACACACCCTTTGTGTAACATGTGTAAATTCCACCACTCTATTACCATACAATATTGAAATGCTCCAAATTGTGGCAGTTTCAGTCACCACCTCTTAACAAGAACCTATGCATACTCAACACCGCCCATTTCTTCCCACGACCTGTTACCCAACCATATGCCTTACCATATGCTTGTGCTTCAATCCTGCTATCATCATAGTGACCCGAGCACACCCACAATACTCAGAAAGGCCTAACTTGTTTCCGTCATGCAATACCTAACCCCACACACCTTGTCAACTTAAAGGTTATTCGTTTTTCGGCATCAATATTTAGTCTCTTCAAACTCATCAAACATGTCTATATTTTTTTTACTCTTTTCACATTTATTTCTTTTATAAACACCTTATACTTATAATTTTAAATCCTCGATTATTTTAAAAAAATAATTAATCTAGTTGATTTTTTTCAAAAGAACTTTACGTCAATTCGAATGGTTCATTTTTATGATAATTATCAATATTACTATTATTTCTATGAAATCTTTAAAATAAAATAATTTACTTCAAACAAGTCTTAAGCCCTTTGAGGCTAGTTATATTTTCAAAACGATTCATTTTATATGGCGACCCTCCATTTTCTAGGATGCTGCCTAACAGGAAACCTTTTAAATTAACTTTTTTATAAAGTTTCGCAAACTTTAGCACTGGCTAATATATTTAGGGTGGAGTTATAATAAGAAGTGGAGTGTGTCTAAGGTGCTGTTTGTTTTTTTAGAGGTAAAATGTATGTAGTCTTCGGACCATATCTGCAAACATCTGTAGCAGAAGAGGTGGACCAAACCTCTGCAGTCTGCAACAAGAAGACTGTTTGTTATTTAACGTCTGCAGACTAATAAAAATAAACTGAAATTTAAATAAACTGAAACAAAAAACTACAAATTTTTTTCAACTACAAACTAATAACAATATTCATCAAACTTTTTACAAACTTTTTTCAACTACAAACTAATAACAATAATTTACCAAACCTAAACTTTCTACAAACTAATAAAAATCTAACAAAATTAACAAAAAACTTTAACAATTAACAAAATACTACAAACATTAAAAATAATCAAAGAACAACACATTTATAAATCTAAACCTTTTACAATGGTGAACAAAGAAACAAAACGCACATGACAATTCATGATAGACTTCAAGAACAACAACAAGTATTAATTACCTCATATCAAGACTTCACAAATTGATGAAATGAGATGAGATTTGATGGATCAAATGATTGATTGATGAAATGAGATGAGATTCGGCGGCGGAAGCCAGGAGAGGTGGCGGATGCGGCGGCGGCAGGTAAGTGGAGGAGGGGGTCGGTTGTGGTGGGTGGAGGAGACGGCGGCGGCCGGTAGGTGGATGAGGGGGTCGGTTGTGGTAGGTGGAGGAGGCGGCGGCGGTAGGTCCGGGCGGTGGCGGAGGTGGAAGGTAGGTGGAGGTGGTTGGGAAGTGGAGGTGATAGAGGAGATGAGATTAGGGTTTGAGGAGATGAGAGTCTGATGAAAAAATTGCATGAGAAGATGCTAGAAGTGGTCGGACCATGTCTGCACCAGAAAGTGGGTGCGTAGACGTTTTTTAAATAAACGTCTTCAGAAAAACAAACAGCCTGCAGAAAGCAATATATGCGGGTGGTCTGCGTGGCGCAGACAGAAGAGGCCAGGAAGAGCTTTTCAGAAAAAACAAACACCACCTAAGAAGTGTAGAAGTAATCTGGTGCGTCAGATTTGTTTATCTGACAGTGGATATGGAAACTATGTTTATTGTACGGTGTGTTTTATTAGATCTAATGGTTAATACACACTTCCTACACTTAGGAAAAATCTACTTCTTATTATAATCTTGTTATATATATATATATATATATATATATATATGGAAAGAATCAACAGAGAACTCCTTCATAGAGAAAGAACTAGAGAACTAATAATAAAGTATTTTTTATTTAATTAAAAAAAATATTTTTTCTTTCATCCTTCTTCACCATAAAAAATATTTTAAAAAAACTCGTTGTAATGCATATATGCAATACGCCGATTTTTTTCTTAATGCATTGTGCACTAGTGTGTATTTTTATATGTGCAATAGTGTTGATTAACATATATGCAATTGTTTGTATTGTATATTCAATAGTGTTATATTATATGCAAAAATAAAAAAAATTGATATAGTGCATATGTGCATTAGTATTGTATTACATATATGCGATAGTGTGTATTGCGTACAATTATTAGTGTTGTATTAACATATATTCAACAGTGTGTATTGTATAATGCAACTGTGTTGTATTATATGCAATAAAACACTATTGTATATATGCAATAGGCATTAGTGCACATATGCACTACACTAACAAGTTTTTTTTCTAGTATGAATATCATTTTATTAGGAGGAAAGAAAAAAAATCATAAAATATTTTTTTAAAAATAGTTAAAAATATTTTTTTACTAGTTCTCTCTTTAAGAGGAATTCTCTCTAGATCCCATATATATATATATATATATATATATATATATATATATATATATAAGATAGAATACAATAATCCTTAACGTACCTTAACGTACAAAAAATACTTATATTTAGGAAATTGATCCATGAAATCACATCTCAATATCTCGGAATCATCAATACGTGCCCAATTAATCATCGATTCAACGAAAAAAACATATTTGGATCCTTAATCGATCAATTTTTTTTTACTTTTTTCACGAACCCCGTTTTGAGCTTATTACGATCTCTTGAGCATTTTTGTGTTTTAGCTTGAGCGTTTTTGTTTTTTGGCCTTTGAGCGTTTTGCTTTTGCCTTGAGCGTGATTCGCGTTCGTTAAGGTACATTGAGGATTGTTGTACAGTAACCTCACTATATATATATATATATATATATATATATAGTTTGGATCAAATACAAATGAAATTAACGTGCTAAAGTGATAATCAAATAGAGTAATTAAATATACAAGTAGAGTAATTATATAATTACATCATAGAGTAATTACTTTATGGTGTAATTACATAATTACTCTACTTGATTCTCACGTCGAGCACGTTAATTTCATTTGTACATTAAATTTCCCCTATATATATATTCATAAAATTTATTATTATAAAAGCATCACGTTTTTGCAATCGATTTCAGAAACTAAAACAAATCTCTCAAATCTTTTTTTCCCTATTTTTCAACGCCAATGGCATTCGGTCAAGAAAGGGTGTGGCTAAATGTACCCCTCTGGTTGCTTGTCATACCCCCCCCCCTTGGAAAAACCAACTTTCATATTACCCCTTTAAATTATATAATTACCAAATTAGCACAAAAATAAGGATTTCATATTATTTTTTTACAAGTTGCGTTTTTTATGATTTCGAGTTTAGGGTTCAGGTTTAGGGTTTCGGGTTTGTGTTTAGGGTTTAGGGTTCGAGTTTAGGGTTTAGGTTTTTGGGTTTCGGATTTAGGGTTTAGGGTTTCCGGTTTCGGGTTTAGGGTTTCGGGTTTAGGGTTTAGCGTTTCGGGTTTAGGGTTTAGGGTTTCGGGTTTTGGGTTTATTTTGTAAAAGATAAAGAGGTAAAATAAGGATATTATAAATATATATACTATTAAAATAAAAAAATATTATAAATATTTAATATTAATACTAAAAACAATAAATTAATAGTAATACTTGATAGTTTTTAATTTAATATATGTAGTGGAGATTATTAAGTGAAAAAAATGTTGTAGGGACTAATATGTATATAAATAATGTTAAGAGGTAATAGTAATTTATCTATTAAATTAAGGGGGTGTATATTTAGTAAAAATGGTGTAAGGGGGGTACGTTTAGCAACACCCTTAAGAAATCATGGCACCGCCACGTACTAACTTTCATACCACAAACCCACCTTTGAGAAGACAGGCATCGAAAGTTTCCTTTTGGTTTTTCTCTTTTTCTTCTTCATGTGTGTGTGTGTGTGTATATATATAATTCTATTTTTACATAATCAAAATAATTTTATGTACTAATTCTTTCGAAGGTTGTTTTACGAAGTTTATATTGAGTTAGGTTATTTTTTTATTATTGAGCTATTTTCATTTGTATTTACTCTCAAGCACGAAGCGCAAATACATAAATCATTCATAGTTGCATTATTGAATCAGTTTACTTTTGTTATCTCAATCTCACGGTCTATAACCGATTTCCCATAAACGTTATCGTTTAGTGGAAACTGGGACTAAGAACATGTTTTTATACATAGTTACCTAATAGAAACCGTATTTCTACATTTGACTATCTATGACTGGTTACCTCCTAACGGATTCGTTTAATTAAAATCGGGGTTATGTTTATAGCTATCTTATAGAAGTCACATGTAGATGCTGAGTTTATAATTATTTTTACACGAATTGTTATGATTATTTGTTTGGTTCTCTTTCCGCTCAATGTTTTATTCGAATCATTTTGTTGTTCTTGATCTCAATGTTTCATCAATTTGAGACCAATGATTTACTTTGATCTCGAAGTTTCAATTATTTACTTTGTTAATCTCAATGTTGCCTTTATTCACATTTTATTAGAATTTTTCATTTGTTAAACGAGTCATTATTGATTCCAATATCTTAATCTATTTTGATATCAAAGTTTCGTTTACCTATTTTATTCTCGAATCCAATGCATTGTCAACTTACGTGTTTATGTTTTCTTAGCTAAATGCTACATTTATTTACTATGTTATTCTCGAGCCAATTATTTTTAATTATTTATTGCGATTCATGACTTAAATGTTTTCATCCATTATTCTTATTATTTTAAGATACTCTAGAATCTCTCTTATTTCATTTAAAAATTCAATAAACAACGCTTATTTTGTTTAAACTTCAATGGTTTCATTTAATTATTTTGACCTAATATTTTCGCGTTATCCTTGACCTCAAGGGTTTTGTTTTTATATATTGATGTAATTAAAGTTTTAATCCTTATAGTTTATTACTCTTGATTTCCAAGTTCTTATATAAGAATTTATTTGATCTTAAAACCCACAAAATTGAACGGATTATGTGGACCATCTGACAATAAAGGTAATTACGTGTCGACACGTAATTATCAAAGTCCTCGATTGGAAATCATAAGTAATAACTGTTGTGTATAATAAATCGGAACTTAGAAGGATTTTTGGAAAACAGGACAAATGCAGTATGTGAAGGGCATGACAAATACGCTGCTGGTACATCCTATATAAAGTGTCTTTGTCATATATATCATTTGTGGCTTTCTTCGTGTCATTCAACTGTTAGTGTTATTTATTTATTTATTTTTCATATATATATATATATATATATATATGGTTAAAATTTTAACTCCAGGTAGTAATTGTCTTTTTATTTTATTTTTATTTCAACACGAAATTTCTAAAAAATGTCAATCCTGTAACATTCATTAATTTTCATGTAAAGCCCCGTTCGCGGTGCCCTATTTTGGCATTAGATTTACTCATAAACACAGTTTTAAATATCAGAGTTAATTAAAACTTTTCACAGAATATAAACATCAAACATATTTTACAAAATTTTTTAAAACATTAAAATTGTCTTAAGATAAAACATTATAAATTTTCTTCACTTGATGCCAATCAACTTAGTCCATGCCATGTGTCCCCCTCAAGACAGCTCCTTCATCCTATTTGTCTGCGTGTATACTAAAAGTCAGCTACGCTGAGTGAGTTCTAGTTAATCAGGCAACATACATTACATCCATATATATGTATATGTACCCGTAGATACATATTACATACTTAATTTCTTTCTTTCATTCATACATGCACATATACATACCTTCATACTTCTATATTTTCATACTTTCATTCTTTCATTCATTTATACTTTCATACTTTATTTCTTTCATATCTTCATACTTTCTTTTATTAACATACACCATACATAACTATCTCTAATTTTTAAAGAGCATTCCGCCCTAAAACCTCACAGATATTATTAGGGTCTGGTCCTACCATCACAGATATTATAAGGGTATGGTCCCTACCATCACAGATATTATTAGGGTCTGGTCCTTATCCTCACAGATATTATTAGGGTCTTAGGGTCTGGTCACTATCCTCATAGATATTATTAGGGTCTGGTCCTATCCTCATAGATGTTTTAAGGGTCTGGTCCCTCTTACTATTTAACCATACATACTTTTCTTTATATTTATTTTTACATACTTTCATACATACTCTTCGCGTTTTCTATATTATTCATATATATAATCATATATATCATTCATACAATATTCACAAAACACTCACATATCATACACTTACCACTTAAGGTAAGTGTATTAATTAATCGCATCGAGTATGCACACAACCCCTAAGACATAACAAGGAAATGGGGCTAGAACTGACCTGGTCCTGCTTCTTTCTGAATTGATTGTAACACATAACTTCAGTTGGGCACAACCAACTGTGTAATAATTATAAGTATTAATTAACTACCTCTAACTATATCATCTAATCGAATCACAATTCTAATCGCATGACAGTTCTAATCGAATGACCCTTCTAATCGAATTACGATTCTAATCGAATGATCATTTTAGTCGAATGATAGTTCTAATCGAATGATCATTCTAATCGAATGATCATTCTAATCGAATGATCATTCTAATCGAATGACTTTTCTAATTGAATGATCATTTTAATCGAATGATAATTCTAATCGAATGACCGTTGTAATCGAATGACAGTTCTAATCGAATGACAGTTCTAATCGATTGATCGTTCTAATTGAATGATCGTTCTAATCGAATGGCAGTTCTAATCGAATGACCATTCACTTCGATTACTTTGTTCATTCGATTCGACTACTTTTCTATTTGATTCGAATATTTTTCTATTCGATTACCTTTATATTCGATTACTTTCTATTTGATTACTTTCTAACCTTTCCTTTAGACTCGTTTTGCCCATTTAAAAGATAAAACGGGTTAGGAGGCATAACGAGTTCTTTTTCGTCCTTTAACTTGGCCCAAACTTCATCCGTATTACCCGTTTCATTCCAACATCTTGTTTACGTTCAAATTTTTTTCCTGTATAATAAGGCCCGATTTACTATCCTACCAAGTTTCATGCAAAACTGACTTCATTTACCCGTCCTTTTCACAAACCGAACACTACTCGTTTTACCCGAAACGAACCAACTAACCCGTTTACTATAAAGTTCATTAATTTATTAATAATCATGACCCGATCTATCATCCTACCAAGTTTCATGTAAATCCGTGCACGAAAAGTAAGCTTTTTTAACAAAAACGTACACTTGAGGTTTATGTCTAAAATCACTCGAGAAAACCAAAACCATATCAAACGAACTCCGATTTGAGTGATTCAAGCGTCCACACGATCGGGTCGCCGAGCTCTACCAGCGCCGCCCACTTCTGCAGCCATAATCAGTCGCTATAGTTTCCGGAAAACTAAAACAATTGCCGGAAAACTCTATTTTTAGCTGTTACGGTTTTGCTAATAAAAACTGAACTTTTCGATCTCCGATCGAAGATCTGATTGATGGAAATCTTCAATTATATTCCATGAACACTCAGTTAAATGTTGAGACCGATCCGACGGTTAGATCTCCGGTAATCCTCGTGTCTTTGTGAGCTATTTTCTCAAAAACGGGAATTGGAGAAGTGTGTTTTTGATGGTGTAGGCTATGGTGTAGAGATGGATGAAAATAGAAAGGATTAGGGTTTAAGGGGTATTTATACTCCCTTAAGCCCATGGACCTTAGGCATATATTTCCTTTTTGGTCCATAATAAATTCCATTTAATTAGCTTACTTATCCTTCCATCTTTATTATTTTGTTATTTCTCTACTAACTCAAGTAAACTTTTCACCATAAATAAATAATATATTAAATATAATTCTTATAAATTTCGGGATGCTACATTTCAAACCTGAAAACCCAACCCATTTAAAATTTTCGCTTTTGTTTTTATTTTTATATGTAATGTTATTAATTAATCTCAATTTTCGTTTCATGTATTTTATGTGACATTCGTTATTTTTGAACATACTCATAATTCATCATCATCATCATCATCATGCATTTTATAGCTTTTGTTTTGATTTTACGTTGAATGTTCGTACTTGTTCATAAGTTATTCTTCATGATCATATTACTTTTATCATAAAAGTTTTATAATTTGGTTTAAAAATCATTATAATCATGGATATCTAAGATAAACACTTTGATTTTTCTAAATCTTGGATCAAACCTAGTTATTTTGCAAGAACAAGCATGAATATATATTTATCTAAATCTTATGATCCATTGATCATCATAAACTTATAAAATTTCTTTTAAATAAGATTATTTATAAAAATTGTTTTATCGTGACATCCTAAATTTTGATAATAATAAATTAAAGGAAATGATGTTCGTTTACTTAAATGTGTCTTAATATTTAATTAAGGAATTAAATATAATAAAAAGTATGGACTTCGGTGGGGAAAGATGGAATATGGGATGGGATAGGCCTTAGGTCCACGGGCTTAAAGGAGTATAAATTCCCCCCCCCCCCTTAAGCCTCCCTAAAACCCTAATTTCTTATCTTTCAAGATTCCCTACACACGTCTCCTCTCATGCCGTGAACTAGAAAAGAAGATTCAAGACAAAAACCAAGCTAAATCTTGATAAATCTTGACTATACGAGCAAGATACAAGATCCTTGTTGAATATCAAAGCTAATCGTAGCCTAAAAACTCATAAAGTATGTTCTTTACATATAAAGGTTATGTTTTTATGAACGGTTTGCCCTAAAACTTAGCCCTAGAGTAGATCGGGTCTAGATGAACCATAAGGTTACAAACTTGATGTTTAAAAAACGTGCTTAACGAACTCATGGAAATATACGGTTCATAAAGAAAACCCTAGATCTAGCCTAAGAACGTTTTAAACCCTTAAAGGTTCAAGCTTTATGGATAAACGCTTGGCCGAAAACGAAAATGGAAACGGGCTAAGGATGATATAGTGCCATAATAAAGTGTCATTATCGTGAGACGTAAGGATATGGGAATAAAAGAAGTGAACAGTGGCAGCCATTCGATTACATTATAATACTCGAATACATTGTATTACAAAAGCCATTTGATTTAAGGAAAACTACAGGTCATTAAACTACATTAGATATATTCGAATACAATACATGCACTCGCATACATTGGGCAAATTCGAATACAATTACATGGTTCGAATACATTGGGCAGATTCAAATACAATTACATGGTTCGAATACATTGGGGATGATCGAATACAATTACACGGTTCGAATAAATTGGGGATGATCGAATACAATTACATGGTTCAAATACAATATGGACTCGCATACATTGAGCATTTGAATACACTAAGTATTCGAATATAAAATGTATTCGAATACAATATGTATTTGCATGCATATTGTATTCGCATACAATGTGAAACGGTATATATACATGCCTTTGAATACCATATGTATTCTAAGTAACCCCCATTTGAATACATTAGTGTTGAGAGTAAAATTATATTCTAAGTAAAATCAATTCTAATGCAAGGCCATGCTTATGAATAAAATACCTTATAGAGCCAATAGAATATACCAGACTTAGCCATTTTGGGTTGAAATATGAAACATGTGATTAGGACAAGTATTGATGCACGTGAAATATATAGTTAGCTGAGCTCAGTTAAAGAAAGTAATAACCGTGAATGAAGACCGTAACAGGATCCAGGTGAGTTTCTAGCCCCATTTCTTTGTTATGTTTTCGGGGTTGTGTGCATACTCAATGTGAATGTTTATCACTTACCTTAAATGGTAAGTGTATGTCTTATTGATGAATATGATAGTTATGTTTATATTATGAATGAATGCTTGACAGGACATGAACGATATTCGGATATTGCACGTATTGTTAAGGAAGGTATAATGTAGTAAGTATGAAATGAGTATGTGTATCAAAGTATGTATGAATATTGCATGTATGGTAAGTATGTATGAATGTTATAATAATAATGACAAATAAAGGTAATGTATGGTTGTATGGTAACAAAAGGGAACCGGGCCCTAATAATACTCGAGGCAAGAGAGAACCAAACCGTGATAATATTCGAGGCAAGAGGGAATCGAACCTAATAATACTCGAGGCAAGAGGGAACAAAACCCTAATAATATTCGAGGCAATAGGGAACCAGGCCCTAATAATACTCGAAGCAAGAGGGAACCGGGCCCTAATAACGCTTAAGGAAAGTAGGGCGTAATGCTCTTTAAAATGTAAGGTATGATAATGAAAGAAAGAAAGTATGAAGGTAAGTGTGTGTATGATGAACGAATATATGAAAGTATAGAGTATAAATGAAAGTATGTAATTATGCATGTGTTGTATTTTGTATGGTTCACTAGAACTCACTCAACGTCGCTGACTTTTGGTATGCACGCAGGTGAGTAGAATGAGGCAGTTAGCTTGAGCGGGGCACATGACAGAAGAATAAGAGGCTGGTATCTAAAGACTCATGATGTTTTGTGTTTAATGTTTTTAACTTTAAAATACAAGATGTTTGTTTAAAAAAAATTATGAATTATTATGTAATGATTAATGAAAGTTTTTATATTCCGCGAAAGTTTTAATTAACTCTGATATTTAGAACTGTGTTTATGAGTAAATCCAACGCCCTAAGTGAGGCACCGGTGACGGGGCCTTACAAGTTGGTATTAGAGCAAAGTTCGAGATAATTAAGCATCCTACATGCTTAGACTCGAACGGAGAATGGGATTTAAGTAAGAAAAGAAAGAAGATGCCAGACAAGATAGCCATGTGTCACTCAAACAAGCTCAGTAAAGGTAGAGTGTATGATTAATAATATGTGATGATGTTAGCTTAATTGCTAAAGAAAGGATATGTGTATGTTAGGGATAGGATTAATCGATTGTTTGATTGATTAACTATTTAAAAGTATAACTTAGCACAAATAGATTAATAAGAGGAAGTGTATAGGACACGGAAAGTAACGTGATCAGCTAATCACAGCTGGCCACTCTTATTACCTGTTAGCTTTACTATCCTTGTACTAAATAGTTCCTTGAGTGATGATGTTTGTGTTTCCTTATAGAATAAGAATGGCTAGAGCAAGGAAGGTCGTCGTTCAAGGAGGTCGTGTTGGACGTCGTGGCAGGTCATGTATTTTCCGAGAACCTTCTGTAGAATTAGTTGCTAACACCAGGGAAGAAAGAAGCACAGCTAAACAGAATCCGAGAAACAATGAAGGGTATCAACTTGACCCTGTTGTTCAAGCTGCCATTGCTCAAGCTGTAGCTGCTGTAGTGAAGAACCTGCAACCTGAAAAGTCTGCAGGAAGTCATGTAAGAACTGCTAAGAAGTCAGGGGAGAATGGTAAGAAAGATGACGAGGGAGAGAAGGGTGATTCGAGTGAAGTCCGATCTGTGAAGGTTGTTGACGGGAAGCGAGGACCAGGTGGGTGTAAACTTAAAGTCATTCAAAGGTTGCGACCCGCTGAAGCTGACTTGTTTAGGTGACGCAATCGCTACTCTCCAATGGATAACCGTGATGGACAAGGTATCCGAATTAGCGAGTGTTGTCCCGACAAAGTAGTGGGTTATGCCACTCAGTCATTTGGTGATGAAGTTATGTATTTATGGGAAAGTGTGGAGCAGAGGAAGACTCGAGATAAGATTAAGGAGATGAGGTGGGATGATCTGAAAGAGTTGGTGATGAAGAGGTTCTGTGCGGATGCCGAAGTTGAAAGGGCGGAGATGAAGTTTCTGAACTTGAAAGCAGGAAAAATGACGCACCGTGAGTATACTACCAAAGGAAACCGAATGTCAAGGTTAGTGCCTGATATGGTTAACACTGAGGCCAAGAGGATCAAGTTCTATGTAAGGGGACTGCCACAGAATTTTCGCACGCTAGTCAGGGCGAATAAACCAGCTACGTTTGACTCAACAGTGGAACTCGCTGAGATGGTTTATGAAGACTTAGCTGTGGATGATGTTGTGGTGGGGTATGAGAGAAAGGATAAGAAATGGGTCAATCATACTAAATGACCCAGTACCCAGTTATGGAACTCCAAGGACAAGAAACAGAAGGTGTGGGAGAAGAAGTCGTGCAAGATTTGTGGTAAGATGCACGGTGGTAAGTGTAGGTGGGGTATTGGTTCTGATACATGTCATAAGTGCGGGAAAATGCATGTTGGGGAGTGCAGAGTTGGATAAAATTCTTGCTATAAGTGTGGAAAGGCAGGCCATTATGCTCATGAGTGTAATGCCAAGCCTGCATGTTACAAATGCGGCACGACCGGTCACATGTCAAGGGAGTGCACCGATGGTGGAGCCGGAGGTAGTGGAAAAAAGGATGCTGAGCAAGCAAGGCCAAAGACCAGAGCTTACACGCTGACTCAGGAACAAGCCAATAAAATTCCAGACGTTGTCACATGTACGTTTCTAGTAAATGGTGTTTCCGCTTCCGTATTGTTTGATTCAGATGCGAATTAAAGTTTTGTGGCTACGACGTTTAGTAAGTTAGCAAATATGAAATGTTATCGTGTGCCCGAAACCTTGATAGTAGAAACCGCTAGTGACACCTCGGTTAAAATAATGAAAATGGTTAAGGACTGTAAGATAAAGTTAGCGGGACGTGAGTTCCCTGTTACCTTGTATGTGGTAACCTTAGGAGGGTTCGATGTAGTTTTGGGAATAAATTGGTTATCTGATTTTGAAGCTCAGATAGTGTGTAAGAGTAGGATAATAAGGTTAAAGTCCTTAGATGGTAGTACGGTGACGGTTTATGGTGATAAGGAAAGTTCTGGGCTTAATGTCATTTCAATGATAAAAGCCGAATGTTTGTTAAGGAGAGGGTGTGGTGCTTACCTGGCGTATTTTGTCAGAGCTACGGCCGAGACAAAGGAAGTGAAAGATGTTCCTATTGTGTGCGACTATCCAGAAGTGTTCCCTGAGGTTCTTCCGGGGTTGCCACCGGAGCTGAGATAGAATCTTAGATAGATTTAATACCAGGAGCCCAGGCCGTCGCGAAAGCGCCTTACCGTCTAGCGCCGTCTGAGTTGAAAGAATTGATGTCCCAACTGCGAGAACTCCTCGACAAAGGTTTTATAAGACCAAGTGTTTCCCCGTGGGGGGGCACCGGTGTTGTTTGTTAAGAAGAATGATGGAAGTATGAGAATGTGCATTGACTATCGTGAGTTGAACAAGCTTACGGTGAAGAACAGATATCCTTTGACAAGGATTGATGATCTGTTTGAACAACTGCAAGGTTCGAGTGGGTTATCTCGAATAGATCTCAGATCAGGCTATCATCATCTAAAAGTGAAAGAGGCAAACATCCCTAACACATCGTTTCGGGCGCGGTATGGACACTACGAGTTCCTCGTGATGTCATTCGGTTTAACGAATGCTCCCGCAGCATTTATGGACGATGAATAGGGTGTGTCGGCCGATGTTGGATAAGTCAGTTATCGTTTTCATTGATGATATATTAATTTATTCAAAGAGCGAATCTGATCATGCTAAGCATCTGAGAGAGGTATTGGAGACTCTGAAGAAAGAAAAGTTGTACGCTAAGTTTTTGAAGTGCGCATTCTGGTTACGAGAAGTGCAGTTCCTAGGTCACGTAATTAATCCTGAAGGGATTACCGTGGACCCAGCTAAGATTGAGGCGATAACGAATTGGAAGACATCGCAGAACCCGACTGATATATGAAGCTTCTGTTGGCTGGCTATTATAAGAGATTCATCGAAGGCTTCTCCAAGATAGCTGCACGTTGACCGGTATGACCCGAAAGTTGGTAGTATTCAGTTGGGGTAAGTTCCAAGAAGAAGCTTTTGAGGAATTTAAGAAAAGACTCACACAAGCTCCAATCCTTGATTTACCCGATGGTGACGAGGATTTGGTTGTTTGTACTGATGCTTCGCATCGTGGGTTAGGTTGCGTGTTGATGCAACGAGGGAAGGTTATAGCTTATGCGTCCAGGAAGTTGAAGGTTCATTAAAGTACCTACCCAACGCATGATTTAGAGCTAGCAGCAGTAGCGCATGCTCTCAAAATATGGAGACATTATCTGTATGGTACTAAGTGTACTATTTACACAGATCATAAGAGTTTAAAGTACTTCTTCGAGCAGAAAGAGTTGATCATGAGACAGAGAAGGTGGTTAGAGTTTATAAAGGACTACAACTACGATATCAAGTACCATCATGGTAAAGCTAATGTGGTCATCGATGGGCTAAGCCATAAGAACGAAGAATTCATTGCAACAGTGAAGTCATACCAATTGATCATGAACTCAAGTATTTTCGAAGAAATCATCAAGGTACAGACAGAAGTGCTGGCAGATGGACGATTAGTGAAGAAGGAAAGGATTTTCGGTCAGCAAGATGAGTTGATGGAGAACACTCATGGTGTTAAGACTAGATTTGACTATATGTGAATTCCACGCCACGGAGATCTTAGAGGTCGAATCATAGATGAAGCTCATAAGTCAATATATTCAATCCATCCGGGATCCACTAAGATGTATCAAGATTTGAATAGAGACTATCGGTGGCCGGGTATGAAGAATGATGTATTAGATTACGTCAGTAAGTGCTGAACTTGTTTGCAATTCAAAGCCGAACACCAGAAGCCTTATGGGAAGATGCAGCCTTTGGAAATACCTGAATGGAAATGGGAACACCTCACCAAGGATTTCATAACCAAGCTACCTCATACAGCTAAACATCATGATACCATTTGGGTGATAGTGGATCGTTTGACCAAAAGTGCTCACTTTCTGCCTATACGAGAGGCTATCTCGTCTGAAACGTTAGAAAGTTTGTTCATAAAAGAGGTTGTGACTAAGCAAGGAGTGCCACTGTCGATTGTGTCTAATAGAGATACTCGATTTACTTCGATATTCTGTAAGAAATTCCATGAAGCTATGGGAACAAGATTGAACATCAGTACGACGTATCATCTTCAAACAGATGGACAGTCTGAAAGGACGATCCAAACCCTTGAGGATATGCTACGTTCTTGTGTTTTAGACTTTGGAGGGAGTTGGGATGATCATCTGCATCTGGCGGAGTTCTCCTATAACAACAGTTACCATTAAAGCATTGGTATGCCACTGTTCGAGATGTTGTACGGAAGACGATGTAGGACTCCTGTATGTTGGTGAGATATTGGTCAGAAGAAGATGGGAAGTCTGGAAGTTGTTCAAGAAACCTCGTCAAAGTTTTATCAGATCAAGGAAAGGATGAGAGTTGCTCAAGACCGTCAGAAGTCGTATGCTGATAAGCGTCGACGACCAATCGAGTTTAACGTTAGTGACGACGTGATGCTCAAGGTATTGCCTTGGAAAGGAATCATTCGTTTTTGGAAGAGAGGGAAGTTAAGTCCGAGTCACATTGGACCATTTAAGATTATGGATCGCGTGGGTGAAGTAGCTTATAAGCTAGATTTACTCAAAGAGTTAGAAGGAATTCATTCAACCATCTATGTTTCTCAACTGAGGAAATGTCTAGATGATGAAACGTCTCTTATGCCATTGATAGATATTGAGGTTAATGAACGGTTGAACTACATTGAGCAACCGGTAGAGATAGTTGACCGCAAGGAAAAGCAACTCCGCACAAGGTTATACCCTTAGTGAAAGTGATATGGAAGCATCCCAAAGGATCAGACGCTACATGGGAAGTCGAAGAAGAGATGCGCAAGTTTTACCCAGAATTGTTTTAGTAATAGTTAGGTTTCGGGGACGAAACCTCTTTAAGGAGGGAATACTTGTAACCTCCTAAATTTTGATAATAATAAATAAATGAAATGATGTTGTTTACTTAAATGTGTGTTAATATTTAACTACAGAATTAAATATAATAAAAGAGTATGGACTTCGGTGGGGAAAGATGAAATATGGGATGGGATGGGCCTTAGGTCCATGGGCTTAAAGGAGTATAAATACCCCTCTTAAACCTCCCTATAACCCTAAAACCCTCATTTGTTATCTTTAAAGATTCCCTACACACTCAAAACACACACACACATCTCCTCTCATACGGCCATGAACTAGAAAAGAAGATTCAAGACAAAAACCAAGCTAAATCTAGATAAATATTGACTATACGAGCAAGATACAAGATCCTTGTTGAATATCAAAGCTAACAGTAGCCTAAAAACGCATAAAGGTATCTTCTTTACATATAACAGTTATGTTTTTATGAACGGTTTGCCCTAAAACTTAGTCCTAGAGTAGATCGGGTCTAGATGAACCATAAGGTTACAAACTTGATGTTTAAAAAACGGACTTAACGAACTAATGGAAATATATGGTTCATAAAGAAAACCCTAGATCTAGCCTAAGAACGTTTTAAACCCATAAAGGTTCAATCTTTATGGATAAACAGGTTAAGTATTGGCCGAAAACGGAATGGAAACGGGCTAAGGACGATATAGTGCCATAATAAAGTGTTATTATCTTGAGACGTAAGGATATAGGAATAAAAGAAGTGAACAGTAGCAGCCATTCGATTACATTATAATACTCGAGTACATTGTATTACAAAAGCCATTTGAATTTAAGGAAAACTACAGGTCATTCAAATACATTAGATATATTCGAATGCAATATATGCACTTGCATACATTGGGCAGATTCGAATACAATTACATGGTACGAATACATTGGGCATATTCGAATACAATTACATGGTTCAAATACATTGGGGATGATCGAATACAATTTCATGGTTCGAAGACAATGTGGACTCGCATACATTGAGCATTTGAATAGACTAACTTTTCGAATATAACCTGTATTCGAATACATTAAGTATTCGAATACATTAAGTATTCGCATGCATATTGTATTCACAAGCATATTGTATTCGCATACAATGTGAAACGGTATACATACATGCCTTTGAATACCATATGTATTCTAAGTAACCACCATTCTAATACATTAGTGTTGATGGTAAATTATTCTAAGTAAAATCTATTCTAGTACAAGGCCATGCTTATGAGCCATATACAACCATTCGAATAGACCAGACTTAGCTATTTTGGGATGAAATATGAATAATGTGATTGGGACAAGTATTGATACACGTGATTAATATACAGTTAGCAGAGCTCAGTTGAATAAAGGAATAACCGTGAACGGAGAACGTAACAGGATACAGGTGAGTTTCTAGCCCCATTTCCTTGCTATGTTTTAAGGGTTGTGTGCATACTCATTGTGAATGTTAATACACTTACCTTAAATGGTAAGTGTATATCTTATTGATGAATGTGATAGTTATGTTTATATTATGAATGAATGCTTGACAGTAGGTGAACGATGTTCGGATATTGAACGTATAGTTAAGGAAGTTATAGTTTAGTAAGTATGAAATGAGTATGTGTAAGAAAGTATGTGTGAATATTGCATGTATGGTAAGTATGTATGAATGTTATAATAATAACGACAAAGAAAGGTAATGTATGGCTGTATGGTAACGAAAGGTAACCGGGCCCTAATAATACTCGAGGTAAAAGGGAACCAAACCCTAATAATATACGAGGCAAGAGAGAACTGGGCCCTAATAATACTCGAGGCAAGAGGGAACCAAACCCTAATAATATTCGAGGCAAAAGGGAACCGGGCCCTAATAATACTCGAGGCAAGAGAGAACCGGGCCCTAATAATACTCAAGGAAAGTAAGGGTGTAATGCTCTTTAAAACGTAAGGTATGATAATGAAAGAAAGAAAGTATGAAGGTAAGTAAGTGTATAATGAACGAATATATGAAAGTATAAAGTATGAATGAAAGTATGTAATTATGAATGTGTTGTATGTTGTATGATTAACTAGAACTCACTCAGCGTAGCTGACTTTTAGTATGCATGCGGGTGAGTAGAATGAGGCTGCTAGCTTGAGCGGGGCATATGGCAGGAGAATAAGAGGCTTGCATCTGAAGACTCATGGTGTTTTGTGTTTAATGTTTTTAACTTTGAAAGAAAAGATGTTTGTTTAAGACAAGTTATTATTATGTAATGTTTAATGAATGTTTTTATATTCGACGAAAGTTTTAATTAACTCTGATATTTATAACTGTGTTTATGAGTAAATCCAACGCCCAAAGTGAGGCACCGGTGACGGGGCCTTATATTTATTTAAGTATATCTTATAATAGAACTAACAAATTTCATATTCTAAATTAATAATTGGGTAAGTTAAATATTGTTTGATTTTTTTCCAACATAAACTAATATGTATAATCTCTTTAAAATAATTAACGCAAAATATTTAATTTAATTAATTAGTAAATTAAATAATTATGTTACTAAAATAAAAACGTTTAATCAATATTAATCTTGTTATTTAAGCTTATATTAATAAGTTATAATTGTTCATCTACAATCATTCTTCAATTAATAAACATCAAATTATTTATATGAACTATAATCAATTTTTATTAAACTCTTTTTAAATAAAAAATCTCAAAAGTCCCAATTTGTCATAGTTTCCCTTCCATTTAGAACTCGTTAAAATCTAGCATACATACTTACTTGTTTAGGATATTCCACCGTGATTCTTCGCCTCGTTTGTTCGACTCATTCAAACTGTCATTTCTCATTTTCGAGGTGAGTTTCTCGCACCCCATTTTTAACGCTTTTATATATTTTTGGGGGTAACATATATATCCTATTCAAATCAATTGCCTGCTATTATTATCACAATTCATATCATGAACTTGTGTGTTACTTGCTCAAAATTGTGTGCATAGATTTCTTCGATAAGTATGATCATACACTCTCCTTTACACTCAGGACCGTGTTTCGAGTGGAACGGGGACTCTAATCCAAGTACGCTGGTTGTTACTAACTGAAAATAACCTTTAGTTATTCTCTACACTCAGGACCTTGGTTCGAGTGTAAACAGCCCTTATTTTCCTTTTTCACAAGTTTCATTGAATTGTATAGTTTTTATGTAGTATTTCAACTGTGTAACCTCACCAACTATAAAGTCAGTTGATATTATTTTATATATATATATATATATATCTGTGTGTGTGTGTGTATGTTACAGGTACAATTATTTGAGGATGATACTCGAAGAAGACATTAAAATTTAAGGTATTTTAATAAACGGACAACTTGTTAAATTGTTCTTTAACCTTATATTAATAAGTTATAATTGTTCATCGATATGGTCTAAATTAGACATACTATTATAGAAATATTTCATACACTTTTAAGTACTTTTGAGTTAAATTCTTAATAGAAAATACTTTTAGTTGGCTTATATGTGGGTTTTAAAGTTCTAAGAGATAATGAGCTAAAATTGGGTACTTTTATTAAACTTGAGACCAAGGAGCGCTTAATAATAATAATAATAATAATAATAATAATAATAATAATAATAATGACAACGTGATTTATACCATTGAAAAATCAAATGCCTAATTGTTTATCTTGCATTTATTATTTAAATGAGATTTTGAAGTCAAGGGTATACAAACGAATTGAAGAAAGATGAAAAATTATAAGATGGTCATATCAATTGTTTATAAATTATATTAATTAATTTCTTGTTTCTATGAAATCTTGGGCAGAACGTGTGATGTTGGATAAGGAAAGAAAATAAAAAGAACAATGATTAAAGAGGGCTAGCAAAGCTTGGAGAAAAAGGCACATGTAGGTCGGCATATGATAGATATTTATATATACTTAAAAAAGACTCTACGGAGGGGTATTGGGAGACAACCCTACGCGGGCAAAATAATCAACACAGAAGGGCCCCAAAGTAGTCGCAAGCAAAGAAAAGAATAATAGAAGAAAGTTTTTTGTTCGAGCCGAGATCGTTTGGGTTCAACACCTACTCAACCAAGCATCATCACTATTCGGATTGAATTTATTATTATAATTATGAGCTTGGTTGTTGAACTTTATTTTTTTAGTTTCCTTGATTTTAAGATGTTAGGCTAAACTTTATTAGACTGCCTAGGCTTGTGATGAACCATTGTCTGAAGTTTATTTTATTTGGAATTTTCTTTTTGTTATGGTTTTATGATTCATTTAACTATTTAATTTTACTTCATTGATGCATATGTGTACTTGGTTTTGGTTGTTCTAGTTTTATTATTCCACATTATCCTTGGTGATTTTCTGTCATATAATAGGATTTTGTTAGGTCATTTACTATTTGTTCTTGACTAGTTTGTGGTTGATTTGCAATAAAACCACAGGAATAATATTATTAGTCAAACGAATAAAAGTGTGCTGCTAACCTAGAAAGTTGTAAGGTGATGGGTTATTGTTAGATCTTTGTTGATTAAGATTGCTAGATTTAGTTCTTCGCAAGGAGTCTGTCTAGGTTTGATTAATTAGCATTGTCTAGCGAGTCAATTGAGTGTATTAAATTACCTTTAATTTATGCGCTGTAAGGTAGGATTTCACTATAAAGGTACTATATCATAATTAATTAGATAATCGTAAAGAAGTCTAATATTAAAACTTGTGTGTCTTAAAACTTGTTAGAAACTCATAGGTGTCTTCTTGAAGAGTCAGGGATCCTGTTCGGGTTTTCTTTTAAGTGTCTATTTTACTATGCTAGTTCCATAACTATTATTTTCCAATTATTTGATAACTGAAACTTTGGGGATTCTAGCCTGGGTGGTTTTTCATCATCATCTGAATCAGTCAAACTTGTTTATCTTATGTTTCATTATTTGTCTTTTATTAATTAGTTTAATATAATATAGTTTAAAAAACCCCCCCTTTAATAATAATAATAATAATAATTAAATAATCGTGTCAGTTAGTCGAGTCTAATTAATTAGTTAATATACGTAATTTAAAGAGTCTCGTGGGTTCGATATCCAGACTTACTTAGCTTTACTAGAGTCGATCGGTTCACTTTCCAATTAGTAGTTTAATCGAGTTTAGAGAGTCTAGAGTATTACTTAGTGTCTAGATTAGTGTAATTTAGTTAATAATTATTATACTACTTTTAGAACATGAAGTTTTTGACGCCGTTGCTGAGGACTCTTGGCGATTGCGTTATTAGCTCTGGTTGGACTTACTTGCTATATACGTGCTATTGTGTTTTTGCTTTTGAGTTTTTAGGGTTTTAGTTAATTAGATTTTTGCGTGTTTATTTTTTGCTTTGATTCATAGGTGTCTAATTGTCCGTATATTTTGCTTGTTTAGATTCTTGTAATTATGTGTGAAATTTGTAATGGACCTCACTTTACCAATAAATGTCCATACTATAGTAACCTTAATTGCGATACGTGTGGTGATCCTCATTTACCCTGTGATTGTCCATACAAGGGTTCTAGCTTTATTTGTTATAGATGCGGTGGTTTTCATATGACTCGTGCATGTCCATATAATCGTACTAACCCCTATGTGCAGCAACAGTCTTATCTTTTACAGGGGTCCTCGTCATATTTTTATAACGAACTGGATCGGGGAAATCAATACAAACAAGGGCAACATTATGGTCAACATTCTGAGAGCAACCCCAACAGGGGTGCTGAGGTGTATTTGAATAAGATCGAGGAGTTGTTGACCCGGCCATTAGAGAAGGATGCCCAATACCAACAAAAAATAGCTGAACATGATGTTATATTAAGAAATCAACTATCTGTTTTTGCATCTCTCCAGGATGTAGTTAAAGAAATCTCTAGTATACTAACAAAGGTGGAAGAACAGTCAAAACAAATCTCCCAATGCGTTTACGAGTCAGATAGCGAATTTATTCGAGAAACCGAAGAGGAGAGCATGCAAATAGAGCAGCAACCGACACCTGGTTATAAGTATGATGCAGAAGGCAACTATTTGGGATACATGAATCGGTTGGGCTAGTTGTTTCCGATGTTTCCAGAAGATAGGAAGTAGCCGATCATGGAATATGTAGATGAAGAAAAGGAGCTCATCCCAGATACGGAGACACAAGTGGCTGATGAAGTCCCACCTTAGGTTTCACAGGTATGTGTTTCTAATTTTACTGAGTTTTGCAGTGACTCTGATGATGATTGTGACGAGGAGGAGTGGGCTGCATATCTGAGATCAAATATGGTGAAACCTGTGTTTGAGGAAGAGATAGAATTGGGAGAGTCACTCGAGCTAATGTTGGATATGGTTAAGGTTGATAATGAGCTTAATGAGGAAGATGAATTCCTGCATCTGGAGTTGATGGATTGTCGGATTATGACGGGGGAGACAAATTGGACGTTAATGAGGATGTTGCATTTTTTGAGGCCCTACTTGTAGAGGACAGTGTGGATGAGGATGTGGTGTTAGAGGAAGAACACCATTGCCGGCCCGTGGACTGTGTTTTAAATGCTGATCAGGAATCAAAACCACGGTATAAGGCCGAGGATGATAAGTTACCTGAAAACCGAAGTTGCGTATACTTTAGAAGATGGTCTACGGGAGTAAAAAAGCCATTAACTGTTAAACACGACCAGTCTTCTCGATACTTACAACGCATTCGGTTCTTTCCAGGTAAGTTTAAATATAGGTGGTCTGCCCGTTACTGATTTTTAAATCTAATTTAATATTGTGCGGTTCCATCATTGATATATTACTGTTTGATAAGTACTGGGTGGAACTAAACGGGTTAGATATTGTCCAGATCAAGGAGAAACCTCCTGAATAAGTTCAAGTGTGGGGAGGTTTCGCAGAGTTTGTATAATTAATCGAGTCGCTAACGTAGTTTTTGTAGTTCTTCTTTATTTTTGTGTTTTTAAGTTTTGCTAGGGTTGAAGAGAGAATGAGTGAGCTAGAGAGACGATCCACAAGAAGCATATAATGAATCAAGTGTGGGGATGATGGAGCAGTGAAGCCGTATACTTCATGTTTATTTATTTGCTCATGATTATTATCTTTTATATATGTATTGGTGAAACACTTTAATTGCATAATATCTATCATTTTGATAAAATACATTTTAGATATGTTTGTTTTGTTTTGCCGCTTACGTTCCTGTGTGAGAGAATGAGTTACTGTTTGCTGAGCACATTCGTAGTTGGAGGGCGTTCATGGAAGATGACTTTGGCATCATATTTCATGCGCATATTACCAACTAAGTCTTTTCCATTATCTAGCTTATTAATTTTTATATTATTTTATTTTTATTTTTAGGTTTTTAGTTTTTTGTAGTCCGACTTTATTTAAATTTTATTTTTATTTTATGTCTTCTTATCCTTGCATTGAGGACAATGCAAAATTTAAGTGTGGGGATAGGATACTTGAGTCTTATTTAAATCTAACTTATAAAAAAAACTAAAAAAATTGAAAAATGTTTTAAAAATGTCTCTTGATTATAGTTTTTTTTTCTTTTTTGCGTTAAAGTGGGAGATGATGATATTTATCGGAAATTGGTTTTTCAAACTACTAATAATATGAGATAATATAAAATAAAAGGCACTTAACTTGGGATGTGTCGGTAGGCTCAACCTTGAAAATGGAAGGGCAATTTGATAAAATGGGTCGGAAATCTTTTGTGGGTAAAGTTTTTTGACCATGGAAAATAACTAATGAAAGGTCGGGCCATACTCAAGCCTCAATTCTTGGTATGAAAAGTGGAAATATTATAAAGTTTAAAAATTTTGAATACGTTATCATATGATGTTTGGGTAGGTTTAACGTTAGAGTATGTCGTGTAGCTTGTGATATAAATCTTAAACAGCTTAGTTTTAGTGTTTTATATGATGCTTGGGTAGGTTTAACGTTAGAGTATGTCGTGTAGCCTGTGATATAAATCTTAAACTGCTTAGTTTTAGTGTTTTACACTTCATTGACGTATGGTTTTATAACCTTAATTCTTGTAATGATGGGATGCCTCGGGCCCGGAGACCTCTGTATGCAGTCTATTCATCTGGGTATTCACAATTCCTAAGTGGGGTTGTGAATTTTAAAATAAAGCTAAAAAGAGCAAACACGCAGTTTTCTGCCACATAAGTCAATAAACATGATCACTATGTACTTAAAGTACAAATACACTACTGACTTGATCATCCACGTTGTTAACCATGTGGGGTCCCATTGCTCGCGTATCATTACCATTAAGAAACGGACCACAAGGGACATGCTACATGTAAACCTTACAGATGAAATTTTGCATACTCACCTACGGTGATGGTTCGGTGTATTGCTTGATAACGGGGTATGTCATGTTGTGGGGAACACTAGCTATTAATTAATTGTACCGTAATCGTATCTAATGGCTGCTTGGTAGACTTTGATGCTTAAGCTTAGGTGGATAAACAATACCCTTGATCGTCTTAACTATTCATGAAAAAAATAGAGCAACAAAAGTTTTAAATCTACTAATTTTGAGGTTTAAGTCAAGTTGGGATGGTCTGGTCCGGTAAAAGCTGAAAATAAGCGGGTCTTAATTGTGTAAACCACTGAGTAATATTATTGTCGGATCTTATTTGTCCTGGTAAAGAATAAGGCGTGTGTTTAAGTGGACAACAATATCGGTGATCGCGGTTTTTGCGTCTTCCTAAAATCTAAAGTAATCTATACGTTAAGACTGTATTTTCCGATTCTGATTCCATTGCATTAGAATTTTTCAGGGACCAAAAAAAGAGCAAGTGTGGGGATATCTAATATGGCATAAATTAGACATATTATTATAGAAATATTTTGTACACTTTTAAATACTTTTGAGCTAAGTTCATAATAGAAAATACTTTAGTTGACTCATATGCAGGTTTTAAAGTTCTAAGAGATAATGAGCTAAAATTGGGTAATTTTATTAAACTTGAGACCAAGGAGAGCATTATAATAATAATAATAATGACAACGTGATTTATACCATTGAAAAATCAAATGCCTAATTGTTTATCTTGCATTTATTATTTAAATGAAATTTTGAAGTCAAGGGTGTACAAACGAATTGAAAGATAGATGAAAAATTATAAGATGGTCATATCACTTGTTTATAAATTATATTAATTAATTTCTTGTTTCTATGAAATCTTCGGCAGAACGTGTGCTGTTGGATAAGGAAAGAAAATAAAAGAACAATAATTAAAGAGGGCTAGCAAAGCTTGGAGAAAAAGGCACATGTAGGTCGGCATATGAAGATATTTATAGATACTTAAAAATGACTCTACGGAGGGGTATTAGGAGACAACCCTACGCACGCAAAAGAGTCAACGTAGAAGGTCCCAAGGTAGTCGCAAGCAAAGAAAAGAATAAGAGAAGAAAGTTTTTGGTTCGAGCCGAGATCGTTTGGGTTCAACACCTACTCAACCAAGCATCATCATTATTCGGTTTGAATTTATTATTCTAATTATGAGCTTGGTTGTTGAACTTTATTATTTTTGTTTCCTTGATTTTAAGATGTTAGGCTAAACTTTATTAGACTGCCTAGACTTGTGATGAACATTGTTTGAAGTTTTATTTTATTTGGAATTTGCTTTTCGTTATGGTTTTATGATTCAGTAAACTATTTAATTTTACTTGATTGATGCGTATGTGTACTTAGTTTTGGTTGTTCTAGTTTTATTATTTCACATTATCCTTGGTGATTGTTTGTCATATAATAGGATTTTGTTAGGTCATTTACTGTGTGTTCTTGACTAGTTTGTGGTTAATTTGCAATAAAACAATAGGAATAATATTATTAGTCAAATGAATAAAAGTGTGTTGCTAACCTAGAAAGCTGTAAGGTGATGGGTTATTGTTAGATCTTTGTTGATTAAGATTGCTAGATTTAGTTCTTCGCAAGGAGTCTGTCTAGGTTTGATTAATTAGCCTTGTCTAGCGAGTCAATTAAGTTTATTAAATTACCTTTGATTTCCGCGCTGTAAAGTAGGATTTCACTATATAGGTACTATATCATAATTAATTAGATAATCGTAAGGAAGTCTAATATTAAAACTAGTGTGTCTTAAAATTTGTTAAAAACTCATAGGTGTCTTCTTGAAGAGTCAGGGGTCCTGTTCGGGTTTTCTTTTAAGTGTCTATTTTACGATGTCAGTTCCATAACTATTATTTTCCAACTATTTGATAACTGAAACTTCGGGTATTCTAGCCTAGGTGGTTTTTCATCATCATCTGAATCAGTCAAACTTGTTTGTCTTGTGTTTCATTAATTGTCTTTTATTAATTAGTTTAATATAATATAGTTTAAAAAAACCCCCTTTAATAATAATAATAATAATAATAATAATAATAATAATTAAATAGTCGTGTCAGTTAGTCGAGTCTAATTAATTATTTAATATACGTAATTTAAAGTGTCTTGTGGGTTCGATATCTGGACTTACTTAGCTTTACTAGAGTCGATTGGTTCACTTGCCGGTTAGTAGTTTAGTCGAGTTTAGAGAGTCTAGAGTATTACTTTGTGTCTAGATTAGCGTTATTTAGTTAATAATTATTAGAGTACTTTTAGCACATCATTCATCTACAATCATTCTTCAATTAATAAACATCAAATGATTTATATGAACTTTAATTAATTTTTATTAAACTCTTTTTGAATAAAAAATCTCAAAAGTCCCAATTTGTCATAGTTTCCTTTCCATTTAGAACTCGTTAAAATCTAACATACATACGTACTTGTTTAGGATAATCCACCGTGATTCTCTGCCTCTTTGTTCGACTCATTCAAACTGTCATTTCTCATTTTCGAGGTGAGTTTCTCACACCCAATTTGTAACGTTTTTACATATTTTTGGGGATAATATATATATATATATATATATATATATATATATATATATATATCCTATTCAAATAAATTTCCTGCTATTATTATCACAATTCATATCATGGACTTGTTTGTTACTTGCTCAAAATTGCGTGCATGGATTTCTTCGATAAGTATGATCATACGCTCTCCTTTACACTCAGAACCGTGTTTCGAGTGGAAAGAAGACTCTAATCCAAGTACGTTGGTTGTTACTAACTGAAAAGGACATTTATTTATCCTTTACACTCAGGTGTAAATAGTCTTTATTTTCCTTTTTCACAAGTTTCATTGAATTGTATAGTTTTTATATATTATTTCAACTATGTGAACTCACCAACTATAAAGTCAGTTGATATTATTTTATATATATATATATATATATATATATATATATATGTGTGTGTGTGTTACATGTACAATTATTTAAGAATGATACTCGGAGAAGACATTAGATTTTAGGGTATTTTAGTAAATGGACAATTTGTTAAATTGTTCTTGTTTTTTTTCTTGTATTTCTTTATCTTCGAACTTGTGTATTTGATGCTTAAATTAATTAATGATTCATATTGTCACTTAATAGTGTCACATGTGTTTTGAGCAATCTACACGTAACACTCATCCGTTTGCGCTTAAGCTAGCGTGTCGCACATTATTTGTGATATATCTGTTAATCTTTTCAAGAATAGATGATTAAGTAAAGCAAAAACTAAATAGGTGTTATTAATGTTGTTCTAGTTCAAAGGGAACCATGCCTTTTAACTAAGCTATAGTGCGAGGGATCCAAAAGGAGAACTCGAGTTGACGCTACTTCGCATCGTGGAAGGGGATGGCTCATCCTCGGCATAGCGTGGCGGGCTAGATGGCTCAGGAAATTAATTTGACACTTTTAACCCCATACTTTGGTTAAATGCAAAAAATGTAATAAATTTCATGAAATAATGTTCGTGATAGCATCGTAACATGCGATAACATACATAACTAAATAAATACACACCATAAATGGAATAATGCATCTTTTATTAAATAAAATAAAATGAAGGATCCGAATTGTAATACGGGTCGACTACAAGTAAATGAAAAATAGCATTCATATCCAACAGAACCTATAATACTTAGAACTGAACGATTTAACAACGATGACTCCATCAAAAGGTGTCATGGCGACTTTGTGATGACAGACTTCGTGACAAATGACTTTGTATATGTCTCGTCATGCTTAAGACGTGTTTCAGTGCGATCCTCCCAGGATCGATTTCCAACTGTATTATTCTCCGGGAACGAAATTGAAGAAACCTTGCCCTTTTGAAAATTTTGATATTTGCTTCGGCCTTCTAACATGTTAATGGTTTGAGAAATCGTTGGGCGATCGCTATGTGATGTTGTGGTGCAGAAAAGGGCGACATTTAGAATTGTTAATGCTTCTTTTAATGAATAATGAGACCCTAAATCTGGATCAACCACTTCTAATGGATTTCCTCTTCGTGCCTGAAAAATAAACAAAGAAATGTTAATGTTGACTTTTCCAGCCAAAGATCTTGGTTTCTAAATGGCTTCACAAAAAGAAAAACCACTAAAAAATGGTCATATGACGGGCACATAAGATCATGTTTTTGCCAAATTATACGGTTCATTGATGTGTTTGACGATCACTGAAATTATTGATTTGACCATGTACCAAGTTATATGGCCCGTGTGTCCATTTTTCGTCACATCATATTCTAATCTGCATACACAATTTAACATCATGACCCATATGATGTGAGACGAAGGCTGGTACAGATTTAGGGGTGATGTCTCTTTAGTATCACCCTTTGCAAAAACTGACTATTGTTACATATATAAAACTCAATGATAAGATTTTGCTCACCCAATCAAGAAGAAAGTTATAGTTTTCACCGCACCGCTTCTGGTAGTTGTTGCTTTTTCCACTAACAATTTCTAGTGTCACAACTCCAAAACTATATATATCTGCCTTCGGTGTCAAGTAACCGCGCATGGCATATTCTGGAGCCATATAACCTCTTAAGAACAAAAATAAATAAATAGACATAAGTGACAACCTGAGCAGAGTTATTGACTGAGATGTAGTATAAAAGTTACTTATGAATGAGCCAATTTGGTTGTATTTTATATCAAACATGCCAAATAGGTCTAGTAGGTCATACTATAAATATAAGCTAATAGAGGAATGGGTCAAACATGTTAAATCCTCCTTTTTTTTACATCTCCTAAATTGTTTCTATTCGAGTATTTATTTATATACAGTATTTACTTATAAATTTTTACGCAAAGCGTTTGTAGGTAAACACAACTAAACCAACTCCGTTGATACCAATTAGTTTCCCGTTAAACCAGTTCCTGTATGAATATGAGTAATTAGAGAACATACACTGTTCCTGCAACACGAGTGTCGATATAGGTATTTTCATCATCATTAAGCTTTACTAAACCGAAATCAGATATTTTTGCATTGAAATATTCATCAAGCAAAATATTACTGGCCTTGATATCTCTATGGATAATTGAGAGGTTTGATTCTTCTTGAAGATAAAGCAATCCTCGAGCAATCCCTATGCATATGTTTACCCTGACTGGCCATGTGAGTTTTGCTTTGGCCACTTTGTCTGCCCCTGCAGAATTTAATCACTAATTTGAACTTTCTGCATTAATGTGAATGAGATGGTTCTTTCAAATAAGTTTTGACGGCTAATGGAGTGGAAATTTTAACCAAAGAGTTGTGTTGTCCCGAATGGGTAAAAAAAACATTTAACTAAAAGGGAACATGTAAAGTCACCCAAACTCTTTTTCTAAACTGTTATTCAACTATCTAGATCATAGTTATTATAATAAACTGATAATATGTCTTTATGTAAAAGAATGGGAAAAAAAGTCTCTGCACGCAACCGTACATAAAATGTGTTTCAACCCGATTTTGTTTTAACCTTTCCATCTTAGCACATGATATAGAAACAAAAAAATTAGTCTCACCAAAAAGGACACGGGATAAGCAGTTATTTGCCATGTACTCATAAACCAAAGACATTTGGTTCCCTTCTACACAGCATCCATAGAGTCTGACAAGATTTGGGTGTCGTAGTGCAGAAATCATGGTAATTTCATTGACAAATTCCTGTGCTCCTTGTTTAGACTTTGATGATAGTTGTTTTACTGCAATTATTGTCCCATCCGACAATAGACCCTACATAACACAAGGTTGAATATCAACAGAAGATAAAAAGAGTGTTCTATTTTAGACTTGTGTTTTGATCAATTGCCATTTTAACACTATAATCACCTTGTAAACTGCACCAAACCCCCCTTCTCCAAGCTTGTTTGATTGATCAAAGTTCTTTGTTGCAGCTTTTAACTGTTTTAGAGTGAAAATACCTGTCACTAGATCTATATCTCTAAGAACTGTTCAACAAAAAAAATGTTATATATCAATTCTTGTGTCTAACTGTTGCGCTATGACTTATGCGATGGTTAGAAATAACATTTAAGGTGGCAAGACGGGTTGGCTAGCAGATTGGATTGAAACGTTTGTCAGTTTTAGTATCGATTAATGTAGGACGAGTGACCTTTAGTCTGTTTTGTTTTGTTTTTTTTTTTTTAAATTAAAGAAGGTCAATGTGTTAATTGTAGGCATTACATATAGATTTCGACCTGTTCGTGATTTAGCTAAATGTGTCCCATTTTACCTGTGTGAAACAAAACACAACCCAATTACATAGGTAAAATATGCCACCTCTATTAAAACAACAAAAGATAATGAAAGTTTTACCTGTATCTGCTTCTTTTCCCTTCATAATATAGCCTTTTCTCCACAAGATAAAAATGACTAAAACTACGAATAAAAGTCCTCCACCAACCGTCCCAACTATTATGCCAACAGGAATCTTTTTTCCAGAATTTGGTACCTCAAAATCTGGAAAAAAAGGCATTGAAGGCAACACTAAGTGAAGTTAAACCATTATTATCTTTTATCTTCATTAACTAAATTGGATGGCATTGAGCACTACGTTAAATACCAGTGGTTACAAAAGTGTTGTTACGTTTAAGTATTAAAAAATACTACTTTAATTTTGGATTCAAACGTCAAGAGATATCCATCCTTGTCTTTTTGTTGGATCAAATGTGGGAAATAAATACGTACTGTGTTTGGAAAATTATTGCACTTAACTTTTTTTCTAAATCCATACAACTGTGACCTAAAAAGTCAAAGCACACTTAGCTCTATCTTTTTGTTGGCACAGTGACCTTTTGTTGGATAATGCTGACTAAGATTGATGATATGGCATTGAACAAGTAAAGTGGAGTAGTGCTGACCGAGAAAGCAGCAATGAATAAACGTTCGTGTGAACGTTGGAGTCGTTCAGAAAAGGAAGGAGGAGTGCCACCTTTCTAGGAAGAACAAGTCTAGTTTTTAGCCTATTTAAGTAGTCATTCTGTTTAAGTTTTTATGCAAGTATTCAATTGTTTTCTGCTTTTGTAATCGTTGAAGTTATAATACAAAAAGGCATTCTGCAAGTTTCTGTCTTTGTTATTTCTCTGTTTCCAAACTCTGATCCAACCAACATTTTGGTATCAGAGCAAGATTTCGATCCTATCATATGCCCAAATACATAAACTCAGCAACCATGAGTGCACTAGCTACCAATCTAAACCAACCAAAAGAAAACTCGTTCCCGTTTTACTGTCCCTCTCTTACCTCTTCAAACTACACCACATGGGCCATCAAGATGGAGGCCATAATGGACGCTCAAGGCTTATGGGAGGCTATCGAACCGCAGACTGGGGTGGTTGCGGATGAAAAGAAGAGCAAGATGGCTCGAGCCTTCCTTTTCCAAGCAATTCCGGAGGAGATATTGCTGCAAGTTGCCAAGAAAAAGACGGCCCGTGAAGTGTGGGAATCTTTGAAGACAAGATTCGTGGGTGTAGATCGGGTTCAAAAGGCTCGATTACACACACTCAAAAGTGAATTTGAAGCAATGCGCATGAAAGACAGTGAATCAATTGACGAGTATGCCGGAAAACTATCCGGTATGATCACTAAATACAACAGTGTGGGTGCCGTGTTGGAGAATGAGGAACTGGTACGTAAATTGTTCGATACTGTAACTGAAAAATACATTCATCTGGTTGCGACCATGGAGCAGTATTCTGATTTGGAACGCATGCCTTTCGAGGAGGCAATTGGGCGGTTAAAGGCCTATGAGGATCGAGTAAAACTGAGGCAAGGTGGATCTTCAAGTGAAAATGCTTTGCTTTTCACTAAAGCAGAAGGATCATCAAGTGCCAAGACTTACAATAAGCAAGGGTCCGGGCGTGGACGTGGGCACACTAATGGAGAAAGAGGAGGCAGAAGCAACACACGAGGTGGTCGTGGATCCAGTCGAGGTCGGGGTGACCGGTATGCAGGAAAGTCATACAAAGATACCAACAACACAAACCGAAAACCAGGTGACAAGAAGAGTCACATTAGATGCTTTGAATGCCAACAACTTGGGCATTATGCGTCTGAGTGCAAGAACAAACAAGAGCAAGAAGTGCACTTGACAAAGGAACCGGAGGATGGACCGACGTTAATGTTGTGTGTTGGTGAAGAAGAAATACCTTCAATGGTGTTATTGCATGAGGAAAAGGTGTTTCCTAAGAGTCATGCCACCCGGAATGGAGAGAGTGAAGATTTGTGGTATCTTGACAACGGTGCAAGTAATCACATGACAAGCATGAAAAGCTCCTTTGCAGAATTGAATGAAAGCATAACGGGCCATGTACGGTTTGGTGATAACTCAAGAGTAGAGATCAAAGGGAAGGGTACAATACTCTTTCAATGCAAGAATGGGGATCAACTAATGATTCCTGAAGTATACTTCATACCAGCCTTGAAAAGTAACATCTTGAGCCTCGGACAGTTAACTGAAGTCGGGTATGATGCTTGGATGCATGATGAATTCCTGAGGGTATTCGATAGTCACAAGCGGTTGGTGATGAAGATTCCAAGATCAGCAAACAGGTTATATAGAATAACTTTAAAAATTGCAAAACCAGTGTGCTTGAAAGCTAGCATGGACGATGAAGCTTGGATATGGCATGCAAGGTTGGGACATGCCAATTTCCATGTGTTAGAATCGATGGCCAAGAGAAAGCTGGTAAGAGGTCTACCGTGTATCTCACACCCTGAACAACTTTGTGAAGCATGTTTGGTAGCCAAACAAACTCGGAAAAGTTTTCCAAAAGAAGTCAATTGGAGAGCTTCTAAGCCATTGGAGTTGCTACATGCCGATCTTTGTGGCCCGATCACGCCCCAAACATGGGGAGGTAACCGTTACTTCCTCCTCATAGTCGATGATTTTAGTCGGTTCATGTGGGTGTATTTGTTAAAAACGAAGAATGAGGCTTTAGAGAAGTTTCAAATCTTTATGAAAAGAGTTGAAAAACAATCTAAACATGGGGTCAGTATGTTGAGAACAGACCGGGGTGGGGAATTTAATTCCCAAGCTTTTACAAACTATTGTAATCAAATGGGGATCAAAAGGCAAACCACAGCCCCCTACACTCCACAACAAAATGGTGTTGTGGAACGTAGGAATAGAACGGTTATGGGCATGACTCGTTCTATGTTAAAATCATTTAAAGTGCCAGAACCATTGTGGGGAGAAGCTGTGCGCCATTCTGTGTATTTACTCAACAGAATTGTTACAAAGGCTGTAAAGAATAGAACCCCATATGAAGCATGGATGAAGAAGAAACCAAACTTAAAATACTTGAAAGTATTTGGGTGTGTTGGGTACGCAATGAAATTAACAGGTAACTTCCAAAAGTTGGAAGACAGGAGCAGACCTATGATTTACTTGGGAGTTGAGCCTGGAAGTAAGGCATACAGAATGTACAATCCAAAGGAGAAAAGGGTAGTTGTATCACGTGATGTGTCCTTCTATGAAACAAAAGGATGGGATTGGAAGGAGGTACAAAGTGAAAGGTCCATGTCAACAGGAATTTTTTTACAGCCAAATCCCAATGAAGATATCAACCACATGGAGAACTTGCATGGGAATTCAAACCAAAATACCCCATGTCCAGCAGACCAAAGTTCACCTACATCTGCTGGTCCCACAAGAAATTTGCAAGAAAATCCTCAATTTCCCATGCAAGATGAGGAAGACCATGATGGATTTTTTGATCATACACCACCAAAGGGCTTCAAGAAAATTCAAGATGTTTATCAACAGGCTTCTGCAATGACCGATGAAGAAGTACGTAAGTTGTATGAGGACAACGAACTTCTTCTGGCTGATGACGAACCTGTTTCGTTTAAGGAAGCTTCAAAGGAGGAGTCTTGGAGAAAAGCAATGCTGGTTGAACTAGACTCAATTGAAAGAAATAACACCTGGTCCTTAACCCAACTGCCACAAGGAAACAAAGCTATTGGGTTAAAATGGGTGTATAAAGTAAAGAAGGATGCGAAAGGTTCGGTAACTAAGTACAAAGCTCGTTTGGTAGCAAAGGGGTATGTGCAGCGAAAAGGTGTTGATTTTGAGGAAGTGTTTGCACCGGTGGCACGATTGGAGACCATTCGTTTGATACTATCAATTGCAGCTGAAAGAAACTGGCTTGTTCATCACTTAGATGTCAAGTCAGCCTTCTTAAATGGAGAGCTTAAAGAGGAGGTGTATGTAACGCAACCGTTGGGCTTCGAGATTAAAGGGAAAGTAGGTTGGGTGTACAGGTTACACAAAGCACTCTATGGGCTTCGACAAGCTCCAAGAGCTTGGAACACAAAGCTTGATATGTCCTTAAAAGAAGTTGGTTTCATCAAGTGTGCACAAGATCAAGCAGTATACAAGTTGCAAAACAACAGGTCAACTTTAATTGTGGGTGTGTATGTTGATGATTTAATTGTAACAGGGTCTAATGAAAGGGAAATTGAAGAGTTCAAGAAAAAAATGAAGCAAGCTTTCGATATGAGTGACTTGGGTCTTCTAAGTTACTATTTGGGAATCGAAGTTCAGCAAGGTGACCAAGGTATCTTCATTAAACAGGAAGGTTATGCAAAGAAGATACTTGAAAGTACTGGAATGGCAACGTGCAATGATACACAATTTCCTATGGAAGCAAAATTGAAGCTGACAAAAGATGAGAATGGCAGATCAGTGGAAGCCACTGAGTTCAGGCGAATCATTGGCAGTCTACGGTACTTGACTCATACTCGACCTGATCTAAGCTATTCGGTTGGGGTGGTGAGCAAGTTCATGCAAGAACCTAAAGCGAGCCATCATGTAGCAGTAAAGCAGATTTTACGTTACATCAAGGGTACAACCGGGTTTGGCTTGTGGTATAGAAAGGCTGGAGATGGAAAACTGTGCGGGTACAGCGATAGCAGTCACGGGCTGGATATTGAAGATAGAAGGAGCACCACGGGTATGGCGTTCTATTATTCAAACAATTTAATCACTTGGACCTCACAAAAACAACAGACTGTTGCGTTGAGCTCCTGTGAGGCTGAATTCATGGCTGCAACAGCAGCAGCTTGCCAAGCGTTGTGGCTGCGAAATTTGCTTAGTGAATTGACTGGAAGTGAGGCGCAGAAGGTAAAACTCTTGGTTGATAACGAGTCTGCAATAGCTTTGATGAAGAACCCCGTATTTCACAAACGAAGCAAGCATATTGATACGAAGTTTCACTTCATACGAGAGTGTGTGGATCGGGATCAAATACATGTTGAACATGTACGGGGAGAGCTGCAGAAAGCAGACATTTTAACAAAGCCGTTGCCACGTATAAAGTTCAAAGAAATGAGGAGCTTGATCGGAGTGGAGGACATTAACCAAGTCAGCATTAACGGGGAGAATGTTGGATAATGCTGACTAAGATTGATGATATGGCATTGAACAAGTAAAGTGGAGTAGTGCTGACCGAGAAAGCAGCAATGAATAAACGTTCGTGTGAACGTTGGAGTCGTTCAGAAAAGGAAGGAGGAGTGCCACCTTTCTAGGAAGAACAAGTCTAGTTTTTAGCCTATTTAAGTAGTCATTCTGTTTAAGTTTTTATGCAAGTATTCAATTGTTTTCTGCTTTTGTAATCGTTGAAGTTATAATACAAAAAGGCATTCTGCAAGTTTCTGTCTTTGTTATTTCTCTGTTTCCAAACTCTGATCCAACCAACACCTTTAACCGATATGGTGACAGGAGTTCAAATGAGTGGTAATTTTGACTTCAAAATTAACTCAAATAAAACCTCACTCTTAATGGTTTGTTGGGTTTATGCGCGCAATATCTAACATCAGGGATAAAAATTGATCGAAACCAGAGGTGATAAATGAAGCATACGTTACTTACCTGCTTCAACTGATATAGCTGATATAATCGGACCATAATTTCCGCTTTCAGCAATAACGGTAGTGCCTTTTCCAGCCCAATAAAGTCGAATCTTCAGGGTGTTATACTTAATAGTAACATTATAAGTCTTTATAACTGCAATACCAGCACCTCCAGCCTCTTTAAGTAAATCAAAATCCTTTTGTTTTAACTCATCCTACAAATAAACTTTCCATATGTTAATTAACCTTTCTTTTACAGTTGCATTATTTGAGGGCTAACTGCATACAAGAGTTACCGACACTGGTTCGATTTCTATTTAGCCCAGAAAAACCTTAATATTTATTTATAGTAAGCGACTTTCATTCCATTTAAGGTAATCTGATCCTTTGTCCAGTCAAAATATTACGAATGTTAAAAACAGGTTAATTAAGAAATATGTATCATTTTCCGTAGCTTATATCAAGTTGTTGGTTTCCGGGCCCGAAACAAAGTATTTATTATTTTTTTACCCTAAATAGAAAACAGACCGAATTCAGTTTGTTGCATTTAATGCCGATTATTTTAGTCTGAAGTTGAATAACCTAACCTGCATGTTTATAAACATCAAATACACGCCTCCCATGCCTTGTATATAAGTTATCGTGGGTGAAAACGATCTCTGCAAAGTGGAGTTTGACAGTATAGTTCCCGTTCAATAGACACAATCCATAATAAGTAAGACTAACGGCTGCAGTGCGAACTTTTGTATATAGTTCGATTTCAGATATAGATATATTGTTCAACGCAGAAGCGTTGGCAACAATATAGACATCAGTGTCACTATCTAAGAAGTTTCCTGTGCTGCTAAACGCCCAATATCCACCGTTGTGGTATGATGAAGAACCGTCTCTTTCTCGGTCACCTTCATAGAGGGTGCTATGAACTATTTCTTCACCACCCCCACAATTGATGTGGAGAGAATGACCTTCTGATGCAAAACATAATTAATTAAGACACAGATGAACTTTATGTGTAATTGCGTATAGTAGTTATGTAAAAAAATATAAAACTAAGTTAGCTTACTCTCTTCATTTGATTTGGTACATGGGAAGTCCTTCCTTATACATGGATTGATGTTGTTTCTACACACAAAATACAATATAATATAATATAATATAGATAAATCATTGTCTTGTTTTACACTCAATATGGTTCGTGTGAGCCCAGGTTAATCCTTGGCCACCATGGAAAGCCTGGCCTGGTTAAGCCTAAAAGTCCCAATATCAGTTTCCTAACAGCAACAATAACAATTGTTTGGCCAATAATCTGTGACTTGTGATATCAAAATGTGAAACTCGTAATATATTCATGGTCAAGTTACTAACTAAAGTGAGCGGAAAATCCGGATACGAGACGAGGGCTTCAGTGCACGAGTTTAGTTTCAACGGGAGGAGATTTTCTAGTGTGTTTGTTATTTGGCTATAAATAGGACCTTAGTTGTCATATCTATGTGTGTGTTTGTATGATGTAAATCACCCATCCAAGAGGAGTTCACCATGGGTGGGGTCGGTCCGCTTAATATATTTCATCGTTTACTGATAACGAGATCGTTTCTAATCTATATAGTCTTTATATTATTTATTCGGTCGTTTGATTTACCGCACCCGTCTCGGAATATGTATCATGTGAAAATTCCGTCCGTGGTCGTTTGGGGATCTACAACCATCATACCCAATAATAATCCAACCAACAACAAAGCTATTGGTAGAACAAGGCAGGGTGGGATGTATAGTTCCTAACAGTTGAAAATAAATCCCCGTTAGGCCCGGTGCATATCGGCTAATAATCCTAGTTCACCATCATAGCTGCTACGTTTTATTTATTTAGTTTAAAGTTTAGTTATTTGTATTAAATATTAGTTAGTGTTTGGGCCATAAAGACTTTAGGAAAAATAACTTTTAGATTAGGGTAAAAGTCATGGCAACAAAACAAAAGGGTGCTAGACGGTTGTTTAAAAACTGTTGTAACTGATTAAACGCAACGTTTGGAAGCGCCTCTTCATCCTCTATATAACCAAGCGATTGTTTCAGTCATTTGTAGAACAAGATTGATTTGTAAGTAATAACAAGTTTGTGTTTGTGTTTGTGTTATCTTGTTCATATCTCAATTTCTTTTCATCTCATTTAATTAATTGCATATGTTGCAATTCAGTTTGTTGGTGATTGTGGGTAAATCATGACTCCACCTTTCAAGAGAAAGTCGATCCCTGTAAATCTATTTACCAACGCTCCAAAGCCCAACTGTGGTCATTGTGTCTTTTTTTCAACATCATGTCTTTTTTTTTTCTTTCTCATTTTTTAACGAAGACAACGGAGAAAACATTTTAGTTTTTTTAGCTTTTCTTTTATTTATAACTTTTTATTATTTTTGTATTGAACTTTTTAAGCCACAAATTTTTTCATACTTCTCATTTCATTTGTATCTCCATTTATATTTTTACCTAACACTATATTTCAAATATTAATAAAATGAAAAGTTAATAAAATAGTAGAATCAGTAGTGAAGATCTAGCCACAAGACCAAAATTTCATTCCCTCTTTCCCAATTAAGGGTATAACCATGCTTTACCAATTATTTTAGAACTAGACCTAGGCTTAGTTAGGCCCAAGTTTTAATGTTCTAACTAGGGATGTTCAGAGTCAGATATCCGGAGTTTAAGATATCCAAACATTTCGGATAGTGGATTTCACTGTCCGAATATTTATCCTAAATTTTGGATATCCGTTTCCAATATCTGAAATTAAAAAAAAAATTGCTTCAAAATTGTTGTCGGGTGGATCCATTCCAATGAATCACGCTCCCTTTAATTCATCATCATCATCATCATCATCATCATCAATTAACTGATTTGACACAAGCACGGTACTTCAATTGAATCAAATATTTGGAGATCAACTTGCAAATCAAAGAAGGCTCAAAAACCCCCTTTTCAAATGGGGTATCAATTTTGTTCAAGAATCAGAAACCAAAATGATTGATTGTTCAATAAAAAGAGGGTTTTCGTTCCCTTGATTCCAATTTACTTTCATCGTCTTAGAAACGTTGATTTTAGATCTATCGTACCACCGGTAACTGGCTACGAAAGGAGAGTTGAAGTTCTGATGTCGATGATAGGCAGCCTGATAGCGGCGCGTATGAGAATTAAAAAAGTGATATGGTATTTTAGGGTTTTAACATGCCATATTTGTTTAAAATAATTAATTAAATATATATATAATATTTACGGATATTTTTCAACACCCCTACTTAGAATACCCAGTCGATAGTAAAGTTGTTACTGATCTATGTGAGTGACCTCAAATGAAGTTAGGGCCATGTATCTTACTGTTTATTTGTTGATAAAGAATAGCTCTCCACCACGTTTCTGAGTCATACAATAGAAAGTTTGTTTACATTACCATAAATGACAAAATATATAATTATATAACCAACCCAATGGCCCCTTTGCGACCAGGAAAAATAACTTACATTGTCTATTGCTCACACGATTTTGGGGCAGAAGCATCCCAGGTAAACTGATTATATGAAACATCCCTGTAAAGTATAAAAGCATATATATAAGTATAACCGCAACTCACGATTAAAGGTTTATTTAACGGTGACACTATTATTACTCCCGCTTGGAAACCAGCTTATTGAGCCAAATCGCATCCCCACCTTTGTCATTCAATCACATAAAATGACATTAAGGATCATTTTTTGGACATTTGATGATGCAAATCATGTAGTAAAATGATAATTACAGAGGAAGATTATCCTTACACGTTCTTGGTGCTTGACAAGACCCATCGAGGCATAGGTCCACTAAGATTATTTTCGGTTAGGTACCTATTAAATAATGCTCACATTTAGATAATTGAACACTACTATTAAGAACTTAGAAGACAAAGGTAGTAATCTTGAATAACTAACATACATATATTTTATTTTTGTAAGTTGGGAAAATGATGATGGTATGTTACCGGTTAAATTGTTGAAACTGAGGTCTCTACATCAATAAAAGAAACAAAAATTTAGTTTCACGAGTATGTAAATTTGATCAATAGCACATATATTCAATATATGATGAGTGGTAACAAAATAATACGTTTCGTTAAATAAATGAAATCAGTTTATAGTTTATATACTCTTAGTGGATTTCTCGTTTAGAGGATGTTAAATTGTGCATTTCGAAAGTGATATAATCGGATATTTGTTTGTAATTAATAGTAGAAAACCATGTTTGAATAGTGAATACGATTTGTTGTATGATTATTCGATAATCAGTTCAGATCTTTAAAAACTTTCAAACATTTCAAATGACCAAGAGGACATTTTGTTAAAAAGAAAAAAAGCAGAGATGATATGCTTATCGAAATGAAAATACAAGTTTCAATAAGATTCAAGCCTTATATAAGTTATAGAGTTTTCTCTTATTAGACTAGCTAGAAGGCCTGTGAAGCATCCAATGCTTCAGAGAGGGGATTTCTTTTGTAGAGACGAGTGCTCAAAACGCACAACAAATCACAAAGGTCAGAGTGGAGGAGAAATCCATCTTGCTAAAAAGAAAAGGAGGGCCTTTAACCTATGAAGCCTGTTGATTTAGATAGAACATAAAAAACAAGATTCCCCACTATAGAAAGACAAAGAAGATAGAAAACTATAAAACTTCTAGCAACTCCAACTTGAAAGATCCGAATAGTTTATACGAAAAGTATAAGGGTGGTACGGAAGATCTTAAGGGACGGTTTGGTAGAGATCTAAAGTTCATGGACGAAGTTGAATAATTTGGTGCCAAAGTTATAGGTTTCCAAATTTGAATTTGTCTTGTTTTCTAAGTTTCATGTAGCTTATATATAAGGCAGAATTTTATTTGTTTCAAAAATTTTGTTCTTGTTTATTAATAAAAAGAGTCGCATACATGTTTTATGCAATATCGTGTTTGAAGTTTTTGATTCACTTGTCTAAGGTTTAACAAATGGTACCAGAGCTGAATGATCTATGCTAGTGTTTCCAGTCGACGGCAAGTCTTGATTGAAGTAGTAGTTTCCAATCAAATGCATAAAAGTCCAACAAACCGATCGCGGTTAAGGTTCTAACTGCATGTGTTCAAATTTTTGGTCGTAGTGAAGATTCTGATCTTGGGTGTTCGTATTGTCGGCAGTCGTAGCCTACATAAGGCCAACGGTAGCCGTTTATTTAATCGCAAGGCAAATAGAGGTGACCATGAAAGTGCGAGGTACAAGGTTTAATTGTTCTTTTGCATGTTCGTGAGAATAATTCCGCATCCGCTAGTGCAAAGTCTCGATATTGCTTTATATATATATATATATATATATTGTTTGAATATATATAATTGTGTGTTTGAGAAAAAATTGTTCACCATTTATTTTGTTGGGAATTAGCTTAATTGGTGAATCAAAAGTGAACCGAGATTATTTTTGTGATATTATCGAACAAGAGCTGCATCCATATCTAAGTGTTATTTTATCATCAATAGGTAGCAATTATTATTTTTTGGGTTTTGTTGGTGTCACGCGTGTTGTTTTGTGGTTCCAATCGAAGTAACGAAATCGAGTGCAACGCAGAAGTTGTCGAGAATTTTGTAACAAAAATAATGGAAGAACTCCAAGTCGTATGAGGAATCAAGAAATTGAACCAAAGTAACTCCAAACAATGGTCGACATGCATCAAATCGTATCTTCAAGGTCAAGATCTTTGGCAGGTAACGAACGGTTCCGAGACGGGACAACCCACGAACGATATTAATGGTAGTATCGAGAAATGGCATTTGAAGTCGGGCGATGTTTATCATCAAGACAACGGTTGATTATGATGTTCTTAATCACATTCAAGATCTCAAATACCCAAAGCAAGTGTGGGATACGTTGGAGACCTTATTCAAGAAAAAGAATGATGCTCGATTACAACTAGTCGAAGGTGAGTTTATGATGGTTTCTTAAGGATATTATCTGATCGCCTAATATTTTCGCAAAGTAAAGAATCTTTGTCGTGAGATTGAAGAACTCGATCCACAGTCTCGGGTTAGCGTTGCTCATAAGAAGCAGATACTCATCCACGGTTAAAGGCCGGAATATCTTAACTTCATTACTGATATCCAAGGGTGGGCGGCCCAATCGAGTATAACTAAGTTCGAGAATATTCTTGTTGGACAAGAAACCTTAGCAAAATAGTTAATCAGTGTGTCTATTAAAATCGAGAGAGAAGCCTTGTATGTCATGTCGGAAGAAAGGAGAGCATCAGTTTAATAAAAATCAGAACCCTAATGGTGAGAAAGGCAAGAGTGAGTACCGGGAAAACGAGAAGCATCATTGACTGAAGAAGAAAGAGTGGAACAGAAAATGTTGAAGATTAACAAACCAGCAAAACTGATGTTGGAGTTTGCATGAAGTTCATGCAAAGTTCAAGTGATACAATGTACAACAGAATAATGGAGTTAAGTTCGAGAGGAAGCATGCACCAAGTGTGGATGGAAGAATTGTTTTGAGTACCATGATAGTTGGTTATGAATTTGAGAAAGAAAAAGTTGTTTCACATCTGAAACCAGGCATTGCAGTTCTAAACAGTGGTAATCTCGAAAATAGCTCAACGGTCACTAGGAAAAAGAATCCTGCTGGTAGAGTGAAAAAGTTGAATCACTGAATCAAGCTCAAAGAGGTGCGAGCTTTACAATGTGTGAAGAATCTTGGAGAAACAATGGAAGGTATTGAGAGGAGTGTAAAACTTGGAGCAACACCAACTTGAAGGATCTGAATGGTTAATACGAAAAGTATGAGGGTGGTATGGAAGTTCTTAAGGGCGGTTTGATGGAGGTCTAAAGTTCATGGATGAAGTTGAATAACTTGGTGCCAAAGTTATAGGTTTACTAATTTGAGTATGTCTTGTTTTCTAAGTTTCATGTAGCCTATATTAAGACATAATTTTATTTGTTTCAAAACTTATGTTCTTGTTTGTTAATAAAAATAGTCGCGCAGACGTTTCATGCAATATCGTGTTTGGTATTCTTGATTCATTTGCCTAAGGTTTAACAAAAACATCATAAGATAAATTATAATAAACGTATCCAATGTTTGTTTAGCTTTGCGAAAACAATCCACTCTCACCTAAGATATAATCATTTGTATGAAGTTAGTGATTGAAGATTTAACCGTTTATATTAGACATTGTTCTTTTATGCTTTTTGTGTTGTGTTGTTTTATGCTATAGCTTTTCTTTTCTTTGTTGACTCCTCTAAGTGATATTTTTTGTGTTGGACTAAGTAACTTACGGATGTATGCTTGTAGTCCGGAACACTTTGGGGTAAACACCCATTCAACCAACTCCAACAAGAAATGTATAAATATGAAAACCCTATGTCATTTAGTTTGGAGAATTTGTGGGGGAAATCCGGTATTAAATTTCCATGACCACACGATTATAAAGCCAAATGGAATACAGTGTGCCTAAAATCATCTCGCGCGCAGCTAATGTGGCTGCTAAGCTTTTTCTTTAGAAATCTCCTACTAAGATGAGATATCTCCTTGTAAAACGATGATAGTACCATCTATATCGATATTGGCCAAAGTGAAGAGAGAGAGAGAGATGATAGAGAATTTCAGCATGTTAATCCTCGGTAGTGTTTGACAAGTTGAGACATTTGTTGGTCATATTGAACACCAACACATAGAAAAAAGGCTAAAGAAACTGGTCCATGACTTAATATTAGCATACCAATAGTCACTGGATTCATATGAGCTACTAAGGGAGCACACATTTATCTTCTTAAGGTTGACATGCCTTAAAATAGTCAAGGTAGTGTCTATTATATCGATTGCGCAGTAAAATGAAAGTATTGAAAAAATGCGGCTTTAGGAAACATGGGTATTCAAAATATAAAAAATTCGTAGGTTCTGAATATTTAAAGAATTAAAACTTCCCTCCAAGATAACACATTGTACCATAGGTGCCTCTACATGAGTTTGGGGTAACAAAATATGAACTAGAGCCATGGGTACTTTGACGGAAAAAGAGGGGGAATAAAAGGATCCACGGAAAGATTTTGCGCCACTCACTATATTCTTTGTTCAACAAAATTTGTAAATCGGTGGTTTATGTTCAATAAAGAATCAAGAGATTAGCTAATAGCATAAAACAGATCCAAGGAAATTTGACATGTTGCATTGATCTTTCTTTTTCTCGAACCCCATTCCCCTATAATAATAGTAAAGGACGGCCCAAGGTGTAATTGACACGTGATGATTGGTCGAATCTCGAATAGGTACTCCGTGGGAATCGTGCATGAGGCTTCTAGTTCATATGGCTTTGTCCTGAGTTTCTGTCATTAATCTTGTCGTACCACATTCTTATATATGTATTTTATCCTAGACTCTATAATTATTTGTCTATCGGGTACTAGCGAACAATGTTGCGTGAGATGCCCACTCGTAGGCATGGCCTGCTTCTTGGATGAAAAAATTACTCAATAGCTAACCAAACTAGCGGGGCTCTAAACAGAGACATACTGAAAACAATGCCTTTCAAGCCAAATGCCCGTCTTTCGAAAGAAAGTTAAAAAAACAAAGATAAAAAGGCTGAAGGATGCACTGCAGCTTGCAGAGCACATGTAACTAATGATATTGATATCTAAAAAGAGAGAAATAGATGTGAATGTAATACCTATATATGTGTTTTGGCCACCCCCGACTTATGGCCTTTACACTACTAATGTGAATTTGAACTGGTTTGATCTTTCCCGATCATCCTAACCGGAACTTGTACGAAACGCTTGTATAGAGTTGCATACATAAAGGGTTTGAAACTTATTACCTGAATTTTAAGAAAAGGAGCTCCAACCTTCCGACATTTTTAACCTCTACCTTTTATTTTACTATATTTTGTAATTTTTTTTTGAAGGGCCAACGAAATGTCCCCTCCGGCTGCCAAAAGTCTTTCTTTGAAATTCTACTAAACGCTTTGATTCTTATCCCTGTTTGTGTTAGCAACTTCTCATAGCCTCTCCTTTCCGATAGCTTCCGATGACAACAATGAAGGATTAATCACTCGTCATCAAAGTACAAAGGTCGTAGGGTAATTAGTTGAAAGTATGTTTAAGTCATACTTAAACATGTCTGTAAAGTCTAGAGGTTAGAGTGTCCATTTGTAAAGTTTGTAACTGTATAAACACATGCCTGTATCTTGTTATTCTTGAAAGGTTGCAACCCTAAACATCATGCCTTTTGGTGATGTATAAACAGGGGCAACAATTAGAACATTAAATTCAATCCAAGTTCAAGTTATTCAATAAAGACTGTAGTTCATTATCATACTGTTCATCTTGTTTCTTTTATCATTCATTATCAAAGATCTAGATTGGGCCAACAAGTGGCATCAGCAGCATGACGAGAAGAACACCGTCTATATCACGAATTGATTGTTAGATTGAACATTTGAAGATCAAAGGTGGTTCAATCCATGACGAGAAGAAATTTTCGGCCAGAAAAACATATAACAGCAGATTCGGGCGACATTTCCGACAGCCGCGTTTTTCTGGCAAGGTTTTTTGAGCAAGAATTGAACAACGGAGCTTATAGACGAGTTCTCCATCGACATATTAAAGGTTCTGAAAAGAAAGAAACGCGGCAACAATGTCTTTCGGCGAAAACGTTTTTCCCAAAAAAACGCGACTTTTTCGGCAGGGTATTTTTTTATAGAATTTGAACAACAGGTGGTGTCGGTGGTTTCCAACAGTGTATTGAAGGTTCCGGCACAAGAAAAAGGAAACGGTTTGGCTTGTTCAGCGGCACACGTTTTTCCGACGAACCCCATTTTTCGATAATGAAATTCCGGTGAATTTCTTATGCAGCAGCAACAACGTTTTTAAACATTACGCTTAGGATTACTGGCGGTGGTATTTCCGGTTTAAAATGTTAAAAATAAGGAGTTAAATTTGTTGTGGTAGTGGTACGAGTATGTTGTGGTATAGAAAAGGGCGTCGGCATAGAGTTTTCCGATGGGGTAATCAACCAAATGTTCAAAGGAACAAGGAAACGATTGCGTACTTGTATCAAGCGATACCGGAGGCTGTCATTTTGCAAGTGGCAAGTTGCAAAACAGCAAGGGATGTGTGGGAAGTGTTGAGGAAAAGATATGTCCGTGTTGAGTGAGTACAAAAAGCTTGTTTACAATCTTGTGTTGAGTGAGTACAAAAAGCTTGTTTACAATCTTTAATGGTGGAGTTCCAAATGATGTAAATGAAGGAGGACGAGTCAAAAGATACCTTCATTGGGAGGATTAACATGTATACCACTAATGCTAGTGAATTCGGGTAAACAAATCCCATAACTCAAGGGCACTTGTTCCTTGAACATGGAAAAATATGCATTACAAGAAATTGACACTATAGCGATCAAGGCTATATTGAGGGCAAAAGTGGCCACTATTACCAGCCTTTTCTCGAGGACATACGGTCTCTGAAAATTTCCACCGGTACTTTGGGAAATAGGAGGTCAAGTTTCCCGCCAAAGTAAAATCCTATCTCGACGAAATATCCTCGAGCTTGCAAAAGTCGCTAGGCAGACCCTAGGCGGCCGACTAGGGAGTTGGGTGTACCAGAGTACTCGCACATAGTAAATATGAAGAAAATCAATTTTTGGATATTATTTATATGTCAATTATCATAAGTTTACTAATATTTTAAAAGATAGGTGAATATCAATATAAATAAGATATATACATTTTTAAATACTAAATATATACTAAAAATTGCTAATCGTTCATTAAAAAATGATATTCGTTCTTTAATACAATAGACATAGACAGAATTACAGAAATTGTCCTTTATGTTTGCACCAAATTTCAGTAGTTATATTTTATCTTAAAATTAACATAATTTGTACTCTACGTTTCAAAATGTTACATTGTCTGTGCTTTGGCTCTAAACCCAGTTATTTTTTGTCGTTAACTCTGGTCATGTGTCTTGCACATGAAGGCAAATTGATCATTATACACATTTTAATTAAAAACAACGTTTTAATAATAATTCTAATTATATTTATATATAATATAATAAATACAAAACATATAAAGTCTCCCTCTCTCTTTCTCATTCCTCCCCCTCTCTCCTTCCTCTGATCCCCCCTCTCTCTCATCTTTCTTCTTCTGCCTCCACCAACCCACCATCAAAATAGCACAACAACCACACCACCACCGTCACCATACACACTCACCACCGCCACCGTCACGATCAACCCTCACCCCACTGTCACTATCAACACCTTTGACCTCATCTCCGGTGATCAACCCCACTAGTCTACTATGTATCGGCGAGCAATAAGATGTTGACGAAAATGCTACACCTGAAAGGAAGAAAGCTTCGACGCGAAATTAAGTGGATTTAAGACCCGTCGACGGTACAATTAGGGTTTCATAAACCCTAGAACGACGGGATGGTTGTGGGGTTGGTTTCGGATCATCTGCAGTAACATGTGATGGATTTGTGTTTATGGTGTTTATTTGGTGCCCTAATTAAGAACGTCAATTCTATCGGGTCGGGTTTCAGATGGTGGTTGTAGCGGTCTCTAAGGCAATTAGGGTAGCCTACTGGGGCTGTCTTTGTTTGTTAAGGGAAGCTTAGATTTTGGGTTAATATTATCTGGGTATGAGTTTCAAATACTTCTATGAAATTTTGGGTTCCATTGTCTTCGATAGTGAGCGGTGAACTCATCTTTGACTGTGTAGTGGTGGAGGTGGTAGGTGTTGGAAGTAGATGACAGTGGTGGCGAGTGGGGGTGGTGGTAATGAACGAAGGTTAAAGTACGGTGGTTAAATTTAAGGCAAAACTGATTAATAGTGTGACAATCGTCAATTTCAGGTTAACTCCGTTAACTCAACTCCGTCAATTCAAACTTAAGATCATTGAATCTGTAACGCACACCTCATTACATTTAAACTAGGGTTTAAATGACGCTTGACACTTACTACATGTGTAGTCTTTCGGGAATTGCACCGAAACGCAAACGAGTTGACGCAAACAATTGGTGAATAAACGAAAAATGTCAAAACAATAATTATGTGACAATTATGTGTTAGACATATGTGTTACTTGATTATATTATGTATGATACTAAACAAGAAACAAGAGCTAGTTAAAATAAGCTAGAAAAGTGCAAATTAGAAGTTGAGGGACCTAGATGTAACATGTTATTATAAATAATAGTATAAACCTAAACCCTAACACTCCCTCTCCCTCCCTCTAGACCGATCGGCCCCCCTCCCCCCTTGTTCTTGGCTGCCGTCAATCACACACACACATATACACAAGATCTTTCAAGTTAAATCAAAGATTAAGGTGCTAGGAAGGTATAAACAACTATCCTATGTATTTTACCTGCTTAATTTTGAGTTTGAATGGGTTAATTGTAAACCCTAAAATCTGGAAATTTTATATATTGTGTTCATATGATCTTTGTTTGATTTGATGATATATTGATGATGATTTGATAACTAGAATTGATATTGTTACATGTTAATTGTTGTGTCTTGATTTTGAGATCAAATAAAACCCTAACCATGTATGTATGGTGTAATTGATGTGCATGGATAGTGATTATGGTGTCTAGAGTGTTATATGAACGGATTATAGTCTATAGATGGTTAATATGTTGAGTTTTGTTGCAAACAATTTCTGGACAGATTGTGTTGTTGATGTTCAATTGACTGTATCGGGGTGTAAATGTGAAAATTGGTTGAGATTATTGATACTACAGTAAACTAGGTTGAGTCTAGTTTCTAAAGAATATAAATTTGCAATTTTTGGACGTGTAAAAGTTAACCTTTATGATTTTACAAAAACGTTGTGCAAAGCTGAGTTGTTAGACCTGCTGTTAGGTTGTTTTGTAAATGGTATATCTCATGAACTACGAGACCAATTGGGTTGGTTCCACTTCTGGAAGTTGACTTATTGAGTTAGTAACCTAACCCAAGTAGTCTTGCATTTGTTGGATTTTACATATAACGGGAATTTTAAATAACATTCTGTTGAGCATGAATTTGACTGTTATGAGCTTGCTGTAGTGTTTTGATCATTATGAGAAATCTATGTGGAATAAAAATAAAATAAAATATGTTCTGGAAACCTAACACATGCATGCTTTAGTGATGATTTTTGGTAAATTAATTGAGATGCTATGATTGGTGTAATAGTACAATCTTGCAAGTAGAATTTCTGTCTCGGTGAAACTAGCTGCTGAATTTTGTGAAAATGCATGAAACATGATAATTGCTAGTTAATTGTTATGTTTTGACCAATTTGCCCATGCGGGGAATACTTGCTAAATAGTTGTCATGTTTTGACCAAATTGCTCTTGCGGGGAATAATTGCTAGTTAATTGTTATGTGTGACCAAATTGCCCATATGGGGAGTAATTGCTAGTGATGTACATTATTAATACATGACACGTAAATAATTGCTCACACACGTATCGTATCACAAATGTACTCGTTAAGTCACACACGATTCACAAACAAACACGAAACGTATCTTGTGATTAGGAATTATGTGCCGGGTCTAGAGACTCGATATTAGTTCCGATACTTAGAAAATCTCCTTGTTGTTTTAGAACGCTAGAGAGAGTTTTCTGTGACGCGCATCACTTGGTGATTTATTTTGGGAATTCTTTGCAAACAGTGAGTTTCACTTACCCCTTTAAACTGTTTTAAACGCTTTTCACTTGGGGGAGATAACATACTCTGATAAACGCATTTAAGATTTTGTTAGTAAATTATATATCACTTGTAAAGGCTAAGTGGCAAACGAAACATTTGAAGTCCTACACATCGAACCGGTTAATATTTGGAATAGCGAGTCACTGTTGAGTAGTACTACTGGGTTTGACAAACCCCACCCAACGCTAAACTCGACTGGAGGTCGAGCGGGTGTAATTTTGGCTAACACGTACCATGGTCTGGATGACCTGGTGACAAGGCACTTGATAAACAGTCAGCTTCGGTGTCGAACACTTAGTAATACTTGTTGTATAGGCTAGCTACCTATCGATATATAATTGATTTAACACTATCTGGTAACGCAAAACGCTGAACGCAAAACGCTAAATGCAAAACGCTGAACGCAAACGCTAAACGCTTTATTTTATTTAAACTTGTGAACTCACCAACCTTGTGTTGACACTTTTAGTATGTTATTCTCAGGTAGCCGAGGCGGGCGCGCGGTATAGGATCATGCATGGTTTTTGAACGTTATGATATGCAAACATGTTTTAACTATTATTACTTGGGTTTTTAAGTCGTCCTGCGTGACGCAACTTTTGTCTTTTGGTTTTTACGCTTCCGCACTTAATTTCATTTAAACGTTTTTATGGTTTGATTATAACTGATGATTCCGATCCTGTTAGTTCACACCCTCTGACGGTAAAACTCCGTTAGTGGAATTTGAGGGTGTGACAGATTGGTATCAGAGCCATTGGTTATAGCGAACTAGAAATTGCATGCATACTAAACTATAACCGCGACGACCCATTAGTTATAATGATACGCACTGCATAGATTTGTGTAGTCTTTGTTATCTTATCTCTTTACCCCTTTCACTCATACGCGCGAATACACGGCTTACCTGTAGGAATGTCGACGCCGCCATCATCATCATCATCATCCGATCCGATGACTCATGCTCACGGGAAAGAACCGCAGCTACCTACCGCATCGCCACCCCTAGTAGTTCCGGAACTCGAAGCTCCCGCACCGAAGAGGTATCGCTTATCCAGAGGCATGTACGAAAACGAAGTTAGCTGGGATTGGTATCCTAATATGATCAGACGTATGGTCTATCGCGAACAAGTTCCCCCGCTACCCCACCCGAACCATCCTGCTTATCCCAACACCTTACCACCCATAACCGAACCTGTAGAGCGTGTGCTCGCAGCTGTTGTTTCTTGTTTAGAGCGTGATGTTGGTTACATGCGCTATACGAGAGCGAACGTTTCCGGACAGTTAAAAGATGGAAGCGAAACTAAAGAGGAAATTTCCCGCATGACAGTAGCAATGAAGGAAATGCAAGAGGCTAGTGATCAACAGATGAAGATTATGAAAAAGATGCAAGCCAAGATGATAGACTTGCAAGAGAAACTCCAAGTAGCAAGGACCCGAACCGAGATAGCTTTAGAGCGCTGCGATGTCTTACAAATGCAAATTGCTCAGAACGCAGCCGAACCTGAGGCAGAGCCTAAGGCAGAACCTGAAGCAGAGCCTGAGGCAGAGCCTGAAGAGGAACCCGAAGAAGATCCCGAGGAGGAGCCTGAGGAGGATCCCGAGGAGGAACCGGAGGAAGAACCGGCAGAGGAGGAGGCACACTCAGAGGTGTCCTCAGACGATGACATCTAAGGATGATAACACCTAGATGGAGGGGTTGTCTCCATCCAAACTATTATTTTTCTATGATTTTAAGGATTGGTTTTAAATACTTTGTAGCGAATACAATGGTTTTAATCATGAATTATTATTTGGATTAATATATGGTTGTGATGTGATGTTTGTTCCTTTTATTTCTTTCTTACATATCTTTTATTACATGTATGGTGTGTTTCATATGAAAGAAAAATTCATGTTTAACATTTTATGCTGTGATTCTAGGAAATGACAGGAAGAAACGCTGGACACGGGCGTGGTAACATCAACCTGACTGCAACAGAACTCCAAACTCTGCTGAATGACCACGCGGTGGCCGCTCTAGCCTCACATGTACAGAACCAAGCTGGAGGTCCAATTGGAACGTGTACCTTCAAGAATTACCTTGACTGCAAGCCCAGTACGTTTAAGGGCACCGAGGGAGCTATAGGCTTCCTGCGTTGGGCTGAGAAGGCTGAGTCGGCGTTTGAGATGTGTAATTGTCCCCCTGCCAGTAGGGTCAAATTTGCTGCTGGAACACTTGAAGATTCTGCCCTCACATGGTGGAATTCAAACGTTCAGATCCTTGGATTGGAACTGGCTAACGCGATGAACTGGGAGGAGTTCAAAAACATGATGCGAGAAGAGTACTGTCCTAGGGAGGAGATTGCAAAGTTGGAATCCGAGTTTTGGTCATTGAAGATGGTGGGTTCAGAAATCGAAGCCTACACCACCCGTTCTCACGAGTTGGCTGTGATGTGTCCACGTATGGTAGACCCGCCGAGTAAGAGGATTGAAATGTATATTGATGGGTTAGCTCCGCAGATTCAGGGCATGGTGACGTCTTCCAGACCAGCCACGATTCAACAAGCGATTCGGTTAGCTCACAAACTAACGGATCAAGCAGTGACCCAAGGTGCTCTACCACCTAGGGGTTCAACCACTAAAGCCCGTGACAACCCGAGTACTGACAACAACAGCAACAACCCGAGCAGCGGAAAGAGAAAGTTTGACAACACCAAATCCTCATCCTCGAACCCCCCACAGCAGCAACACTACCGAAAGCCCGAATTCACCCGGAGCTTCAACAATCAGGGTCACAATAACAATAACAACGGTAGCGGGCAGGGTTCGAGCGGCTATGCTGGGAAGTACCCGAAGTGCAACAGGTGTAACTATCATCATGCTGGCCCGTGTGACCGTGTCAAGTGTCTGAGATGCGGAAAGATGGGTCACCAGGCAAAGGAATGTAGAGGAGACCTTGCGGCAAAAGGTGCTCCTAAACCACCTATGACGACGAAGGGATGTTTCGAATGTGGGCAGGAAGGTCATTTCAGGAAAGATTGTCCCAAGCTGAAACAGAACGACAACAATGGAGGTAATGGAAGTGGCATTGGTGGTGGAAACAATGGTAAAGGAAGAGCTTTTGTTATTGGGTCGGGTCAAGCCCGCAATGATCCATACGTGGTGACTGGTAAGTTCCCTGTGAACGATTGTTTTGCTTCTGTATTGTTTGACACTGGAGCTGATAGGAGTTTTGTGTCGAAAGCCTTTAGTCAACTCTTAGACCTAACTCCAACCCCGTTAGATACTAAGTTTCCTGTTGAATTAGCTGACGGTAAGACTGTAGTAACGACTCATGTACTTGCGGGATGTAAGTTAAAACTGGCAGGTCATGTCTTTGATATCGACCTTATTCCTTTTACGCTTAGTAGTTTCGATGTCGTGGTCGGCATGGACTGGTTATCCGAGAACCGAGCGGAGATTATATGTCACGACAAGATAGTCCGCATTACTACCCCTTCCGGCAAGATCATTTCGATCCGGGGCGAGAGAAACGGCATGACCACCAGCGTCATTACCCTCATGAAGGCGCAGAAGTATCTACGAAAGGGTCATCCGGCAATTTTGGCGCAGATTGTTGAGAAACCCGCGGAAGAGAAGCGAATTGAAGATATACCGATTGTGTGAGATTTTCCGGAAGTTTTCCGGAGGATTTTCCTGGACTCCCTCCTATTCGACAAGTCGAATTCCAAATCGAGTTGACCCCCGGTGCAGCACCCATAGCACGAGCTCCGTATCGGCTCGCACCGGCGGAGCTTCAGGAGCTGTCCACTCAGTTACAAGATTTGTTGGATAAGGGTTTTATCCGACCTAGCTCATCACCATGGGGAGCCCCTGTCTTATTTGTCCGAAAGAAAGATGGGACTTTCCGCATGTGCATCGACTACCGAGAGTTGAACAAGGTGACGGTCAAGAACCGTTATCCTTTACCTCGAATTGATGATCTGTTTGACCAGTTCCAAGGATCAAGTTATTACTCGAAGATCGATCTGCGATCTGGTTACCATCAACTAAGAGTGCGCGAAGAAGATATTTCAAAGACGGCTTTCAGAACACGGTATGGTCACTACGAGTTTTCGGTTATGCCTTTTGGACTAACCAACGCACCAGCCGTATTTATGGATCTCATGAATCGAGTATGCAAGGCGTACCTCGACAAGTTTGTGATTGTGTTTATTGACGATATCCTGGTCTACTCCAAGGACAAGGCTAACCATGAGGAACACTTAAGGGTAATTCTGGAATTATTGAAGAAGGAACAACTGTACGCAAAACTCTCGAAATGCGAATTTTGGCTTCGCGAGGTTCACTTTTTAGGACATGTGATCAACGAGAATGGTATCCATGTCGATCCCGGTAAGGTAGAGGCCATCAAAAACTGGGAAGCACCTAAGACCCCGACTGAGGTGCGGCAATTCCTAGGACTGGCCGGCTACTACCGGCGTTTCATTGAAGGATTTTCAAAGATTGCCCAACCCCTCACCGCTTTGACTCACAAGGGTACTAAGTACAATTGGGGTGACGCGCAAGAATCCGCTTTTCAACTGTTGAAAACCAAACTCTGTAGCGCCCCTATTCTAGCCCTACCCGAGGGAACGGAGAATTTTGAGGTACACTGTGACGCATCGATACAAGGTCTCGGTTGTGTGCTGATGCAACTCGAGAAGGTTATAGCTTATGCCTCTCGACAACTGCGGGTTCACGAGAAGAACTACACGACCCATGATTTGGAACTCGGAGCTGTGGTGTTTGCCCTTAAGATATGGAGGCATTACTTGTATGGTACCAAGTTTACCATTTACACCGACCACAAGAGTCTCCAGCATATCTACGATCAAAAGGAGCTGAACGTGCGACAGCGTCGTTGGGTCGAGCTGCTTGAGGATTATGATTGTGCCATCAAGTACCACCCTGGCAAGGCCAATGTAGTGGCCGACGCCCTCAGCAGAAAAGAAACAGATAAACCCAGACGAGTGCGAGCATTGCAACTCACGATTCATACCAACTTACCCGATCAGATTCGCGAGGCGCAACTCGAAGCTTTGAAAGATGATAATCTTCCATCGGAACTCATGCGGGGCATGAACAAGAAACTTGAAACCAAATCGGACGTGGTCCGATATTTTGAGAACCGGATTTGGGTTCCACGATACGGAGAGTTGAGAACTCTGGTGATGGACGAAGCACACAAGTCCAGATATTCTATCCACCCTGGCTCAGATAAAATGTATCATGACTTAAAGGCACTTTACTGGTGGCCGAATATGAAAGCCGACATTGCCACCTACGTGAGCAAATGCTTGACTTGTGCCAGAGTCAAAATAGAATACCAGAAACCATCTGGCCTACTATAACAACCGGAACTACCAATGTGGAAATGGGAACACATTTCAATGGATTTTATCACAGGATTACCTAAAACACCGACGGGATGCGATACCATCTGGGTGATCGTTGACCAGTTGACTAAGTCCGCACACTTTTTAGCGATTAAGGAATCGGACAAAATGGAAAGATTAACTCGCGTCTACATGAAGGAAGTAGTGTCTAGACACGGAGTGCCTGTCTCAATCATTTCTGATCGAGATTCTCGTTTCACTTCGCACTTTTGGAAGTCACTACAAAGCGCACTAGGCACACGTCTTGATATGAGCACAGCCTACCATCCTCAGACGGATGGGCAAAGTGAACGAACTATTCAGACCCTGGAGGATATGTTGCGTGCATGTGTGTTGGATTTCGGAAAAAGTTGGGAACCTCACTTACCTTTGGTAGAGTTTTCGTATAATAACAGCTACCACGCAAGTTTTAAAGCAGCGCCGTTTGAAGCACTGTACGGACGGAAGTGTCGATCACCACTCTGCTGGGCAGAGGTGGGTGACAGCCAAATCACTGGTCCAGAACTGGTACTCGAAACTTCGGAAAAGATTGTTCAAATCCGAAATCGCATGGCAGCAGCACGAGATCGCCAAAAGAGTTACGCCGACAAGCGCCGAAAACCTCTCGAATTTCAAGTGAATGACCAAGTGTTACTCAAAGTCTCACCTTGGAAAGGTGTGGTTCGCTTTAGGAAGCGAAACAAACTCAACCCACGATACGTTGGTCCTTACCGAATAACGGAACGCGTTGGTCCGGTGGCGTACCGACTGGACTTACCAGCGGAACTCAGCAGTGTACACAATGTATTCCACGTATCCAATTTGAAGAAATGCTTATCCGATGAAACCCAAGTAGTCCCTTTGGACGAACTGCAAATTGATGAACAGCTACGCTTCATTGAAGAACCAGTTGAAGGTTTGGACTGGGAAACCAAAACACTCAAGCACAGCAAAATTCCAATTAGGGTAGCGGTCTCTAAGACAATTAGGGTAGCCTATTGGGGCTGACTTTTTTTGTTAAGGGAAGCTTAGATTTTGGGTTAATATTATCTGGGTATGAGTTTCAAATACTTCTATGAAATTTTGGGTTCCATTGTCTTCGATAGTGAGCGGTGAACTCATCTTTGACTGTGTAGTGGTGGAGGTGGTAGGTGTTGGAAGTAGATGATAGTGGTGGCGAGTGGGGGTGGTGGTAATGAACGACGGTTAAAGTACGGTGGTTAAATTTAAGGCAAAACTGATTAATAGTGTGACAATCGTCAATTTCAGGTTAACTCCGTTAACTCAACTCCGTCAATTCAAACTTAAGATCATTGAATCTGTAACGCACACCTCATTACATTTAAACTAGGGTTTAAATGACGCTTGACACTTACTACATGTGTAGTCTTTCGGGAATTGCACCGAAACGCAAACGAGTTGACGCAAACAATTGGTGAATAAATGAAAAACGTCAAAACAATAATTATGTGATAATTATGTGTTAGACATATGTGTTACTTGATTATATTATGTATGATACTAAACAAGAAACAAGAGCTAGTTAAAATAAGCTAGAAAAGTGCAAATTAGAAGTTGAGGGACCTAGATGTAACATGTTATTATAAATAATAGTATAAACCTAAACCCTAACACTCCCTCTCCCTCCCTCTAGACCGATCGGCCCCCCTCCCCCCTTGTTCTTGGCTGCTGTCAATCACACACACACATATACACAAGATCTTTCAAGTTTAATCGAAGATTAAGGTGCTAGGAAGGTATAAACAACTATCCTATGTATTTTACATGCTTAATTTTGAGTTTGAATGGGTTAATTATAAACCCTAAAATCTGGAAATTTCATATATTGTGTTCATATGATCTTTGTTTGATTTGATGATGTATTGATGATGATTTGATAACTAGAATTGATATTGTTACATGTTAATTGTTGTGTCTTGGATTTGAGATCAAATAAAACCCTAACCATGTATGTATGGTGTAATTGATGTGCATGGATAGTGATTATGGTGTCTAGAGTGTTATATGAACGGATTATAGTCTATAGATGGTTAATATGTTGAGTTTTGTTGCAAACAGTTTCTGGACAGATTGTGTTGTTGATGTTCAATTGACTGTATCGGGGTGTAAATATAAAAATTGATTGAGATTATTGATACTACAGTAAACTAGGTTGAGTCTAGTTTCTAAAGAATATAAATTTGCAATTTTTGGACATGTAAAAGTTAACCTTTATGATTTTACAAAAACGTTGTGCAAAGCTGAGTTGTTAGACCTGCTGTTAGGTTGTTTTGTAAATGTTATATCTCATGAAATACGAGACCAATTGGGTTGGTTCCACTTCTGGAAGTTTACTTATTGAGTTAGAAACCTAACCCAAGTGGTCTTGCATTTGTTGGATTTTTCATTTAACGGGAATTTCAAATAACATTCTGTTGCGCATGAATTTGACTGTTATGAGCTTGCTGTAGTGTTTTGATCATTATGATAAATCTATGTGGAATAAAAATAAAATAAAATATGTTCTGGAAACCTAACACATGCATGCTTTAGTGATGATTTTTGGTAAATTAATTGAGATGCTATGATCGGTGGAATAGTACAATCTTTCAAGTAGAATTTCTGTCTCGGTGAAACTAGCTGCTGAATTTTGTGAAAATGCATGAAACATGATAATTGCTAGTTAATTGTTATGTTTTGACCAATTTGCCCATGCGGGGAATACTTGCTAAATAGTTGTCGTGTTTGACCAAATTGCCCTTGCGGGGAATAATTGCTAGTTAATTGTTATGTGTGACCAAATTGCCCTTACGGGGAGTAATTGCTAGTGATGTACATTATTAATACATGACACGTAAATAATTGCTCACACACGTATCGTATCACAAATGTACTCGTTAAGTCACACACGATTCACAAACAAACACGAAACGTATCTTGTGATTAGGAATTATGTGCCGGGTCTAGAGACTCGATATTAGTTCCGATACTTAGAAAATCTCCTTGTTGTTTTAGAACGTTAGAGAGAGTTTTCTGTGACGCGCATCACTTGGTGATTTATTTTGGGAATTCTTCGCAAACAGTGACTTTCACTTACCCCTTTAAACTGTTTTAAACGCTTTTCACTTGGGGGAGATAACATACTCCGATAAACGCATTTAAGATTTTGTTACTAAATTATATATCACTTGTAAAGGCTAAGTGGCAAACGAAACATTTGAAGTCCTACACATCGAACCGGTTAATATTTGGAATAGCGAGTCACTGTTGAGTAGTACTACTGGGTTTGACAAACCCCACCCAACGCTAAACTCGACTGGAGGTCGAGCGGGTGTAATTTTGGCTAACACGTACCATGGTCTGGATGACCTGGTGACAAGGCACCTGATAAACAGTCAGCTTCGGTGTCGAACACTTAGTAATACTTGTTGTATAGGCTAGCTACCTATCGATATATAATTGATTTAACACTATCTGGTAACGCAAAACGCTGAACGCAAAACGCTAAACGCAAAACGCTGAACGCAAACGCTAAACGCTTATTTTATTTAAACTTGTGAACTCACCAACCTTGTGTTGACACTTTTAGTATGTTATTATCAGGTGGCCGAGGCAGGCGCGCGGTATAGGATCATGCATGGTTTTTGAACATTCTGATATGCAAACATGTTTTAACTATTATTACTTGGGTTTTTAAGTCGTCCTGCGTGACGCAACTTTTGTCTTTTGGTTTTTACGCTTCCGCACTTAATTTCATTTAAACATTTTTATGGTTTGATTATAACTGATGATTTCGATCCTGTTAGTTCACACCCTCTGACGGTAAAACTCCGTTAGTGGAATTTGAGGGTGTGACAAATAGTTTGTGTTTTTCTAGAGTATATGGAGAGAAATCAAGGACCGAAGACGGTGGTAGTTGTTGGAGGTTGGATGGTAGTAGATGGTGGTGTGGGGATGGGTGGTGATGATGGTGGTGGAAGAAGAAGAAGAGAAAGAGAGATACTTAATTTGTTTTTTTATTAAAATATTAAATGTGTATAATGACCAATTTGTCCTTATGTACAAGACACATGACCAGAGTTAACGACAAAAATAACTGGGTTAGAACCAAATGATAGACAATGTAACATTTTGAAACGTAAAGTATAAATTATGTTAAGTTTAAACATAAAGGATAACCACTGAAATTTAGTGCACACATAAAGGTTAATTTATGTAATTATGTCACAGAAATATGAATAATGTTTTGTTTTTAGGTCATAGTCGGATCAGGTTGACCGACTAGATGTGATTATGGTTGAGGTTGACCGATTTCGATTGATTTTAGCAACTAGGCGGAATAAAAGAAACTCGCCTTGGCGCCACACTTGTAGCGAGTACTCGAGAAGTACTCGGCCCTCTAGACCTACTTTTACAACATTGTCCTCGAGATAGGTAAGTTTTATTTATTTTTTGTTTTTCTTTAATATAAGAAAGCATGAAACGATGACGTTTGGGAGAGCTAGTTGCGACGACATGTCTTCGTTGTAGGTTAGATTAACATTTTCTGGTTTTCTTTAATTAATGGTTGATAAATAAATAAAAATAAAAATTGAAAATTAACCTATAGCCACGACATGTCTTCGTTGTAGGCTATCTTGACGACAAACTAGGGATATAGGGACGACAATTGTCTTTGAAATAGGTGCATTTTGTATTGATGCCTTAGAGACAGCAGAAAGATTGATCATGCAAGCATCGCATCGTTAACAATCCAAACCGTTTAATTGTGTAACAGGGATTGACAATGAGGGAGTAGTTGCATCTATTTTAGTGTTAATGGTTGGATCAGCACACGAGATAATACGAAAAAACAATTATCAGGAAATGCTCAATCTTAGTTTTCTAATACGCGTAATTAGTTAGAGAAAGAATAAAGGTTAACTTATGAGAATTAATGGATTGCCCTTTCGACGAGTCAAAGAGAGTGATTTGTAACATGTTTGTGAATACTTGTAAGTGTACAAATATTGAATTTGTATGAAAACTATGTAAGTATTTATATGAGTGAATACATCAACAAGTATGAGAGTACTGAGCAATGCAAATACTATAAAGTTTGCTATTACTAAGCTAGGAAAATTTGTGGTTTGTGAGTACTAATATGAAACCCTATTAGGCATGGCGGTGCAACTTAAATGAGGCTCATAAGGTGATAATCTGGAAAAGGAGATACAACTCGGTAATTATGACTGAGAAGTGATAACTAATCCAAAAATGGATGCTTCAGCGACGGTACAAGGATGATGACGATGGCAGCACAACAATTTGGTGATTTGTGACCAGAATTGGATGAGAAATGAGAAAAGGGCCGGTAATCAATCAATATCATTAGCGGTTTTCATAGACATGTAAATTGTGACGATCATATGCACCGAACACGAGCCATTGGCTATGATACCAAGATAAACTTATATATGTGTTATAAAAGTTAAATGGTGTTTTGTGTATCGATGATTATTAATTAGGCTTTGTACTTGAGGGGAGATGATCAAAAGAGAACTCATCATAGAGAGATAACTAGAGAACTAATAAAGAAATATTTTTAATTTAATTAAAAAAATATATTAAAATTTTTTTCTTTCATCATTCTTATATGTTGTTATTCTTCACTAGGAAAAATATAAAACTAAAAAAAATAAAAAAATGACAAAAGAAACTCGTTGTAGTACACATATGCAATACATCGACTTTTTTTATATTGCATATATACAACAGTGTGTATTTTTTATGTGCAATAATGTTGAATAATATATACTCAATTGTTTATACTGTATACACGCAAGAGTGTTGTATTATATGGAAAAATAATAAAAATTGATATAGTGTGTATATGCATTATTGTTGTATTACATATATGTATTAGTGTGCATTAAGAAATTGTGTTTTATTTGCATATATTCAATGATGTGACTTATATAATTCAATTGCGTTAAATTATATGCAATAAAACACTATTATATATATGTAATAGACATTATTTCGCACATGCATACTATTGTTTATATGCAATACAAGTTGTTGCGCATATGCATTCCATTGACAAGTTTTTTTAGAAACAATACCAACTTATTAGAAGAATGAAAGGAGAAAAAATTAAAAATATTTTTTTTAAAAAAAAGTTAAAAGTAGTTCTTTGTTAGTTCTCTGATTTTCTCTTTAAAATAAGTTATCTTTAGATCTCACCTTTGTACTTGCAATGGTTTAATCAAGCCATATTTACAAAATTACGGAGTGTCTAATATTATATAAAGTTTTGATCTAAAAGTTATCACTTTGAAATTTTTGTATCATGCTATCCTTGTTAGTAGTATCCAATCTTCCGTATTCTAGTTTTCAAACAAAGAAAAGATTCATATAAGAAAGAAACTCTTGCTAATTGCTTACAAAGTTTGCAGGTTTGTCAAATTCCCAACATAGTCAGGAATTGTCCCATGGATCAAACAATTCCTTAGTACCCTGTATAATTGAGTAGTGTCATTTGCTAAAAAGAGGGAATCATTATATACACAAGAAAAAGCTTACAATGTATTTATCATATACGCATTATGTAGAGATGGAAAAGCAGAAGCGTGACCTTTCAGGTTACTAATTCTCCTATGAATATACATAACAAAAAACAAAAAAGTGGCAATTAATAAATATGTATCGTGAACCACCTCATTGGTAGCACAAAAACAAAAATAAAAAGAGTATAAAAAGGCATACAAATCTTGTAGTTGTGTCAAGGCGGAGAGGTTAGAAGGAATGTGCCCCTCAAAAGAACAGCCTTCTATATGCCTGCATCACGTAAAAACCAAATGTTAGCATATACATTTAATACATTTTAAACCATCTCCAACATGGTAGGGGAAAAAGTTCCTTCATCACCCTCCACGTTGGTTGCTAGGGCTTCTCCTTTTCTCTCCTTACTATTATGGCTCTCTCTCTCTCTCTCTCTCCTCCCTCCCTGACAAAACTCATTCAAATTTACCTTGTAAAATGATTTCCTCTCCCTATTATTAGGTTTGAGAAATTGCATAAAAAGGTAATGTACAATAAACCAATTTTCATTGCTAGTAACCAACTTTTTTTCATTTCTAAAAATCTTTTAAGTGTAAAACTATACTATTCACATATACTCTAAAAATTCATGGTTAAAATTACCAGCATATCATGTCATCGTTTGGATGAAAGTGAAAAAGATGATCGAGTAATTGGTGAAAATATTATTGGTAAGAGTTTGAAATATATAAAAGGTAGGATTAGTCTGAATTTAACTTGAAGGTTAACTTTGTAAGCTTATATAAGCATGTTTAAGTTTCTAGGTGTAACGCCCTGCTTTTGATAATAATAATAAATAAAAGAAATTTTGTTTACTTAAAGGTGTGTTAATATTTAATTAAGATTAGATAAAATAATAGAGTGTGGGCTTGGTCAATAATATAAGGGATGGTGATGGGTCTTAGGTCCATGAGCTTAAGGGCATATAAACCCCTTAAACCTTCCTAAAACCCTCATTAATATCTTCTAGCCTCCATACACTCTCAAATACACACACAAACACCCTCCTTTATCTCGGACCAAGATCTGAAGGAAAAGACCCGAGCTCGTGGGTGTTAGAGAATCTTTACAATATACACCAAGACCATATTGTATTCGCGAAACCGATTCGTCTAAGGTACATTATATAAGGAAAAACCTTTTCGTTTATGCTTGGCACATTTAGTATTCCTAAATCTATATAAATGGAAAAGACGAACCAAACACGATGGTTCTTGTTGAATTTCGTTAACGTTTGATAGGTTAATTAATCGCATAATTAACCAATTACTTATATTAATCAAATGCACCATTAAAACACGATGCTTAGATGTTTGGTTGATTGGGGTTCATAGCGCTGAGTATACGAGGCTAATGATGCCAATTTTATGTTGTTTCATTGTGATTCTGGGGTTAATTGAAAATCTGGTGTGTGTTGACCATTTATGTTCTTGACAATTTTGACTTTGACAATTCGAGTCAAAGTTGGTTAATTACCGAATTCCATTTGTTATTGTTAGTGCAAAAATGTCTAATGTTAGGCCTTCTATAGTTAAAAGAGCTGAACTGTTAGAATTACATGTTAAGGGGCGTATAAGTATGCTAACGAGCGCATAAGTCTTCTACGACGTATAAATCTTATACGCTGAATGACTTATACGGACCATAGGCTGCCATGTATAAATATGGGTAATCATGTCATATTTTGTATTATTCTTTGGAAATCTTTGGTGAAAATATTATCACTTGTAGTGACATTGCTATATGAATATAGTGATAATTCCAGTGAGTTGACATGTGTTTGATCCCTTTGCTATTATGTTTCCGCCTTATAGCTTAGTATAGTAACACAACGTATTCAATCCTTATCGTATAACTTCTACAAGTATATTATGACATCTTATGATCCGGCAACCGGTATTTCAAGTGGTATCAGAGTTTTACGTTTGTGTTTACTACTGAACTGAACACATCAACTCGTATCTATTTGAAGATTTGCAAGTCAAAGTTTATCATCGAAACTTATTCTTCAATTAAACACTCATGTGTGGTTCAAAATCAAATTCATCTTAGTGACATGTTCGTAATCATCTAGTGATCATTTCTGCAAGAGTGAAAACATCAAATTTAAGAAGATTATCAAGTTTCAGATCATGATCAGTTTCATAGTAACATCAGCGTATAAGTCCTTCTGTAAGTCCCCCGGGGCGTCGCTGATCGTTACGAGATCCACACGAGGTCTAGGAGTGCGGAATCCTCCTAGACTCGTTTACGATGTTATAGACGAAGAACACGATTACACACGAACAAACACACGAATGGGATAAACGAATCTGCGGATCCTTTATAATATAACCAAAACACGTTACATACCGAACAAAAACAAAAACACGGCCGACCCGAGGTGAGCTCTACCTCGGGTCTGCCCTCACGACACTCTCTATCTGTTTCTCTCTAAACAATGACGGCTACACAAAACACTCTCACTTTTCTGGTCACTAAACCCTAAACAAGACACACATATATATAGATAAACCAAGTTCGCAGGCTTAGGCTTGGGCCTGTAGGCGAAGTTGTCCTAACTTCGCCAATGGTGAAGTTGTTCTAACTTCGCCTATGGTGAAGTTGTTCTAACTTCACCACTTCGTCTCCGCGGGTCAGAATTGCATAGCGACGGTCACAAAATGCACCAACAGACTCCCCTTTGACCGTTGCTCTCAATTCTAACAAACACAAAAGATCATCTGTTACAAAACATGCACCAACAGACACCTCCTTAACTGATGATCTTCTGTTTTCTTCTTCTGATAGGACTCGATTGCACTGTGATCTTCAAACTTGAACTTCACATATACATGCAACAACCATCCTGTCTTCAACCAGCCGTGTCTGAAACTGTCTTGTAGCTCCACAAATCTACCAATCACCCGGCGTCTTCCATATCAGATCTCCCCTTTAGTGTAAGCTCCTTCGAACTATATCGATCGAGATCTTTGAACTGCATCCCCGTGCATATTCGATCATCTCAACCAACACGTGAAGTTGTTCGTAACTTCACCAACACGTGAAGTTGTTCCTAACTTCACCAACACGTGAAGTTCTTCAAACTTCACCAACACGTGAAGTTGTGCACCCTCCACAACTTCACCCAACTAGTCGGAATTGCATAGTAAGATAAGGTTCAATCTTCAACTACTTAACATCAAGTGGTCAGTTTCATCACAAAACCACCTTGACACAATCTAACACACATGACCATTAATAAATCCGAAGCATCTTCAATCACCAGGGATAACGATCAAGAACTTAAACAATTTAATTCCCGATTAAATCCTACTTGTTCCAAAATTTTCACCTTAATAAATAAGCATCCCGGATGCTCGTATCCCACGTTTTCAGGATCCAATTCTCGAACGCCTTGAAAATAACATAAATAATAAGCTTTGACCACGATCCAATAATGACGAAAACCCAAACAAAATCTGACTTTCTTCAGTTGGTCAATCTCGAACAATAATTATTTCTTAGCCCAAAAACACCCAAATAACCAAATATGTGTCAATATCCAGTTTCATTCAATATCCCATTCGCAATTTCAACTCCAAATCCAGAGTTGACCCGTATTTGTTCACACGTAAGACCAAGAGATATCAAGTTTCACTCGTTGTTGGAACAACGTTTTCGGTCTCACAATAATCTTGTAAACATGGCCATTCAGATGAAAACTCCAAATTTTTTTTTTAACTTCGCCAAAAGTCAACTTCGCCAAAAAGTCAACTTCGCCAAAACCCTAATTTTTCAGCCAACTTCGCCTAAACCCTATAACTTCGCCGACGACGGCTGTTCGGCCAAAAACACATCAGAAACGGGCCAGAAACACCAAAACACAGATCTCGAACGATAGCATAAGAGCCTAAGGCTCTGATACCACTTGTAAGTCCCCTGGGGCGTCGCTGATCGTTACGAGATCCACACGAGGTCTAGGAGTGCGGAAATCCTCCTAGACTCATTTACGATGTTATAGACGAAGAACACGATTACACACGAACAAACACACGAATGGGATAAACGAATCTGCATATCCTTTATAATATAACCAAAACACGTTACATACCGAACAAAAACAAAAACACGACTGACCCGAGGTGAGCTCTACCTCTGGTCTGCCCACACGACACTCTCTATCTGTTTCTCTCTAAACAATGACGTCTACACAAAACACTCTCACTTTTCTGGACACTAAACCCTAAACAAGACACACATATATATAGATAAACCAAGTTCGCAGGCTTGGGCTTGGGCCTGTAGGCGAAGTTGTCCTAACTTCGCCAATGGTGAAGTTGTTCTAACTTCGCCTATGGTGAAGTTGTTCTAACTTCACCACTTCGTCTCCACTGGTCAGAATTGCATAGCGACGGTCACAAAATGCACCAACACCTTCTGATACACGTATAAGATTTGTTCTTCGTAAAGGTGTGTTACCCCGTATAAGTGGGTTATCCGTATAATGGTGTTATCCATATAAGTGGGTTATATGTAGAAAAGTGTTCTTCTATAAGTGTGATTCACGCATAAGTCCAATTTGAAGCGTATAAGTGTACTTACATGCTCCTAATACTTACACGGCTTATTTCTTACATGTTAAGAAACTTACACGCTGTAAGTGATGATTGAGTTTTTGAGTTTGTTTAATGTTGAAGATGCATTGAGAAGAAACAGTAGGCAAGTTTTGAAGAAAGAATTTGATGATTTTGATATGATAACTTGAGAATCACTTGATCGCTTAATCAAAAGATATTGCAAGCTGGTGAGCGAAATAAAACATATTGGAATTGAGAAACGTGACATCGAATACATTGATAGGTTGGTCGATACACTCATTGAGATTTCACCTGAAGTTTGGGGTATATTCATTATGTCAATTCAATCGAACTCCAACACGTACAATCTCTCTCAATTCATAGAGAAGATAAAGGATCGTGAATTGTCTTTCTAAAAGAATAGTAAAGTTGATGTTTGTGAAAGTTTGGAAAAGTGTGCTCATGTAAAATCATGTGAAAAATGTGAGTTACTTTGTAAAGAATATTTAGAAAAAGATGTGGAGTACAAAATGTTAAAAACTCACATCGACTCTTTACTAAATGATCTTAATCGTGTTAAGGAAGCTTATGATAAACTTCTAAAATGCGAAAAGGCGCTTTGGGAAAAGTTTAATCAAAATGAGAAAACAATAAGTAGATACACTGACGAAAATGTTGCACTTAAACAAGAACTAAAAACTGTTAAACTTGAGACTTAAAGAGTTGATTTAAAGCTTAACAACTACAAAGAAGCATCTTTTTTTGTGGACTATATTTGTTGGTGCATGATGTCAGTAGTTCAGTATCTAGTGTCTATAATCGTGTTAGTTGGATTTGTTTATGTGTTTGAGATAACTTGTTCTCACAAGTTCGCCTGTTATAAGCGAACTTGTGGAACAAGCGAAGTTAGTGACAACTTCGCCTAGCATGTTAGGCGAAGTTGTCTAAGTGTATATAGGTTTAAGCTACGGCTTGATTTGAAAAACGATTTCAGTACGTGTAATTGGTGATTGAATATCACGTGTTATTAGTTGCAATACAACGTGTCTTTTGGGTATTGTAACGTGTTTAGCTTGTGTTTTAACGTATATCGCTTCTACGCTCGTATCGTCTTACGTAGGTAGGGATTCTGCACCTACGTAGAACGAGATATTTCCGTGTAGATCCGGCTAGGAACCTACAATTGGTATCAGAGCCATTTGCTCGTGATTGTGTGGTTCGGGATTATCACACGGGTGTAGAAATCGTTCCGTTCGACTATTCGCGGGACGAGTTTACGTTGAAATACCGAGTTATTGTGTCCTACTCACCTCCCTCCATCAAAAACAACCCATTACACCTTCGAATACCTCGCAATACGTCAAAATCAAACCTGAAAAAACGTTGTGTTCATCAGGCGAAGTTGCCGCCACTGTTTGTAGGGTTTAGGCGAAGATATAAGTTTAAGCGAAGTTATCATTAACTTCGCTACCTCACAAGTTCGCTTAACTTAAGCGAAGTTGTCTCCAAGCGAAGTTAACATCAGGCGAAGTTAAGAAGAAAGCGAAGTTAAGACTTAAGCGAAGTTAAATATAACTTCGCCTACTGGTACTGTTCAGAATAATTTAAAAAAAAAATTGGGGTTTCTTTGTGTTTTCGTTTCGTATTTCTTTCAAAGATGACTTCTATAAATATTACGGAACTGGTAAAAATGGAGGTGGAAGCAGGTTCAGCTACTAAGGCTCCGAAAATGCTTAAGGGTACCGATTTCGTTGCTTGGAAAGATCGGTTTGAACAATATGTTAAATATCAAGATGCTAAGATGTGGGTGTGCATTCAAGATGGATACATTCCACCAACGGCTATGTTTGAGGGTCGTGAACAAATAAAGAAGTACAATAAGATGGAAGAGGAAGAAAAGAAGATGTATGAGGCAGAAAGCAAAGCTCATGCTGCGATAACGATGGCCCTTCCACAAGAGATTCTTCACACCTTCAAGAAATACAAAACCGCCAGAGAGCTATGGGAAGCGCTTGAAAATCGATATGAAGGTAATGTGGAGATACGTGCATCCAAGATTAAGCTACTCAAAACCCAATTCTCGGTGTTCAAGTATTTGAAGAATGAGTCACTTGATGATATCATCACAAGGTATTACTACTTGATGACCGAACTCAGAAACTATTCAATTGACTATAAAGAATAAAAGATCGTAGAAAAACTTCTTGATGCTCTTCCACCGAAATGGGAAATGTACACTGTCCTGATGAGAGAAGATAAAGAGTTTGCAAACATCGACTTGGAAACAGCAGTCAATAAACGACGAACTTTTGAACTTAACATGGTTCGAAAAGAGACACCAACTGATCAGGTTCAGGATCCGGGAATGTATGGTGCGAAAGTTACTTCAAGTTCAAGTTCAAAGTCAGAATCATCTGCTTACTACACAAAGGGAGACTCGAGCTCTAACTCAACTCATGATGGTCATGTAACTCTCAACATGGATGGTGATGTGTGTTTCGTAGCTGGTGGAACAAATTCTTCTAAACCGCAAGCAATAACTGGTAGTTGTTCCTCAAATGTTCCGAACAACAACTACTCTCAGATGCCCATGAGTGTTAAATCTGTTGAACAGCAGTTTGCTCTCTATGCATCTTTCATTGCTTCTTACGAAAATTACATCAAAGGTAAAATTGTCGACCCTGCAACTTTAGACGAAGATTATGATCAGATCGATGCTGATGATCTGGAAGAGATGGATCTGCAGTGGCAGATGGCGATGATAGTAAGAAGAGTTAAAAGGTTTATGAAGAAAACTGGTAGAAAGTTCGTTGGCGAAAGACCAGGGTTTGATAAGTCAAAGGTTCGGTGTTATAACTGTCAACAGAATGGCCACTTTACTAAAGAATGCACAAATGAAAGAGTAGAACGTAGTCAGATCAGGACAACACAACCGAATGGGGGAAGTAATGAGAATAGGGCGATGGTATCCAGACAGAACGGGGGATACAATTGGAATTTGCAAGTTAAGGAAGTGTTCGAACAGGCCAACCTGGTTAACATCAAAACTGAAGGAAGCGACAGAGAGACAAGAGAAGATCAAGCTTATATGGCAGAGGTGAATGATCAGCTCTCTGAGGTAAGTTCTGAACTCCCTTGTATGCAATGTGAAAATCTGTCTGAACAATTGAAAACATTAACTGATCAGTTTGTCAGTTTGGACACTCAATTTAAAACGTTAAAAGAAGATCATCATTACACTAAAACTAGAGAAAATAGTTATTCTGTAAAGATTAAGGCTAGTGAAAAAGATATCAGAAGTCTTAAAGCAAGTCTAGCTAAAAAAATACAAGTAATTGATCTTAGCTATGAAGTGTTAGAAGAGAAAACCAAACTAATTGCTGAAAGGGATAAACAGATAGCTGACTACCAGGTGAAAGTGGTGGAACTAAACAAAAAACTTAAGCAGTTTAGAAATTCCTCTGCAATGCTTGATCACCTCGTAAGTGATCAACGTTCCCCAGTTAAAAGGGGAGGAATTGGATATTCTGAAGTTCCACCACCTTATAATCATAACTATACATATGATCCTAGTAATCGGAAATCTGTTGATGTTGAGATTAGTCAGACAGTTCCTGTCAAAGTTTCAATTAAAAAAGCTGAATTGAGTGAAAAAGATACGACTAAGCCTGTTTCGAGTGTTAAGATTTCTGTTCCAAGGTTTGTCTCATCAAATTCGGACAAGACATCCGAATCTAGTGAGACAAAAGAAGAGGTAGTGTTACTAAGACGTGGGGAGGAATATAAGCCTACTGAAAAGAATTCCCCTCTAAACCCGTATGTCCCACCATACGTTAGACAAACGGGTAGTAATGCAACCTCAACATCAGAAACAACTGTTGAGACGAAAGTTGAACATAGGAGTTGTTTCAGATGCAATCAAATAGGACACCTCATTGCTGATTGTCCACTAAATCAGAGATTAAGAGGTATGAGGCCTCCGAAAACTGAGAATAAACCGAACAATGATTATTATAATGGTAAAAATGCAAACTCACCAATGTTCAGACATTGGACTAAACCAAGATTTCAAAGATGTCAATCTCAGTTTTTCCCTGTTAACAATCAAACCACTGGTTATAGCTCATTTAATTCACGAAGGTTTGAATGGCCTCATAGTCAATCTACAAGAAGGTATCCTTTTAGGACTTACAGAAATCATTCTCATACTAACTTTGGACAGCCAAAGTACGGGATGTCTTTTAACAGATTTAATCGACCCAAGACCAATAGGTCTTGGGTCCCCAGATTTTAATCCTTTTCTTTAATCTGTGGGTTGTGGATAGCGGCTGTTCCCGGCACATGACTGGTAACAAGAATTTGTTACACGAATGGAAACCTGTTCAGGGAGGTAGAGTAAGTTTTGCTGGAGAGAGCGGTGGTAAAATTACTGGGATTGGAACTGTGACAAATGGTAAAATGAAGTAAGAAAAGGTGAATTATGTTGAGGAGTTGAAGCATAATTTGTTGAGTGTATCTCAGATCTGTGACAAAGAGTACACGGTGCACTTTACCAAAAATGAAGCGATTGTACTGTATCCTGGTTTTAAGATACCGGAGGCATGGATAGTGATGAAGGCTCCAAGGGAAAAGAACACATACGTAATGGATATGAGGTCGACTGAGATGGCAACAGATGAGTCATGTCTTCTGTCAAAAGCAACTGAATCAGAGTCCGAGTTATGGCATCGAAGAATGGGGCATATACATCTTCGAAAAATGAACTACATTGTCAAGAATGGGCTGGTGCTTGGTGTTCCCTTGAAAAATTTCAACTTTGAAGACCAATGCTTATCGTGCAAAAAGGGAAAACAACACAAGAAACCTCATCACACCAAGAAGATCAATTCAACAGTCAGTACCCTAGACCTACTTCACATGGATCTCTTCGGTCCCGTGAATGTAAAAAGCCTAGGTGGAACATCGTACTGCTTGGTGATAACTGATGATTTCTCTCGATATTCTTGGGTATATTTCCTGAAGACAAAAGATGAAACGGTTCAGTTGGTAATTAACTTGATTACCAAGGTTGAGAACATCGTGGGAAGAAAGGTTAAATACATCAGGAGTGACAATGGGACAGAGTTCAAAAACTACCAGATGGAGATGTTCTGCCTACAGAAAGGGATAGACCACCAGTACTGTGACAATCGTCAATTTCAGGTTAACTCCGTTAACTCAACTCCGTCAATTCAAACTTAAAGATCACTGAATCTATAACGCACACCTCATTACATTTAAACTAGGGTTTAAATGACGCTTAACACTTACTACATGTGTAGTCTTTCGGGAATTGCACCGAAACGCAAACGAGTTGACGCAAACGATTAGTGAATAAACGAAAAATGTCAAAACAATAATTATGTGATAATTATGTGTTAGACTTATGTGTTATGTGATAACATTGTTATAAACGTTAACTCAATGTGCTAGAACTAGTTAATTAAGCTAGAAAAGTAACATTTGGAAGTTGAGGGACTAAAGTGTAACATGTTATTATTATTAATAACAATAAACCCTAACTCTCTCTTCTCCCTTTCACTCTACCCGACGACAGCCCTCCCCCTCCCCTCTCTCGCGATCGGCAGCCTCACACACACACATATACACAAGATCTTTCAAGTTTGATCGAAGATTAAGGTGCTAGAAAGGTATAAACAACTATCCTATGCATTCTTCTTGCTTAATTTCAATTTTTAATGGGTTAATTGTGAACCCTAGGTTCCGAAAATTTTCATATATGGTGCTCATATGATTTGTTTGATTAGATGATGTATTGATTGTGATTTGATAACTAGAATTGATGTTATCACATGTTAATTGTTTGTGTCTTTGATTTGAGATCAAGCAAAAACCCTAATCATGTATGTAATGTGTAATTGATGTGCATGGATAGTGATTATGGAGTCTAGAGTGTTATATGAACGGATTATAGTCTATAGATGGTTAATATGTTGAGTTTTGTTGCAAACAGTTTCTGGACAGATTGTGTTGTTGATGTTCAATTGACTGTAACGAGGTGTAAATGTGAAAATTGGTTGAGATTATTGATACTACAGTAAACTAGGTTGAGTCTAGTTTCTAAAGAATATAAATTTGTAATTTTTTAACGTGCAAAAGTTAACTTTTATGATTTTACAAAAACGTTGTGCAAAGCTGAGTTGTTAGACCTGCTGTTAGGTTGTTTTGTAAATATTATATCTCATGAACTACAAGGCCAAATGGGTTGGTTCCACTTCTGGAAGTTAACTTGTTGAGTTAAGAACCAAACCCAATTGGTCTTGCATTTGTTGGATTTTTCATTTAACGGGAATTTCAAATAAAATTCTGTTGCGCATGAATTTGACTGTTATGAGCTTGCTGTAATGTTTTGATCATTATGAGAAATATATGAGGAATAAAAATAAAATAAAATATGTTCTGGAAACCTAGCACATGCATGCTTTTGTGATGATTTTTGGTAAATTAATTGAGATGCTAAGATTGGTGGAATAGTACAATCTTTCAAGTAGAATTTCTGTCTCGGTGAAACTAGCTGCTGAATTTTGTGAAAATGCATGAAACATGATAATTGCTAGTTATTTGTTATGATTTGACCAAATTGCCCCTGTGGGGAATAATTGCTATATAATTGTTATGTTTTTACCAAATTGCCCCTGCGGGGAATACTTGCTAAATAGTTTTCGTGTTTTGACCAAATTGCCCTTGCGGGGAATAATTGCTAGTTAATTGTTATGTGTGACCAAATTGCCCTTACGGGGAGTAATTGCTAGTGATGTACATTATTAATACATGACACGTAAATAATTGCTCACACATGTAATGTATCACGAATGTACTTGTTAAAGTCACACACGATTCACAAACGAAACACGAAACACATTGTGTGCATAGGTATTATGTGCCGAGTCTAGAGACTCGATAATAGTTCCGGCACTTAGAAAAATCTCTTTGTTGTTATAGAACGCTAGAGAGAGTTTTTCTGTGACGCGCATCCTTTGGTGATTTATTTTGGGAATTCTTCGCAAACAGTGAGATCACTTACCCCTCTAAACTATTTTCAAACGCTTTTCACTTGGGGGAGATAACATACTCCGATAAACGCATTTAAGATTTTGTTAATATAAATTATATATCACTTGTAAAGACTAAGTGGCAAACGCAATAACTAAAGTCCTTCATTCACATCGAACCGTTTAATATTGGATAATAGCGAGTCATTGTTGAGTAGTACTACTGGGTTTGACAAACCCCACCCAACGCTAAACTCGACTGGAGGTCGAGTGAGTGTAATCTTGGCTAAACACATACCATGGTCGGGATAGACCTGGTGGCAAGGCAAATGATAAACAGTCAGCTTCGGTGTCGAACACTTAGTAATACTTGTTTTATAGGCTAGCAACCTATAGATATATAATTGATTTAACACTATCTGGTAACGCAAAACGCTGAACGCAAAACGCTAAATGCAAAATGCTGAACGCAAAACGCTAAACGCAAAACGCTGAACGCAAAACGCTTTACGCAAAACGCTAAACGCTTTATTTTATACAAACTTGTGAACTCACCAACCCCGTGTTGACACTTTTAGTATGTTATTCTCAGGTAGCCGAGGCGGGCGCTCGGTATAGGATCATGCATGGATTTTTAACATTCTGATATGCAAACATGTTTTTAACTATTATTACTTGGGTTTTAAGTCGTCCTGCGTGACGCAAGTTTTGTCTTTTGGTTTTTACGCTTCCGCACTTACTTTCATTTAAACGTTTTTATGGTTTGATTATAACTAATGATTCCGATCCTGTTAGTTCACACCCTCTGATGGTAAAACTCCGTTAGTGGATTTTGAGGGTGTGACAGATTGGTATCAGATCCATTGGTTATAGCGAACTAGAAGCTGCATGCATACTAGACTGTAACCGCGACGACCCATTAGTTATAATGATACGCACTGCATATGTTTGTGTAGTCTTTATCTTATCTCTTTACCTCTTTCACTCATACGCGCGCGCATACACGGCTTACCTGTAGTGATGTCGACGCCACCCTCATCATCATCTGATCCGATGACTCATGCTCATGGGAAAGAACCGCAGTTACCTACCGCATCACCACCCCGAGTAGTCCCGGAACTCGAAGCTCCCGCACCGAACGGAGGCATGTACGAAAACGAAGTTAGTTGGGATTGGTACCCTAATATGATCAGGCGTATGGTCTATCGCGAACAAGTTCCCCCGCTACCTCACCCGAGTCGTCCTGCTTACCCCAACACCCTACCACCCATAACCGAACCTGTAGAGCGTGTTCTCGCAGCTGTTGTCTCTTGCTTAGAGCGTGACGTGGGTTTTATGCGCACGACGAGAGCGAACGTTTCCGGACTGTTAAGAGATGGAACCGAAACTAAGGAGGAAATTTCCCGCCTGACAGCGGCTATGAAGGAAATGCAATATGCTAGCGACCAACAGATGAAGATTATGAGAAAAAATGCAAGCAGATATGATAGATTTGCAAGAGCAACTTCTTGTGGCGAGATCCCGGACAGAGATAGCTCTAGAGTGATGCGATATCTTACAGACGCAAATTGTTCAGAATCCGAGGAAGATCCCGGGGAGGAACCCGAAGAGGAACCGGAGGAAGAACCGGCTGAGCCAGAGGCACACTCTGAGGTGTCCTCAGACGATGACATCTGAGAATGATAACACCTAGATATCCTGAAGAAACGCTGGACACGGTCGCGGTAACATCAACTTAACCGCAGCAGAACTCCAAACCCTGTTGAATGACCATGCGGCGGCAGCTCTAGCCGCACATGTTCAGAATCAAGCTGGAGGTCCAACTGGAACGTGTACTTTCAAGAATTACCTTGACTGCAAGCCCAGTACATTTAAGGGCACTGAGGGAGCTATAGGCTTCCTGCGTTGGGCTGAGAAGGCCGAATCGGCGTTTGAGATGTTAATTGTCCACCCGCCAGTAGGGTCAAATTTGCCACTGGAACACTTGAAGATTCTGCCTCACTTGGTGGAATTCAGACGTGCAGATCCTTGGGTTGGAACTGGCTAATGCTATGAACTGGGAGGAGTTCAAGAACATGATGCGAGAAGAGTACTGTCCGAGAGAGGAGATTGCAAAGTTGGAGTCAGAGTTTTGGTCATTGAAGATGGTGGGTTCAGAAATCGAAGCCTACACTACCCTTTCTCACGAGTTGGCCGTGACGTGTCCACGGATGGTAGACCCGCCGAATAAGAGGATTGAAATGTATATTGATGGGTTAGAACCGCAAATTCAGGGCATGGTGACGTCTTCCAGACCAGCCACGATTCAACAAGCGATCCGGTTAGCTCACAAACTAACGGATCAAGCAGTGACCCAAGGTGCGCTACCACCTAGGGGTTCAACCACTAAGGCCCGTGACAACCCGAACACTGACAACAGCAACAACAACCCGAGCAGCGGAAAGAGAAAGTTTGACAATACCAGATCCTCATCTGGTATTTTATACAAAACGCAAAACGCAAAACGCTGAACGCAAAACGCTGAACGCAAAATGCTAAACGCTTTATTTTATACAAACTTGTGAACTCACCAACCCCGTGTTGACACTTTTAGTATGTTATTCTCAGGTAGCCGAGGCGGGCGCGCGGTATAGGATCATGCATGGTTTTTGAACATTCTGATATGCAAACATGTTTTTAACTATTATTACTTGGGTTTTAAGTCGTCCTGCGTGACGCAACTTTTGTCTTTTGGTTTTTACGCTTCCGCACTTACTTTCATTTAAACGTTTTTATGGTTTGATTATAACTAATGATTCTGATCCTGTTAGTTCACACCCTCTGATGGTAAAACTCCGTTAGTGGATTTTGAGGGTGGGACAAGTACAGCGCCCCGTATACTCCGCAACAAAATGGGGTGGCTGAGAGGAAGAACAGGACGCTAATTGAAGGAGCCAGAACCATGCTGGCCGATGCTAAACTTCCTGTGGTGTTCTGGGCTGAAGCTGTTGCAACAGCCTGTTATATCCTAAATCGAGTTTTAACTGTTAAAAGATTGAATAAAACATGTTATGAACTTATGCATGGTAGAAAGCCTAACTTAAATGGTCTCGAACCATTCGGGTCCCCGTGTTCGATATTAAAGACGAACTCAAAATTTGGTGAGAAAGCCGACGAAGGTATTTTAGTCGGATATGTTGTTGGGACCCCCAACAGACGAGTCTTTAATCTATCGCCCAGCAAGGTTGAAATGGTGTGTAACTCCGACATCACGAGTTACAAACCACCAATGCCCAGCACGGGACCCGCTGAAGCTTTTGACTATGATAGACTGTTTAAATCTTTTAATGTGCCTTATTTGGATTGTGCAGTAGTTGATGAGAAAATTGCCTCACAGATCATGTATGACGAGGAGGAAAACATTGTACTACGTCGACGACACGATGAAAGTCAACCTTCCACGTCAAGTGCCGTTAATGCACCTGCCGCCTCTACTGAAGAAGAATTTTACAACCCTTTTCACTCTCAACAACAATCACCCATTGATGAACTCTCTTCGAACCTGGAAGACAATCTGCAAGTCAGTTCGATTCCGACTACTGGAGTTCACAAAAATCACCCTTTGGAGAACGTGATAGGTGATCTATCCGACGGTGTACAAACAAGACGAAGCTTGAATGAGCACACTTGTGTTTACACAAGCATTAAAGAAACAGGCATCATTAACGAATGCTTGTACACCTACTTCATCAGCCAGATTGAACCAAAGAACTATCAAATGGCTCTAAAGGACAGCTCGTGGGTTGAAGCCATGCAAGAAGAGTTAACCCAGTTTGAGAAAATGGAGGTATGGAAATTGGTTGCAAAACCGAAGAATGTGCATGCGATTGGCACCAATTGGGTTTTCAAATGCAAGAGAGATGAAAAAGGAATAATCATCAGGAACAAGGCGAGGCTGGTTGTAAAAGGTTTTAATCAGCAAGAAGGGATCGACTACAATGAAGTGTTTGCTCCTGTGGCAAGATTGGAAGCGATTCGACTGTTTTTGGCATTTGCTGCACACAATGAGATGAAGGTATTCCAGTTAGACGTGAAGAGTGCATTTCTTAATGGTAAAGTCGATGAGGTTGTGTACGTTGAGCAGCCACCAGGTTTTCCTGACCCAGATTTTCCCGATCACGTGTACAAACTATGTAAAGCTCTATACGGATTACATCAGGCCCCTCGTGCCTGGTATGCAACTTTATCTGATTACTTGCTTGAGAATGGGTTTGAAAGAGGAAAGATCGACAGCACACTGTTCGTTAAGAGAAAAGGAGGAGACTTTCTTCTGGTTCAAGTCTACGTGGACGACATCATCTTTGCTGCATCAAAAGTCGCAATGTGTCAGGAATTTGAAGAAGTCATGAAGAAGAGGTTTGAAATGAGTGCAATGGGTGAATTAACATTCTTTCTAGGATTGCAGGTTGATTAGAAGAAGGATGGGATGTTCATCCATCAGACCAAATATGTCCAAGACGTTCTCAACGCTTCAAGATGGAGGACAGCACTTCATTTGATACTCCAGTTTGCGTTAACCACAAACTGAGTGCTGATTCAGACAGTGATACAGACGTGGACCCCACCCAATATCGAGCAATCATAGGTTCTTTAATGTATTTAACTGCGTCTAGACCTGATATTATGTTTGCAGTCTGTCTCTGTGCTCGTTTTCAGGCAAACCCAAAGGAATCTCACATGAAGGGAGTCAAGAGGATATTGCGGTATCTCAAGGGCAAACCTAAGCTGGGATTGTGGTACACGAAAGGGGGAGACTTGGAGTTGGTCGCTTACACGGATTCTGACTATGGAGGGTGCAATCAGAATCGGAAGTCAACAAAAGGGGGATGCCAGTTTCTTGGAGGCAGATTAGTGTCATGGCAATGCAAGAAGCAGACCTCAGTTGCTATCTCTACCTGTGAAGCAGAGTACATGGCAGCATCGAACTGCTGCTCCCAGGTTCTTTGGATACAACAGCATTTGCGCGATTACGGTCTGAATTTCACTCATACTCCTATCTGTATAGATAACACTGCTGCTATCTCAATAACTAACATTCCCGTAAAGCATAGCAAAACTAAACACATTGACATTCGTCATCATTTTATACGGGATTGTGCTGAGAAGAAATTAATAGTGCTCGAAAAGGTTGATTCGTTAGATAATTTCGCTGATTTGTTCACTAAAGCGTTTGACAGAACTCGTTTTCAAAACCTTGTTAAGCTAAATGGGATGATCAATCCCGAGTAACTGTATTTTTAGTTTTTACTTAAAAAAAATGACACTATCGCTTAGAATTATGTCGGTTGCTTCAGTTTGAAGGACATATCTTCGGATATGTTTGGTCCTCAGTTCTACCAGTAGATTATGAGGATAGCTATTAACCAGATGACTGAAAGTGACCGGTGTGACATCTGCCCCGATCCGACCCGACCCAGGTACCCGTTTCTCTGACCCGATCTCTTTCTTTTATGATTTAATATTTATTTATACTTATATTTTACTTTTAATAATAATAATATATTTTCCTTCCCGCCTCTTTCTCTCCCTTTCTTTCCGCCGTCCCGTCCCTCTTCTTCTCTCTTTCCGCCTTCTTTTCCCTCTTGTCGCCATCCCGCTTTTACGCCTTGTTTCCCTCTTTCTTCTAACTCTTTGCTTGTCCTTTGTTTCTTCCCGCCTAAGGTTGTCTGCGCAGCTCCACGCGCCAGACTCCTTACAAGGAAGCCTGCGTGTAGACCATCTGTTCCAGCGATACGCGAGACGAACTCTTCTCGCAGCGCGCTAAGAATTGTAATTCTTCTCGCAGCGCGCTAAGAACGGTAGTTCTTCCCGCGACGCGCTAAGGATTTGTAGTTCTTCTCGCAGCGCGCTAAGAATCGTAGTTCATCCCTCGACGCGCGAAGAATTATAGTTCTTCCCGCGGCGCGCTAGGAATTGTAGTTCCTCCCGCGGCGCGCTAAGAAATGTGATTCTTCCCGCGGTGCGCCTTAGCCTTCTCGCGCGCAGCTTTCTCGCGCTAACCCTTTGAGTTTTCTTCTGTTTAATCTAGCCGTTTGCTTTTGTGTTGTTGACCTAATCTGCTTTATGTCTGAAAAGTTACTTTCGGCGCAGCATGCGCACCAACCCCATTGGTTGACAGAAAAAGTAACTGACATTATCTTTGGAGATCTGCTTTTTCCATGCCTGACCAGTACCTTTATCTGACCCGCCCATGCCTGTTTACTGTTACCTGTCAGCTTTTCCTTTGCCCCCTGCAGCTGCCATATCTTTTGATATCTTTTGCTTTTGGAATCTTTTGCTTTTTGAGATCTTTTCCCCTTTTTCTAGGGATTGTGTTCCCTAGGGTTTCTCTATAAATAATAATGTTATTTTTCTTAACACTGCACACACAAACACTTAATTTAACCTTCTCTCCTGTTCCTCCTTGCTCTCTGCCTTTGATCCTCTGTCGCCTCTCTCTCTGCCTCCGTCTTCCTCCCTGTTCTGCCCTGCTTTTCCGGTAATATATATTATATATAATAATTTACTTATTAATTATGCTAACTTATAATCAAGACTTAAAACAAATCATTAAAACAATAATCTTATTTATAGGTTAACTTGTGCTTGTTTAAAGTTGGTTCTTGCTTTATCTTACACCGCATCGTTTATCAAGTGAGTAATCTCGTACCTAATCCCTTTTTATTTTTAATGTTTTGGGATGTTCATGTGTTCATACAAACTTAGAGTCTTAAACTTGTTTATGAACTTTAGTCGCGCAGTATCCCATGTGTTGAGGACGTAGACTTGGCTGTTTATTTGTATGTGTGGATCATTAACCGTCTTGTCGGTCTATTCCGCAGTTCTCATGGTACCATTAGATGAACACGGGAGAACTATCGTTTATGATTTTCTCTTTTGTTTACACTTGCACAGTCTTTCTTGTTTGTGAGCTCAATTGTGAGCACTGGCAGTCTATGAATCTTAGAGTTGGTCCCGATCGGATTACACCCTTGTTGAAAACCAGACATACACATGTTGCGCGCAGATTCATTGTTATCTATGTATTGTATTAAACTTGATTTCTCACCAACACGCAAGTGTTTGACGTTTATTTTAACACATGTTCAGGTTTGCAGTAGCTGTTTTGGAGCTTGTGGACACGTAGGAAGTTTTCTTTATTTTGGACCTAGATTAAAATGTATCAAGACAAGTTATTGCTGTTCGAATATTATGATTTATAATATATTGATTTATGATGATTTATGTTATCTCTTGTTTACTTTGCGCGTGCGCGAATGAATGTATTTATTAAATATTGACACCCAATAGTGTCACGAGTAATGAAACAATATGTGGCGCCCCGATGTATAATCCGCCTTTGGTCGGGGTGTTACAGGTTGGTATCAGAGCTCGTTGACTTTAGGATAGGTGGTTAGACGTAACGGCCTAGAATACCTAAGAGTCCCCTCTCGCGCATGAGAGAAATCTCATGTTTGCGCGCTTATTGTTAATTACTCGTTATTTATAAATATGCTTACGCAGACGCAGTATATGATTTTATGTTCTATTCCGCGATATTTCGATTTTTGTTGAATTTCGATTTTTATTGATTTTTCTTACATATTCGTTTGTTGGATTTGAAAATCCGAAAAGTCATGGTGATACATGAATAGTTGATTTTCAATTTCCATTTACGATTATGTTCTGAGGTTGGAGACTTGAAAAGTCATGGTGATACATGAATTGTCAACCTCCAATACTCATTTTCTTGTATATTTTATATTGAAGATTGAAAAGTCATGGTGATACATGAATCGTCAATCTCCAATACTCGTTTGCTCGTATATTTTAAATTGGGAATTCGGAAAGTCATGGTGATACATGAATTGTCGATTTCTGATTCGAATTTGTTACCTTTATTAAGTCTGCATTTAGGGTCATTTATTTTACTTTAACTTTTGACAGTAACTAACTTCGCGAAACAAGCTTTACGATGACATACTTTGCGCTAAAACCAAGATATTAACTAAAATTAAAACTTTTATAGAATGCCTCCGCTATCTCGCCGCCATCTGAGGAGAGAAGCCTCGCGCAGACGTTCGCAGCAACGTTCCCAGCAAATGGCCGCCGCAATAGCCCAAGCTTTGAGCCAAAACAATACCAACACCTCTGGTTACAACATTAAGTCCTTTAACGCGGGTAACCCTCCAAAGTTCACAGGGCTTGAAGGAGCCACCGTGATGCTCCAATGGCTCGAGAAGATTGAAAACACTTTCCTCCACACCCAATGCCCCTCAGACAGACGAACCCTATATGCCTCCAGTGTCCTGGAGTCTAGAGCGCTTACATGGTGGAATGGAGTAGCTCATGCGCGTGGCGCAGAAGCTGCTTCCAGCATGCTCTGTGAGGAATTTAAGGAAATTCTGACGCGAGAATTCTGCCCTCCCAACGAAGTTAAGCGCTTGGAGGAAGAATTCTGGAACTTGAAGCAATACAGCGGTGAAGCGCGCGAGTACGCGACGCGTTTCCATGAACTAAGCCTGCTTGTCCCTCACCTTGTTACCCCTTCCCGCCGAGCTATCGAGAAATTCCTTGGGAGTCTCCCCATGGAAATTCAAGATTCCGTATGGGCCAGAAACCCAGTTACCCTCTCTGACGCCATCGAGTTGGCCGCTGTGCTCAGCGACAACCATGTCAGAGCAGGAACCCTGTTCCTGCGGGGATCTGAGAAGACCAAACTCACCAAGACTGTCCCTGAACCCGCAGAAACCAAACCAGAACCCTCAAACCGTAACAACCTCAAGCGCAGGCGCAAAGCCTATGCGCTTACCAACCCGCCCATTGTCCAGCAACCCATCTACCAACCTCCAGTTTACGCGCCTAACCCACTGTCAACCTACCCAACACCTCCTGTAGTCCACAACTATGCCTTAACCAATCCAGCACTCCCTGCCCCGCCAACTAAAAAACCCTACACAGGAAACCACCCCTTTTGCCCAACCTGTAGACTCCACCACCCACCTCAAGTCCCATGTCGACTTTGTAACCGATGTGGCCGCGCTGGTCACCTTGTAGAAAACTGTAGAGCCCTTCCCGCCAATCCAATTGCGCCAACACCACCAGTCTACCCGCAGAACCCACAACCAACCTACCAAAACCCACGACCCAGATCGTGCTTCAACTGCGGTGATCCCAGTCATTTCCGGAACGCATGCCCGAGGCTACAAGTTCAGATTACGCAAGCGAATCCGGTGAACCAGATTTCGAACCAAGTGACACGCGGACGAGCTTTTAACATAACCGCGCACCAAGCGCAAGCGAATAATGACGTAGTTAATGGTACATTTTTGCTTAACGGATTTTATGCTTCTGTACTTTTTGATACTGGCGCCGATCGAAGTTTTATTTCTCGCGCGTTTGAACAGAAGCTTGCGCGACCGCGCAACGACTTAAAAGAAAATTTTTCAGTTGAATTGTCTAATGGCGAAACTGTTTTAATTAACTCCGTGATTAAAGATTGCACGCTTAACCTTAACGAAAACGATTTTCTGATCGACCTCATCCCCATGCCTCTTGGAAGTTTTGATGTTATTATTGGTATGGACTGGCTCTCGAAGAATCGCGCCGAAGTTATTTGCGCCAAGAAGATGATTCGCATACCTCGAGAAAATGGTGATCTTCATATCTACGGCGAGAAACCCTCCCGCGGTCTTAAACTTATGTCTTGCGCCGAAGCCCAAAGACTCATGCGGAAGAAGTGTATTGCATTCTTGGCACATGTGGTTAAACCTGCTGAAGAAAAGAAGCTTCGCGATATCCCTGTTGTGCGTGATTTTCCTGAAGTTTTTCCTGATGATCTTCCTGGTATCCCTCCCGCTCGTGAAGTCGAGTTCCGTATTGATCTTGTCCCTGGTGCTTCCCCCGTAGCCAAATCTCCTTACCGTCTTGCGCCCGCTGAGATGCAAGAATTGGCAAGCCAACTTCAAGAGTTGACTGCTAAAGGATTCATTCGCCCTAGCTCTTCGCCCTGGGGTGCTCCGGTGTTGTTCGTTAAAAAGAAAGATGGATCGTTTCGCATGTGTATTGATTACCGCGAGTTGAACAAACTCACCATTAAAAACCGGTATCCCTTACCGCGTATTGACGACCTCTTTGATCAACTCCAAGGTGCCTCTTGTTTTTCCAAGATTGATCTCCGCTCTGGCTATCACCAGTTGCGCATCCGCGATGAAGATGTTCCGAAGACTGCTTTTCGAACTCGTTATGGCCATTTTGAATTCTTGGTCATGTCCTTCGGTTTAACCAACGCACCCGCCGTTTTCATGGATCTAATGAATCGGGTGTGTAGGCCTTTCTTGGATAAATTCGTGATTGTGTTTATCGATGATGTTCTGGTGTATTCTAAGACCAAGGCCGAGCATGAGCAACATCTTCGGTTGGTGTTGCAAAAGCTTCGAACCGAGCAGCTCTATGCTAAGCTCTCCAAGTGTGAATTCTGGTCTGATGAAGTACAGTTTCTTGGCCATATTGTGAACAAGATGGGTATTCATGTCGACCCATCCAAAATTGAAGCAATCAAGAACTGGATTACGCCGACCACTCCTTCTGAGATCCGTTCCTTTCTGGGCTTAGCTGGTTATTACCGGCGCTTCATTTCGAACTTCTCGAAGATCGCTTTGCCTTTAACAGCTCTAACGAACAAAGGTAAACCGTATATTTGGGGCTCGAAGCAAGAAGAAGCCTTTCTAACGCTCAAGCGTTTGTTGTGTGAAGCTCCTGTTCTTGCGCTACCTGAGGGTAATGATGATTTTGTCGTGTATTGCGATGCATCCAACCAAGGTCTCGGTTGTGTTCTTATGCAACGAGGCAAGGTTATCGCTTACGCATCAAGGCAACTAAAGGTTCATGAAAAGAATTATACAACTCACGACCTCGAACTTGGTGCAGTTGTTTTTGCCTTGAAGATCTGGAGACACTACCTTTATGGTACCAAGTGTATCCTCTACACTGACCATAAAAGCCTTCAGCATATTTTTGATCAGAAACAACTTAACATGAGGCAACGCCGATGGAACGAACTCATCAGCGATTACGATTGTGAGATCCGGTATCATCCTGGTAAGGCTAATGTGGTAGCCGATGCGCTCAGCCGAAAACCCTGCTAGCTTAACTGTATCTTGCCGCGCACGCAGCTTCACTTCGCACCGATCCAAAGCAACCTTGAATCGCGCATTCGTGACGCGCAGCGCGCATCCATCAGTAATGGTAACCTTCGCGCCGAGTTAGCGTGTGGCGCGGAAGCGCATTTTGTGCCCAATCTGAGTGGAATTCTCTGCTATCTTAATCGCATCTGGATTCCCTTTGATGAGAATCTTCGCGCTGATATCCTGAGTGAGGCGCATAAATCTCGGTATTCTATTCATCCCGGCGCTGATAAGATGTACAAGGATTTGCGCATTACTTATTGGTGGCCCGGTATGAAGAAGGATATCGCTGTGTTCGTAGCTAGATGCCTGACTTGTTCTAAGGTAAAAGCTGAACATCAACGCCCATCTGGTTTGCTCGAACAACCAGAAATTCCTACGTGGAAATGGGAAAGTATAGCGATGGACTTTATTACCAAGTTACCTTTGACAGCAAGCAAACATGATAGCATTTGGGTAATAGTGGATCATTTGACTAAGTCTGCTCACTTCCTGCCCATTCGTGAAAACTACCGTGTTGAGCAACTCGCGCAGCTTTATGTCAAGGAAATTGTCTGCCGCCATGGTACTCCTTTGAGCATCATATCCGATCGCGATGGCCGTTTTATATCTCGCTTTTGGAAATCTCTCCAATCTGCGCTAGGAACTCGCTTGGACATGAGTACGGCATATCATCCTCAGACTGACGGTCAGTCTGAACGAACTATTCAAACTCTTGAGGATATGCTCCGATCTTGTGTTCTTGATTTTGGAGGTAATTGGGATTCACACCTGCCTTTGATCGAGTTCTCTTATAATAACAGCTATCATTCCAGTATTGGTATGGCCCCATTTGAAGCACTTTACGGTCGTAAATGCCGCTCCCCGATTTGTTGGAGCGAAGTGGGTGAAGCTCAAATCACAGGACCCGAACTTGTTCAAGAGACAACCGATTAAATCGCCAAGATCCGCGATCATCTGCTGATTGCCAGAAGCCGACAGAAGAGTTACGCAGATCGTAGGCGGAAGCCTCTCAAATTTCAAGTTGGTGATCTTGTTCTCCTCAAAGTGTCGCCCTGGAAGGGTGTTGTCCGCTTTGGGAAGAAAGGTAAGCTTGCTCCTCGATATGTTGGACCATTTAAGATTCTCGCGCGTGTAGGAAAAGTTGCCTACAGACTTGACCTGCCGCCCGCGCTCAGTAATGTGCATCCAACGTTCCATGTATCCAATCTCAAGAAGTGTTTAGCTGACGAGAACCTTCACATTCCACTTGATGAAGTTCAAGTTGATGAATCTATGAATTTCGTTGAGAAGCCTGTTGAGATTATGGATCGCGAGGTTAAGCAAACCAAGCGCAGTCGTATCCCTATCGTGAAAGTTCGCTGGGAGTCCAAGCGCGGAGCCGAGTTTACATGGGAAAGGGAAGATCAAATGAAGATCAAGTACCCGCACCTGTTCTCTGCGCAGCCTACTTCGAGATAAATTTCGGGACGAAATTTCTTAAAGTAGGGGAGACTGTGACATCTGCCCCGATCTGACCCGACCCAGGTACCCGTTTCTCTGACCCGATCTCTTTCTTTTATGATTTAATATTTATTTATACTTATATTTTACTTTTAATAATAATAATATATTTTCCTTCCCGCCTCTTTCTCTCCCTTTCTTTCCGCCGTCCCGTCCCTCTTCTTCTCTCTTTTCGCCTTCTTTTCCCTCTTGTCGCCGTCCCGCCCTTACGCCTTGTTTCCCTCTTTCTTCTAACTCTTTGCTTGTCCTTTGTTTCTTCCCGCCTAAGGTTGTCTGCGCAGCTCCACGCGCCAGACTCCTTACAAGGAAGCCTGCGTGTAGACCATCTGTTCCAGCGATACGCGAGACGAACTCTTCTCGCAGCGCGCTAAGAATTGTAATTCTTCTCGCAGCGCGCTAAGAACGGTAGTTCTTCCCGCGACGCGCTAAGGATTTGTAGTTCTTCTCGCAGCGCGCTAAGAATCGTAGTTCATCCCTCGACGCGCGAAGAATTATAGTTCTTCCCGCGGCGCGCTAGGAATTGTAGTTCCTCCCGCGGCGCGCTAAGAAATGTGATTCTTCCCGCGGTGCGCCTTAGCCTTCTCGCGCGCAGCTTTCTCGCGCTAACCCTTTGAGTTTTCTTCTGTTTAATCTAGCCGTTTGCTTTTGTGCTGTTGACCTAATCTGCTTTATGTCTGAAAAGTTACTTTCGGCGCAGCATGCGCACCAACCCCATTGGTTGACAGAAAAAGTAACTGACATTATCTTTGGAGATCTGCTTTTTCCATGCCTGACCAGTACCTTTATCTGACCCGCCCATGCCTGTTTACTGTTACCTGTCAGCTTTTCCTTTGCCCCCTGCAGCTGCCATATCTTTTGATATCTTTTGCTTTTGGAATCTTTTGCTTTTTGAGATCTTTTCCCCTTTTTCTAGGGATTGTGTTCCCTAGGGTTTCTCTATAAATAATAATGTTATTTTTCTTAACACTGCACACACAAACACTTAATTTAACCTTCTCTCCTGTTCCTCCTTGCTCTCTGCCGTTGATCCTCTGTCGCCTCTCTCTCTGCCTCCGTCTTCCTCCCTGTTCTGCCCTGCTTTTCCGGTAATATATATTATATATAATAATTTACTTATTAATTATGCTAACTTATAATCAAGACTTAAAACAAATCATTAAAACAATAATCTTATTTATAGGTTAACTTGTGCTTGTTTAAAGTTGGTTCTTGCTTTATCTTACACCGCATCGTTTATCAAGTGAGTAATCTCGTACCTAATCCCTTTTTATTTTTAATCTTTTGGGATGTTCATGTGTTCATACAAACTTAGAGTCTTAAACTTGTTTATGAACTTTAGTCGCGCGGTATCCCATGTGTTGAGGACGTAGACTTGGCTGTTTATTTGTATGTGTGGATCATTAACCGTCTTGTCGGTCTATTCCGCAGTTCTCATGGTACCATTAGATGAACACGGGAGAACTATCGTTTATGATTTTCTCTTTTGTTTACACTTGCACAGTCTTTCTTGTTTGTGAGCTCAATTGTGAGCACTGGCAGTCTATGAATCTTAGAGTTGGTCCCGATCGGATTACACCCTTGTTGAAAACCAGACATACACATGTTGCGCGCAGATTCATTGTTATCTATGTATTGTATTAAACTTGATTTCTCACCAACACGCAAGTGTTTGACGTTTATTTTAACACATGTTCAGGTTTGCAGTAGCTGTTTTGGAGCTTGTGGACACGTAGGAAGTTTTCTTTATTTTGGACCTAGATTAAAATGTATCAAGACAAGTTATTGCTGTTCGAATATTATGATTTATAATATATTGATTTATGATGATTTATGTTATCTCTTGTTTACTTTGCGCGTGCGCGAATGAATGTATTTATTAAATATTGACACCCAATAGTGTCACGAGTAATGAAACAATATGTGGCGCCCCGATGTATAATCCGCCTTTGGTCGGGGTGTTACAACCGGGGCGGTTTCCGATGTGTTTTTATTCTTTCACTGAAAATTAGTCGTTCATACTCAGTTATAAGGACGCATATTAGTATGTGGTCGGTCCAGCCGGCCCATTGGATCTTCAGGATAGCCGTTTACCTGATGACTTTGACTTGAACGGGGCGATAGAATTTAAAATATTTTTAAGGGAGATGATATAATTTTTTCAAGTCTATAACTTCGTAAGAAGTTCCTTTACTATGTTTAAAAGAAAATTGATCCAACCTTGGAAAGTGATAGACAAACTGATTCTGTGTGCTTAACTAGTGAAGTTATTAGGCCTAAAAGACTTTAGAACAGTCATTGTATGTTATGGTAGCTTTTTATGGTGCGTAAAAGTAGAAGTGATACTAACTAACTCTCCTCGATTTTAAGTGGAAACTCATTAAGAGTTGTGCATGTCTTCATATATATCTTTCCGAATGATAGGCAGAAAAGCGATTACCCAGTCATACACGAGCCCGTGAGGGTTCTGATTCCCGACAAGATAGTGTGTAAAGAAACTGCAGTGATCCAAATTTGGGACTTGCAGTCGTCTACTAGAAGCTGTGTAAATCTTATTATTTATAAAAAAAAATTGTTAAGCCTTCTAAAGCTTATAATGTTATACTTATCAATCAAGAGGCAAGAAAGAGAACGGGAAGAAGAGTCTAAAGATCGAAGAGTATTTACTATTTAATCAGACACTACAGGTCGAGGTCAACTCGGGGTGACTTGGGGAAAGCCAAATACGCTTTGAGAACAGATAGGAGACATCACATTCTCTGATGTGTTGCCCATTTAAGTTTTGAGCTTAATTGAACATAATCCGTATCACAGAAGCGATGAAAACCATACTAAGTTTTGTTTACCTGCTTACAACCCGTCTCTTTATGTCATAATACAGCTGAACATGGATCTGTGTGACAGTCACTTAATTAGTATGATTCCTGTTCGGATCTTTTCTAAAACTTGATAGTCCCTATCAAGACTGAAATTTTATCCCGTTTTACTTATGTCGTTTTATGGTTTTATACCTGGTTACTTGTTATTTGATTGTAACATTTTACTCTTTAAAGGAAGTTTCAAAAGTTAATGGCATAACGTTCTAATTATAAGGGTTTGTTGTGTAACATTTTACTCTTTCTCATGCACGTGATGATCGTGTGTATGTCGGGTAGAAAGGCCGGTACGGATGGAATGGGTGCGACGATGCAGTCGGCGATGACAGCACTGACTTACAACAAGCGTTATAGCTTCAGTCAGATGGTGTTCTATGAGATAGATCGTCAAAGACGAGCGGTGGCGCGTGAGAGATTCTTGATGTATCCAAGATTTCTTCAAATGATCTTGAATCACGTGGCTCCCACGTTACCTCGGCGCCGTCCGATTCGATATGTGGAGAGTGTCAGCAAGAGGATCTTCGCCCAAGGTAGATCGTCAAGTGCCAGAAGTAAACCAGAGCTCCGTCCTCGACATACTCCATTATTTGGGTACTTGATCAACCCGGAGTATGTTGCCGCTCGTGGGGACGAGTTTCGGGATCCGGCATCGCAACAGGCTGGAGCACCTCAACCACCACCTGAGGTACAGCAATCTCCGCCTGCTGCTCCTGTTGTGGCACCGGAGGAACACGTTGACCTTGAAGCTGCTTTTGGCGGACAAGGATTTTTCGATATGGAACGTGTTGATCCAGAGGAAGAGGTACATGTCTCGGTTGCACAGGTTTCTAGTATGGATGTGTCGAGGGCAGCTACTACTGTGACTGATACGGAAAGAACTGATTCTGACTCCTCAAATGATGATGTGGCTGAAGCAAGACAGATTCTGATTACTCAAGAAAGAATTCATGGGAAGAGAAAGAGAGACACAGATGATAGTGAATCAGATTTTGAGGAGGATTTACAACGGTTGGTTCGTCGAGCGAGAAGGGCAAGAACGGGTGAAGGATCGGGAGCTGGTGAGAGCTAGAGGGTGGTTCGTTTTTCTCCACCCGCACTGTCAGGTATGACTATGGTCCCTACATCGTTGACAGTTACAGGATCGATCACCGCGGATGTTCCAGTGTTGACTACCTCATCCTCCTTTGGCATACCACCCACCACATTTCAACTCTCGGCTCCAGAAATTGTGTCCTTGCCACCTCCAACCCTTACTCCATCGGAGGTCGTTGCAAGATTTGTTGAATCGACACTGGTTGCCACTGCAGGGTTGTCTGTTACGATACCACCTGCGGTTATGTTTCCACCTGTTTCTGATGTGCCGGTTACCTTGGGAATCCCTCCTCCGTACGCTCAAGACATTTCACATATGAGGTTTGATTTTGATGCAACCTTATCCGACTCGGAAAGAATAGCAGCTCTTGAAAGGGTCGTGGCAGAATAGCCAAGAGTAAATCTGATCCAGACTCACGCTATTCAGCGCCTCGTTGCAGAGAATCAGATTCAGTCGTCCCTCCTGATTGAGCACGGTAAAATTTTCAATGCCTTGAAACAGTTCTTGGCATATCAGGGGGAGACGAGCTGTAAGGGTGACAAGCTGAGGACGAAGAAGGGAAACGATCGAGACAATGATCCCAATGCATCGAAAGATGCAGGTGGAGAGTTGCCAAGAACTGAACAAGCTCTTGGGCCTTCCACAACTCAGGGGGAGTCAACTGGTGCAACTGGCAGATCGGGGGGTGATGACGTGGTGGTAGTGGATGAAAGGAGGTGTTGGATGATGATGTTGTAGGTGATGATGATGTGTTACCGTTGGAAGAGATCGAGAAGATAGGGGCTGAGATTGTGATTGACAATGAAGTCGAAGAGGGAGAGATTGTGGAGGATAATATTGAGCATGAAATTCCGGCAGTTGAAAAGTCAGATTTGGGTCAAGATACGGAATGTAATGAGACTGAATGGGAAGAGCAGCCAAGATGGAAAGAAGGCTACGCTCAGTGGTTCGTAAAGACTAAGAAACCGACGGTCCATACTATGTTCAAGAAAAGTTACAACATCAAAGGGTATGCTGAATCAAAAAAAGGGATTATTTGTTGGTTATATGATGAGCAGTTGAGGCTCTTTGTGATTAAACGTTATGATGGGGTTCAGTATTTCAAGAGATTGTTGAGGTCATTGAATACTTTGCCTGAGTGTGAGGTGAAGGACTTAGCCAAGTTGGGGTTGATAAACAGGAGTGATGATAACATGGCTAGGATTATTGGAAAGATAGTCTGGAAAGAAAGCATAAAGGAGAAAAAGTTCGAGCTGTTGAAACCGCAGAAAGGAAAGCTCGTTGAAGATAAAGACAGAGGTATGAGAGCTGATGGCAAGCCTTGGATGATAATGAAGTACAAACCGATCCGGTGTCTAAAAGAAGTGCCGATGAAACAAATGCCCAAGGATGTCTTAAAGAATCTGAAATGGTGGTATGTTGACAGTGAAACAGCTGAAGCAGTGATGGAGGATGAAGATGAACAAGAGTTGCTGAGAGTGTATGATCCAATGCACTTAGTGAATTTGTCTCAAGCTGATTTGCAGGTGCTGAACGAGAAAAAGATATTCTATATTCCTGCTTGGAAAGAAGAAGCCAAGAAATATCAAAGAGTAGTTTCGATTTGTGTCAGAGAAGGCGTTCATGCTTGAAGACTAGTGACTCGAGATTTTTGGGATTACAAGACACGTGATTGAAGATAGAGATATGAAGCTACTTCCAAGGGAGAGTCTGTTGGTGCATGATGTCAGTAGTTCAGTATCTAGTGTCTGTAATCGTGTTAGTTGGATTTGTTTATGTGTTTGAGATAACTTGTTCTCACAAGTTCGCCTGTTATAAGCGAACTTGTGGAACAAGCGAAGTTAGTGACAACTTCGCCTAGCATGTTAGGCGAAGTTGTCGAAGTGTATATAGGTTTAAGCTATGGCTTGATTTGAAAAACGATTTCAGTACGTGTAATTGGTGATTGAATATCACGTGTTATTAGTTGCAATACAACGTGTCTTTTGGGTATTGTAACGTGTTTAGCTTGTGTTTTAACGTATATCGCTTCTACGCTCGTATCATCTTACGTAGGGATTCCGCACCTACGTAAAACGAGATATTTCCGTGTAGATCCGGCTAGGAACCTACAATATTCTTCCCAAACCGATCGACAAAGATGATGCAACTGGAGATGGATGTAATGATCATGGTGTGGGTATAAACATGAGCATGGTAATTGGGTTTTTGGGAAACCGCCAAAAGTTGGTTAATAAAGTTGAATTCGTACATGGTACGGCATCTAAGAGCAAGAAAAAAATCCAGGTTCGAAATCAATCCAATAAGGATTTCTTTGATCAAAAAGACAAACGTAAACAAACTGAGGAATCTTCTTGTTATAAGAATAGTCATAAGTTTGCTTACATTCCAAAACCAGATGTTGTTACATCTAAAGGCAACCAAGATGAAAAACCAAAATTTCAAAATTCAAAATCTAAAAATACGAGCTCAAACGTCAAATCACGTATTCCAAAGGATCCTCTAAAACAAATTTTCAAAGGAAAGACGATACCGTTAAGAATGTTTCAGGGAAATCAAAAGTTGTTGAGATTGTTGATTTGAAATATTATGATGTAAAAAGGTTTGAATGTTTGAAATTTTATGATAAAAAAATCCAAATCAAAGTCATATCATTGAATTATTAAGAAAAAGGACTCATCCAATCAAGTTTGAGTTGAAAAAGACTCATGTTCTGAAAGTTCGGATAACAATGTCCTATTAGTAAAATCCGAAAGTTCAAAAAATTCAACGATTTTACATGTTAATTATGGAAGTTCAGATAGCAAGAGTTGTGATCGAAGTTTTGGAAAACCTAGTCTAAGCAATATCCAAGAGGGAGTCTGTTGAAGCATGAACGCCTACTGCTTAGACACCAAGACCAAGCAATATCCAAGGGGGAGTTTGTTAGTGAAAAAATGTCTAATGCTCGGTCTTGTATAGTTAAACGAGCTGAACTGTTAGAATTACATGTTAAGGGTCGTATGAGTATGCTAACCAACGCATAAGATTTATACGGCGTATAAGTCTTATACGCTAGAAAGACTTGTATGGACCATAGGTTGCCATGAATAAATATATGTAATCATGTCATATTTTGTATTATTCTTTGGAAATCTTTGACAGAAAATATTATCAGTTGTACTGACATTGTTATATGAGTATAGTGATAATTCCAGTGAGTTGACATGTGTTTGATTCCTTTGCTATTATGTTTCCGTCTTATAGCTTAGTATAGAAACACAACGTTTTCAGTCCGTATCGTATCACCTCTACACGTATACGTTGACATCTTATGATCCGACAACCGGTCTTTCAGTTATGATAAACGAATAGCTGGTCATTCGTTGAACTATCATAACAAATAAATTACACTCGTATGCTCCTGTAACGAATGAACCTCTCATTCGTCTAAAAGAGGTCACGAATGGTCTGCTAATTCGTTATTCATTCATTCTCCTTGATGAGACAACGAATCTAACCATTCGTTATAACGAATGGAACCATTTGTCATAACGAATGAGGTAGCGAATGATGCTTAACCAGAGTCCATTCGTCATAACGAATGAGATAGCCAATGATGTTTAACCAAAATAAAATTATCATTTAAATATTTTAATGAAATTTTTATAAAAGACTATTAATGAAAATAAATTTTTTCCAAGCTGGCTTGACAGCTCGACCTCAGCCAAGGGCTCTGCCCCTTGGACCCTGCTAGAGGTTGCTGCCCCTAGACCCCGCTACCAGGGGCGCTGCCCCGGACCCTCGTTCTTTAAGGGTTATATTAAACTAGAAATATGATATGGGCAGTGATAGTTAATTGATACGCGCAATTATTATACAGTTAGTCATGCCTAGTTAAAGAAAGGAGTTACCATTAACTCTGAAAGAAACCAAGTTCAGGTGAGTTTCAAGCCCCGTTTTTTTGTAATGTTTTTGGGGCAGTGTGCATACTCAACATGATTAGTTAATACACTTACCTTAAGTGGTAAGTGTATGATATGTGATTGTTTTATGTATAATGTATGGATGATATATGAATGTTATAGAAAAGATTGAGAGTATGTATGAAAGTTTATAAATATAAATATAAAGAAAGGTATGGTATGGTTGTATGGAAAGAAGGGAACCGGACTCTAATAATATCCGAGGCAGAAGTGAATTGGGCCTTAATAATACTCAAGGAAAAAGGGAACCAGACCCTAATAACACTTGAGGAAAAAAGGGAACCGGGCCCTAATAATACTCAAGGAAATAGGGCGTAATTCTCTTTAAAACGTATATGCATGAATGATCCCCAAGTGGTTATTATATGTAAATAGTGTGTATGATTGCTGTGATGTGACTTGATTATTATGTAAATGATGTAATGATATAAAGTGTGTTGTAGAAAAATAGTGGTAGGGCGTGATAGAAGTAGCAAGGGTCTAATAAGGGTGTTAGTGGCATGACGATAGTACGTGGTGGGGTAAGCCTATGCATGACTTCGTTATTAAAGTGGCAAAGTGGCATAACGTTGTTCATTATTAAAGTGGCATAACGTTATTCGTTATTAAAGTGTCTAAGCTATAGGAGTAAATAAGAAGTTAAGTGGTAAGGTGAGTAGGTTAGATAGTGGGCTATGTGTCTTCGGATACAAATATAATGCATGTAGTGGTTGTATGATAAGTTGCTTGATTAACTAGAACTCACTCAGCGTAGCTGACTTTTAGTATGCATGCAGGTGAGCAAACTAAGAAGCTAGCATGAGGATGGCACATGGCATGGATTGAATGGCTGGCAACTGAAGTTAGAAGAAATGATGTTTGAATATGATGATTTGTGTTATGGTATCAAGGAAAAGATTTAGTGTTTTGTAACGAATGATTCAAGTTAACATTTCCGTGAAAGTTTTAAGTAACTCTGATTTGTAAGAACTGCGTTTATGAGTAAATCCGACGTTAAAGTAGGGCTACCGGGTTCGGGGACTTACAAGTTGATAAAGTGGGTGGACATAAGAAGTGTTCCTTATACAAGGAAAAAGTTAGGTTTCGGGGACGAAACCTCTTTAAGTGGGAAGACTTGTAACATCCCGAAATTTCTAAAATAATATTTGTTATATTAATTATTTTCAGTGAGAAAGTTTACTCAGGTTAGTGGGAAATAATTAAATAAGCAGGAGTTAGTATGGTTCGGGCTAGTGTTGGGTAAGGGATATGGGTTATGGACGTGGGAAAGAAGGAAGAGACCATGGGCTTAAGCCCATGATCCATAATTATATAAACCTTAAATTCCCATTTTTCATTCATTTTACACATATTCCATACACCACCAAAATGCACACTTAGCTCTCTCTCATCCTACTTTCTCTCTCTAAGCCAAAACCAAGAAGAAGAATCGACCCCGGCCCGAAGTAATGATAGTATGATATTGTAGAGATCCAAACCCGTTAGATTTAGTCACGAAAGGACGAGCCGACACCGTTAAACCGTTGAAGTCACGAGATCCGGGTGGAATCGGGTATAAACCGAACCTAAGATGAGCTTAGGGATCACCCTAGCTCAGATCAGGATCGAACGGGACGAAAAAGGGTGAAAACGGTGGTGAAACGAGCGAGATCTCGCTTTTCCGGCGAGATCCCGGTTTTCCGGAGAAGGCGGCGCCGGAGTCGGCTGGTACGAGGTTAGGGTTTATGTCAAAGAATGTTCTGACATTCTCTGACCTAAACCTAATTCGTTAGCAGAATCTTAACGAATGGGTCTTGATTCGTTAGCGGAAGTTTGACGAACTAGCCTTAGTTCGTTATGTCAATTCGTTAAGGAAATGGTGACGAACTGGCCCAATTCGTTAAGTAGTTCGTTAAGGGAGAACTGACGAATGAACCCCCAGTTCGTTAAGGGTTCAGTTCGTTAAGGGTTCAGTTCGTTAAAGGGCCAGTTCGTTATAAAGATCCAATTCGTTATGAAAGGTGACGAACTAGTATAACGGATCAGCTAAGGAAAGATAACAAATCAGATCATGTGCTAGATAACGAATTAGACTGTGAACTGATAACGAATTAGGCTTAATTCGTTTTAGAAAATGTGATGGTGAATAAAATAATAATTTAAAATCTTAATGGAAAATGTGTTAAGACAGTTAATAAAAATTTTATTTCTATTTACGTGGTACTCTTTATTTTAAAGCCTTTTTACAAAGTAATTGTTTTTTATTTGAACTCTTATATATATATATATATGATGAGTATCATTACAGAACTGTTAAATTATTTAAGAACTTGAAGGAACCCTTGAAACCTAACGTTTTTTATAAATATTTTTGTATGTTAATGTTATTTGAGTTTAGTTTTATTATTTTGTTATATCTAAATTTACGATTACAATTTTGAAAATTATTTTTTATACATATCTTTGTTTTGTTTTACACATATGTAAATTTGTTAGCACATAAATTTTACACATATGTAAACTTGTGATTAATATATTTAATCAAAACTTTTTATATAAAATATGATAAAACTACTCTTAAATAATGTTAATATATAAATAAAATTAAAAAAATGTTTGGTTGTGTAGAGTTCTTAACTTTATTAAAGTTCTTGTAGGTTCCCAGCCGGATCTACACGAGATATCACGTACTACGCAGGTGCGGAATCCCTACGTAAGACGTTACGAGTATAGAAAACAATACGATTAACACACGATAATCAAACACGTTATATACCAACCTTAAACACGTGATACGAAGATCACTTGATTACAGACTCTCTCTGACTCGAATACACGAAAACTGAATCAATGATTAATTACTAATAAGCCGTAACATATAGCTTATATAATCACGACAACTTCGCCTGGCATGTTCAGACGAAGTTGTCACTAACTTCGCTTGTCTAACAAGTTCGCTCATATCAGCGAACTTGTTAGCAACTTCGCTTATACAAAACATAAAATATTACAAACGCGATTACAGATACTAGACACTGAACTACTGACATCATGCACCAACAGTTCTTAAATGATATTAACCATATATATATATATATATATAGAGAGAGAGAGAGAGAGCTTGAGAGAGGATCAAGAGAAAACTTATCCTTAGAGAGAAAACTTAAAAACTTCTAAAGAATTATTTTTAATTAAAAATAACAAAAATTTCAAATTTCCGTTTTGAACATTATTCTTATAATTTGTTACTTTTCACTCGAAAAAAGTAAAAAAAAAAGATGTTGTAATGCACATACATATTATTGTCGATACCGATGTATTACACGTGTGTATTACAATGTATTTTTATGTTCAATAGTGTTCAATTGCATATATTCAATACTTATGTTTTGTAAATGTGTAGTAGTGTTGTATTATATGCAAAAAAATATTTAAAAAAGAGTTGATGCAGTGTACATGTGCATTAATGTTGTGTTACACATACGCGCTAATTTGTATTCGACGTGTGCATTAGTCTCATATTGCATGTATACAATAGTGTATCAAATATGTGCAATAGTGTTGTATTCTATGCAATACAACACTCTTGCATGTATGCAATGCACACTATTACATATGTGCACTACACCGATGAGGTTTTTTTTTTTTAACAATATCAACGTATAAGAATAATGGAAAAAAAAGTAACTACAAAAAAATTTTAAAAAGTTAAAATTAATTCTATATGAGTTTTTAAGTTTTCTCTTTAAAATAAGTTTTCATTTATCCCACACCTATATATATATATATCCCCTATAAGGGAATGGTTCAGAAGAGAAGTCAAGTTATTGCGAGAAGTGCAATAAGTGATTTATAACCTTTGATTAGATTGATCAATTCCTACATTGGTTATGACATTTTTATAATTTTGTGTAATTAATGGGTTCATTGATTTAAGGACTTTTCAATAGAAAAGGTTAGTATAGTAATTTTGTTTTTAGATAAAATGTTATAATTTGGAGATTGTCAATCAAAATCCCATATATCAAATATCATCATCAATTTTTCATAGTTTCCAAAGTTACCAAAAATCTCTCAATCCTCACAAATATTTAACGCATTCTTACAGATCCTCTCTCTGTTGATGAAGATTAGTCTGCAACGTTATATTAAAGGTGGTTTGTGTTGATCAAAACCTAGTTTTTGTAGTGAAGGGCGCGTAGGAGTAGACGGTTAACAATGGTTAGGTTTTTGTTCTTCATCGAATTTTATCTTTTTTTGTCGAATTAAATAATGATAAATCCTAATTCTGTGTCTAATGACCTGGATTATGATTTTGAAATGTTAATCAGATGATTTCAATATTGACTAGAATGATTTTGGGTTTTTTTATAGGATTTCATCTCATATGCTTGCATCGACATCAAGGTTAGACAATTTCCTTATGTTATTCTTTAAATCAAATTATCACCTCGTCATTGACATTGATTGAATTATTGATTTCGGTTATTGAATTAAGTCTTAGAAAAAATATTAAGGCTTTCGTGTAATACGAATTCTTGTGAAGTTTCTTTTGTATTTATATAAACCTTCACTAATTAATATACCCAATTATAATTTTGATTTGTCATGAAAGTTGGTTTTTTGAGGATTTCATGGATGCGTATGTGTTTGAAAGTTATTTGAATGCATATGTGAGTTTTATGTTTGTGACTGTGTATTGAGAAAAGGGTAGGTGTGTTGGTGTAGTTTAAATATGGTTTTGTTTAGTTTCCTACACTTCACAAACCTATCAGATTGTTTCTTTTAGGATTCAAAAGTGTTTTTCATTGTTCCTACACTGCACAAGAAAGTCCTACACTCCACCGGTCAGAACTAAACGTTTTTGACTGTGTATTGAGAAATCGGTAGGTGTGTTGGTGTAGTTTAAATATGGTTTCTTTTAATTTCCTACACTTCACAAACCTATCAGATTGTTTCTTTTAGGATTCAAAAGTTTTTTTCATTGTTCCTACACTTCACTAGAAAGTCCTACACTCCACCAGTCAAAACTACACGTTTGTGACTGTGTATTGAGAAATGGGTAAGTGTGTTGGTGTAGTTTAAATGTGGTATTGTTTAATTTTCTACACTTCACAAACCTATCAGATTGTTTCTTTTAGGATTCAAAAGTTTTTCTATTGTTCCTACACTGCACAAGAAAGTCCTATACTCTACCAGCCAGAACTACACTGTATACTAAAATGTGTCGACATACATACTCTGAACAATTCTTATATAAGTTGTCCAAATAATAAATTTTATTTTATAAACTGTGCATTACTTCCTACACAACACAATGCATGTAATATGGCTGTGTGTAGGATTATGTCAGTTCAGAGTTTAAAAGTGTAGGTAATCTATATTTTGTGTAGGACTATGTAGGTTCATAGTGTAAGTTAACTTGTTTAGGTAACATGTATTCAATGCAGTAATATATATGAAAGGTGTGTATGTAACTTCTATTCTATTTAGTTATATATAAGAAATTGCGATTGTGGTTTTGTAGATGACTTAACATACATGATCAATAACTATTGATACTTATGCATGGGCAACGATAATAAATTGGGATTACGGTTTGCATAGGACTCAACTAAAAAGGATAAAAACTATTCATGTTATGAAGGGAAGTTGGTTAGTGGTGTAGGATAGTGTATATATATATATATTGTGAAGGGAAGTTATGGGTGGTGTAGTGTGTATCTGGTATTTTGTATGTAATGGTATAATTTGTTAATTAAATATCATATAATATTTTTATTGCTCAATTTATTTTCGCAATTGATGTTTTGTAATTTATATATTCTAAATGGAATAAAATTAGTGAATGGTATCTATGTATGGTATGTTTTTGTCTATAGAACGTTCAATCAATAGTTTCTTAAACAAAACTAAAACTTTCCATATAAAAAACTTATGGGACTTTACCATGCTACCCCTTCCCGTTTTCTATTTCGGTTAATAAATTGAAATACGAGTTATTATGAGTCGGGCTAGTGTTGGGTTAAATGGATATGGGTCATGGACTTGGGTTATGAAGGAAAGAAGGAAAAACCATGGGCTTAAGCCCATGATGCATAATTACATAATTCCATACACCACCAAAACACATACTTAAGCTCTCTCTCTCTCTCTCTCTCTGTCTCTCTAATTCTTTCTCTAGCCGAAACATAGAAGAAGAATCGATCCCGACCCAAGGTAATGATAGTATGGTATTACATGAAATGAAATGACGAGCCGACACCACTAAACCGTTAAAGTCATGAGATCCGGGTGGAATCGGGTATAAACCGAACCTAAGATAAGCTTGGGGGTCGCCCTAGCTCAGATCTGGATCGAACGGGATGAAAAACGGTGAAAAACGAGTCAAAACTCGTTTTTTCGGCGAATCCGCGGTTTTCCAGCGACAGCGCCGGAAAAGGTAATACGAGGTTAAAAGATGTCAGAGAATGTTCTGACATTCTCTGACCTAACCCTAATTCGTTAACGGGAAGTTAACGATTTAGAGGAAAGTCGTTAGCCGGAATTAACGAATTAAACGCAATTCGTCAAGCGATTCGTTAGGGATAAGAGAACGAACTAGCTCCCAATTCGCTTTGATCATTCGTTAAAAGAGATAACGAATTGGAAGATCCAATTCGCTACATGGACTGGTTCGATATATGGACTGATTCGTTAAGGGTCCAGTTCGTTATAAGGTACAAATCGTTACAATTAAGGACCAGTTCGTTAGAGGGTCCAGTTCGTACAATGACCAGTTCGTTATGATAAGCCAATTCGTTAGAAAGCCAAGTAACGAACTAGAAGTTTAATGGAATGACAGAACATTCCCTGGACTTAGAAAAGAATGACATAATTACATAATAGTCCTTGGACTTTGATAATTGATGAAAGATACCATAAAGGTTAACGAGTAACGATTAACTAACCAGTAATGATCCAATGAAGTAAAACCGACTTGGATACGTGAGATTAATTAAGTAGATGATAAGAAGAGCTAGAACCGTATTTTAATATATGTATGATTATACAGTTAGTCGTGTTCAGCTCAAGAAAGGATTAACTATAAACGGTGAACGTAATCGCGTTCAGGTGAGTTTCTAGCCCACTTCCTTGTTATGTTTTCGGGGCTGTGTGCATACTCGATGTGATAATTAATACACTTACCTTAAGTGATAAGTGTATGCCTCGTATGATTTATTTATGATGAACTCTTGACGGTGCGTGAACGATCTTCGGATATTGCACGTACCTTCAGGTGGTCGTTAAAGATATGATAAAAATATATGATGCATGTATGAATGTAAATGATGTATGAATGATGTATGTATGATATGTTGATGACACGTGAACGATCTTCGGATATTGCACGTGTCGTCGTGGAAGGTATGAAAAGACAGTTATGGTACAATTGCACAAAACAAAGGGACCAGACCCTAATAATAACTGTGAGGATAGGGACCAGACCCTAATAATAACTGTGATGGTAGGGACCAGACCCTAATAATATCTGTGAGGGTAGGGACCAGACCCTAATAATATCTGTGATGGTAGGGACCAGACCCTAATAATATCTGTGAGGATAGGGACCAGACCCTAATAATATCTGTGATGTTGGGGACCATACCCTTATAATATTTGTGAGGAACCAGACCCTTATAATATCTGTGAGGTTATAGGGCGGAAGGCTCTCTAAATAGGATGGATAGTTATGTATGAAAAGTAAGTATGAATAATGTACACCCCTTCGGGCATGTGTGCATGTATGTGAGATGATTGTATGTTGTATGATTAACTAGAACTCACTCAGCGTACCTGACTTTTAGTATGCACGCAGGTGAGTAGAATGAGGTAGCTCGCTTGAGGGGAAGCACATGGCATGGATTTGAAGACATTGGCATCTCAATGAAATGTTATGTTATATTTTAAAGACAATGTTTTATGTTTCAATGATTTGAATGCTCGTAAGACAAGAATTAATGGTTATGTAAAGTAATGGTTTGAATGTTTTAATATTCCGTAAATGTTTTTACTAACTCTGATATTTATAACTGTGTTTATGAGTAAATCCAACGTCAAAAGTAAGGCACCGGTAACGGGGCCTTACAATTTAATTAAAAAGAAAAAAAAGAATAGAAAATTTCTTATTGGCAGGATCCACTTCTCGCATTTCTTGCAATAAATTGATTTCTCGCATGAACTTAAACCTGTCTGTGTGTGTGTGTGTTTATATTATTTATGACGTCGTCCGGGTCAACACTGGTCCGCCTTCCTGGGTCGGTCCGACCTTTGACCGTTAAGGCGTCCGGGTTGATGTCCAAGCTGGGTCTGGAAACATTGCTCATAACAACCAAACATTTTTTTAATTTATTTTATATATTAATATTATTTAAGAGTAGTTTTATCATCTTTTATTTATAATTTTTTTATTGCATATATTAATCACAAGTTTATATATATGTAACGTCTATGTACTAACAAATTTACATATGTGTTAAAATAACATAAATATGTATAAAAACTAATTTTCGAAACTGTAATCGTAAATATAGATATAAAAAAATGATAAAACTACACTCAAATAACATTACATACAATTTTTTTTTGCAAAACCTTTAGTTTGCAAGGTTCCTTCAAGTTATTAAATAATTTAAGAGTTCTGTAATGATATTCATCCTATATAGGACTCATCCTATAGGGGTAGGCTAAAATAAAAATATATAGTTTTCTAAGAAGAGTAAGAATAGATATAGGCAACATGGTTGAGATTGTTAGTTTTCAAAATACCAAATAGTTTCCTAGGATATAGGATTTAGACTACATAGTTTCCTAACTTTAAATTTTATATTCTTCTTACCATTCTTAGGAAACTATCTATTTTTACTTTAACCCTTATATATATATATATATATATATATATATATATATATATATACACACACATACATATAGGAAATGGTTCAAGTAAGAAAAAGGAATTTCCTATGAATAGTAAGAACCAATAAATTTTTAACATTCGGCATTACAAATTAAGGTGAAAGAACAATTCTAGGAACTATGTCGGTTATAATGATATAGGAGTAATTTTAGGAAACTATGTCAGTTATTGGTAATTTTAAATCTCAACCATCGATTAACATGATCCAATGACGTTGATTTATTCCTAGTCTTCCTAGGAAACTACTTATTTATAGGATAACCCTCCCCTATATAGGAATGATAAGAACCAGCAAATTTTTGACATTTGGCATTACAAATTAAGGTGAAAGAACAATTCTAGGAACTATGTTGGTTATAATGATGAAAGAATAATTCTAGGAAACTACGTTGGTCATTGGTAATTTTAAATCTCAACCATCGATTAACATGATCCAATGACACTGATTATTTGTAGTCTTCCTATGAAACTACTTAGTTTTTGGATAACCTTCCCTTATATAGAAATGGTAAGAACCAACAAATTTTTGACATTAGGCATTACAAATTAAGGTGAAAGAATAATTCTAGAAACTATGTCGGTTATAATGATGAAAGCTTAATTCTAGGAAACTATGTCGGTTATTGGTAATTTTAAATCTAAACCATTGGTTACGTGATCCAATGACGCTGATTTATTCTTAGTCTTCCTAGAAAACTATTATTTTTAAGATAATTATCCCCGATATATATATACCCAACCGAAATATTTAATTGATATTTACCCAACTCAAATTTAATTGCATATTTGGGAGTCTCTTGGTCACATCGGGATTTGACTTTTGTTCTCGTCTAACAGAAACAATGGTTTTTCTTTTAAAATAAACTTTTGTTCGTAGTTGATTATGGCTGCACTAATTGATTGAATCAAGATATGAGATGATAATGTAGATTGCTGGAACATGACTCACTTTTTAAGTTTTAGCAAAATCGTAAGAAACGTATTAAAAAAAACTAGTTATAACGAATAAATATACAATTTTTAAAGTTTTAATAAAGGTAATGGTAAATTGATCATTACAAAAATTATTTTTAATAAAATAAATCAAAATAAATAAAATTGTAAATTTATAAATTATGGTTAAATTTGCAATTGAATATATGGGTAGGATAATATGAATTTATATTATAAGACTATGCGTAGTGGCAAAATGGGGCGTTTTGCGTCGTGTGACGCCCAGTCAGCAAGGATGAGTTTTTGTTTTTAGGGTGTAATAGTGTTGTAGACCTATATATATACATGGATTGAACGGCTGACATCTGAAGATGGAAGAAATGATGTTTTAAATATGATGTTTTATGTTATGGTTTCAAAGAAAGATTAAATGTTTTGTAACGAATGATTTAAGTTAACGTTTCCGCGAAAGTTTTAATTAACTCTGATTGTAGAACTGTGTTTATGAGTAAATTCAACGTCCAAAGTGAGACACCGGTAACGGGGCCTTACAACAACGTCGCATCGCGACGAGGAGCCGCTTGTTTAAGAATATACAGAGAGTTAAACTGAGGGTTCTTACAGTTGCTGAATTTGTGTCCACTTGCTAATGAAGTTTGGTATCTTTCCACTGAAATTGTTGTCACTTATCCTCCTAAAAATGTAACAAACTCACAAAAGTAAATACAAATGTAAAATTTTTATGGATGGGAAATGATCTGTAAATAGAGGTGCACAAAAAACCCGTACACGAACCGGACCCGAAAAAACTACCCGGAACCAGTTTTTTTATACCCGGGTATTCTATACCCGAAACTGGAACCGACCCTACCCGTAGGGTATGGATAGGGTATGCATTTGGAGGTTAGTACCCGTACCCGGAACCGTACCCGATTTATACCCGTAAATATCCGGACCCGGTCATACCCTATACCCGATACCCGGTTATACCCTATACCCGATACCAATATTCTAATACCCGAAATAATACATGACTTTTTATAGTATATTTTTATGTTTACTTTACAACTTTTATGTTTAAGCTTTTGTAAAATGCATATTACTAAGTAAATATTTTGTAATTAAGTGGATTTACGGTTTTTTAATATCGTTTAACTATTTTTATACATTACAAAGCAAATTTAAAATTTTAAACAAATTAAAAAATGTATAAAAAAAATTACAAATTCAAAACCGGGTTTAATACCCGGTCGTACCCGGTTCTAATACCCGAACCCGATCATACCCTACCCAGGTACATAGGGTTGAGTTTTCTCCTCAATACCCTACCCGATTTCTCTCAATACCCGAAACCGGTTTCATACCCGAATCCGGGTATTAGAAAAAACCCGATTTGTGCACCTCTATGACTATACATAGTATTGATTTTAACCACTAACATTTCAAACACAAGAGAGGTAACAAAAGCGTTGAAATGAAAAAAATTTATAAATGGGAAAAATGATAGATGTGAAATGGTTTATAGGAGAGAGAAATTTTATTTTTTGGTTTCTAAGTGTTCCGCTATTTGAAATGGCGGAACCCACAATGGTTGCATAGCGTGTCAGAAACGGTCTTGAAAGCTGGAGGTTTTTTTGTTGTTCCGCCATTTGAAGTGACATATTTACCATGTGTTCCGTCATTTGAAATAGCGGAACACAAGGTAAATATGTCACTTCCGTCGTTTGAAATGGCGGAAGACCAAAAAAACCTCCACCTCACCAGACCGTCAGCTAGGGGTGAGAAAAAATGGTTCGGAACCGCCAGAACCGAGGAACCAGAACCGAACCGGTGCCTCAGAACCGCTAGCCTGTGTCACCTTACGGTTCTCAGAATTTGCATTAAACGGTACACGGTTTGGTTCCGGGTAAAACCGGCGGTTCTAGACTTGGAACCGAAGAACCGGAATATTAAAAACGTTTTAACTAAATTTACCAATCCCAATTTTTTATAAAGTAAATTATTAACCAACATTCAGTCAATCATTATTTAATTCAAATCTTTTTTCTTTAAGTTAAAGACCTAACTAACAACCATGATCAATTTTTATTTAAGCTATTAAAGTAATTTAATATAAAATGATATGATCATCCTTTAATCTCTCGTTGATATTATTTATTTAAGTTCAACAATTAGGTTTTATAACGAAGGTTCATGTTGTAAACTAAAATAATTTTGCTGTGAAAGAAGACATACAATTATATAAACTTGTTTTGTAATTTGTAAAGTTCGCAACTCACTTGATATATACAACGGAACCGGTTCTCGCCGAATCGATTAGCCAGAACCGACTTTATCGGTTCTGAACCGTTGCACAACCCTACCGTCAGCAACTAAAAGTATTTCACAACTTTATTTTTCCCATTTATAAAAATTTTTCACGTTGAAATAAATTAAGAGGGGGGGGATAGTAAAAGAAGAAAATCTTTTCGGAAGTAAAACATAAAAAAAATACCCGGAAAATATTCTCTCTCTTTATGTAATATCATCTAAGCTTACAAGGGGTATACTCACACATTAATTAACTTGGTAAATTTGTCAAGGGCAGTAGGCAGTTGTCTGGTAAAACCATTTGAAGATAGCACACTGGCATATAAAGTTCAACATGAATAAGATAAACTTTTCAGGCAAATTAGGTGAAGTTAAATGAATTTTAGAAAAAAGTTAGTACAGGGTCTCCAAATTTATCAAGTTTGCTCTCTCTTTAGGTATGGAACCGGAAAAGCAATTGGTGTCTAAGTACCTAAAAAAAGTGGAGCAATAAATACAAGTAAACTACATAATAATATAATCCGATCATTTTCTATATTAATGTTCTTAGCTTTAAACAACTAAAGAAGTGGTAACGTGGCTTACAAATTTATAAGGGTGGTCATTTTGGTGAGAACTGCTGGAAACGGACCCGTTAACTGGTTTCCAGTGAGTGAGCTACATATATTATATATACATAATTAGAAGTAATCACACACATGCTGTTAGAAAAAAATAGGATTTATGATAAATTATAAAGGTAAAATAATTATTTTGCAAGTAAAAATAGTTCCAGTGAGAATGATATATGATCGGGTGGTCCTTACAGGGATTTTCTCCCATTTAGATGGTATAGTTCCACGGAAGTAATTATTATCAAGATACCTGCATTAATAAATCAATCGAGTATCATTTCATTATGATCATTAGTCATTACATAAGAAATGTATGGATCTAGCTTGTAAATACAGTGACTTTTCTTACAGATATCTTAGTCTCTTTAGGTTTGTAAACTCTGATGGGAGACTGCTGGAGATGCTTTGGGAGATCCAACTTTTGGATTGTGAAATAAAAAATAAACATCATTCAAACGGAGGTAATATTTTGATCTTAAAGAGTTAAAATAGAAAATACAAAGAAAATTAATATTTCTTGGCTTGCAATTTCCAAAATCTTAAATACGTACATTCGTTCAAGATGACATGTGGTAGTATTATTTCTAGCATCATCATCATCATCATAATCTTCAGGGCAAGCACAGGTAACTTCGAATAGTTGTTTTTCATCCTTGCTCAAGCCACCCCAATTTCCTTGAAGACTGCACGGATCCCGGCTCAAATCCCATTCCTTCTTCCCGACCAACCCAAACTTCTTCCCAATATCTTTCATTACCTCCACTGCATGCATGCAACAGTTCACACAAATTGTTACCGGGAAAACCAATTAATGAAATCAAACATAAAACGACCACCTACCATCACGTTTGACTATTTTTGCTACTACTGTTATGTACAAAATCCAGAAAAAAGCAGAGTAGTAACAGTTTCATGGTGTTAGCTACTTCTCCAGTTGATGCGATTAATCCCACGTTCTTCTTATAAATTGAGATAGAGGGAGTACGTGCCGGCCTATGATAGAAAATAATTATGACAGAAACATCTCATGTGTTCACCGTAAATATCTACGTATCTGATGATTTAATTCGATCGGTAAATGAAAACTACTTGTAACCGATTAGTACCAATTAATCCTCCCAACCACCGGTGGGCTGTTTGAGCCTAGAAAAGAAAATCAGAATCGGTTTAGGGTCTTAAAAGTAGTGGGTGGGAGATGAACGGGGGTAAAGACGGTGTGAACATGATGATAGAGAGAGGGAGTGCCGGCCTACTATAGAAAATAATGACAGAAACACCACATGTGTTCATCGTAAATATCTACGTACCGGATGATTTAATTAGGTAAATCAGAATCGGTTTAGAGTCTTGAAAGTTGTGGGTGGGAGATGACCGGAGGGGTAATAATAAAACAAAAAACGATAAAAAATGATAATATAATCAATTACAAACATTTTTTGTTAATATTATAAAATTACCAATAGGATGCACGTTTAGTAGTAGTTAACAAACGTTACAAAACTTTAAAATTTTCTATTGGTAAGCTTTTATGTAGACTAAATCTTAAAGTTGTCTATTACTTAGATTGTTTCCAAGCGAAACTAAATCTGAAAAATCAACAAAAAACCATGTAAAAAAATTCCCAAGAGGTCCTAAACACTGAAAATATATTTTGAACAAATAACTTGTAAAAAGTTAAATTAATAAATAAATTCTCATTTTATTTTAAAAAACTTTTTAGAAACATAATAGTAATAATAATAATAATAATAATAAATACTCACTTTAATAAATACGTCCTTGATTCTAACACATGATAGCCCGAGCTCGGGAACAGAATATCGAAAAAGCTGGTAGACCATATAAGCCTCCAAAGATCAATGCTTGAAGGAAAAACATAATATTTGGCATAAAATGCTGGAAATTAGTTTGCATATAATCATTCTTTAATATTGTAAAATGCATGCATCGGATTACAAGAAATGCTACAGGCGACTACGATACACATCATTGTATATTCCAAAATCAAAACCCAGGCGATTTTCTAAGAAAGACTGAAGAATTACAAAATAATAATGACGTAAGCATTCAAAGTTTTACAATATGAATAAGTATTATATTAAGGAATATACATTTCACCAACATAGATGTAGGAATAACAATCCGCGCGTCCAGCTCAGCATAACAAAAATGCTCTCGCGCTACCGTTCCCACAAGAATGCAGACCCCAACTCCATCTGTTTAACAAAAATCTAATTCCTTTCATATATCTATATTAATCAATTTTAACATCAAAATACTATAATATTTATTTTTAAAATGGGTGCTTATCCTCCCTCACCTCACATTCTTATAAAAATGTGAAACATCATTCAAGTTCAGTTTTTTTTTTTAAAATGCTAAAATTTTAATTTCAAAAACGTCTCAAAGTATATTGGTTGATACAAAGATGATTTTTTTACCAATGGAAAAACCTTTCTAGAACATTTTAACCACTGTAATCGACCTAAATAAATAGCAAACTGTAGAAGACCAAGGGTACATATGTTATTGTCCTAACAAAAAAAACATTTTATTTTAAAAGAATTAAAAATGTTAAAAACATAACACGGATTCAGATGGTTCAATTTAAATGCGCAAATAAACAATTACCTTTTCTTATACAAAACACATTCAATTACTTGAACATCATCCAAAAGTAGATTGCTTCTAAAGAAATCGAACACAAAACAATAACCGTGCATAACGATCTTGATTAATAATTGAGATAATGAAGACGCAAACATAATGGTCCATGGCAAATTCAGTAAGCTCTTTGATGAGTTCTAGATCAAAAGGTCCAATGAAAAGGGTCAAGAGGTCTGGATATATATATATATATATATATATATATATATATATATATATATGCACTTGAAGTCTTATTACATTTCATAATATTCATTATGTCTGCATTATCCTCATTGTTCCTATAAACGTTACACACTTACTGTATATGTATAAATGTATTCATCCAAATTGGAAGAAAAAAAAACAATAATGAAAAAAAATTATAATGAAAAAATCCCAAACCTTAAGAACATCAGTCAATAGGAATTGTTAGGTTTAAGCTCGAAGGATGGAAATAGAATTGTCTTTGACATAGTCAAGTTGTCAACAAAACCCGCTATATGTGAATTCAATTAATGAAAAGGAAAAAATAAAAAATGTCAAAATGTCATGTGGCAATTTAAAGATATTTGATGAAAAGTATTTTAATGAAAAGAAAAAAAAACAAAATGCTATATGACAATTTAAAGAGATTTGATGAAAAGTATTTTAATAAAAAGTAAAAAAAAACCCAAAATGTGTTGTGACAATTTAAAGAGATTTGATAAAAAGTAGAAAGAGATGGTTGCTTGAAAATCCACTATTTATTATATATGTAGATTTTATTATAGGTTTAATTATATTATATTGTATATTATCAAGGTATTTTGGTAACTTAACACCGATTTAACATAACTTAGTTAACCCTGCTACTCTGCTAGTGAATTGGATATAAATGGCAACTTTTAGAAACCATAAGGACTAAAAAAAAGTTTTTGGAAGGAAATGGCAAAACTGACAAACCATAGGAATAGACGGAAATTACAGTTTACTAGTGTATTAATAAATAAAGTAAGCATTCTTCTTCTCCATTCCATTCAACGGACCATCCAAGCGCCGCCAGCTCACTGGCCAGTCTAAAATCTTTAAACACCGAACATTGTCAGATTGCCGGGTCAAATGGAGACATCTAAACTCTTTGCTTTCGTTGCCGCACGTTTTGGCCGATTTTCCGTTGACTTTGGGGAATGTTGTACTTATGGCCGGTTCTTATTTGTCTAGAAAACATTCCCCTAACAGCAATGAAGTTAGCCACCGACGTAATATGGTATGGACATTTTGGAGATTTTTTTCAGGATATTTAAAAGGTGGACGAAAGCTTAAACTAGCCTATGATCTCTAGTTCAATTGATAGAGTGAGACACCCAAGACAATATAAAAGGGGTTTGTCTTGGTTCAAGTCAGAGTTGACACAATATAGGGTAAAGTTAAAATATAAATGGAAACAAAAATGAGAAGTGTGAGAAGAATTTATAACCACACAAAAAACCCTTTAAAAATAAACTCAAAAAAAAATCATAACTCAAAATATAAATAACTTACGTCTTGTAAGTGATCCTTTCTTGATTTTTTTTATAAAATTTAGCCTTTCAAAAAAGAAAAAATAAACTTATCCGGAGAAAGAGTGAGAGACATAATATAACTACACTTCTAAAAGTTGGTGTGCTTGAGGTGGTGTAACAACATTCCTTTCCCACCCTCTATCTCTACATTTTCTCTCTTTATTTCAATTAAAAATATTTGTTTATAAACGGAAACAATTTAAAAACTAAAAAGTTTCCGCCATCATTCCCGTTCACAATAAAAAATAAAAAAAAATTACGAAAAGACACAATGCCGAGATCAAAGACACAATGACGAAAATGAACAAAAGACAAAATTATAACTAAAAAAAGACACAAAAAACCCTTTAAAAATAAACTCAAAAAAAAATCATAACTCAAAATATAAATAACTTACGTCTTGCAAGTGATCCTTTCTTGATTTTTTTTATAAAATTTAGCCTTTCAAAAAAGAAAAAATAAACTTATCCGGAGAAAGAGTGAGAGACATAATATAACTACACTTCTAAAAGTTGGTGTGCTTGAGGTGGTGTAACAACATTCCTTTCCAACCCTCTATCTCTACATTTTCTCTCTTTATTTCAATTAAAAATATTTGTTTATAAACGGAAACAATTTAAAAACTAAAAAGTTTCCGCCATCATTCCCGTTCACAATAAAAAATAAAAAAAAATTACGAAAAGACACAATGCCGAGATCAAAGACACAATGACGAAAATGAACAAAAGACAAAATTATAACTAAAAAAAGACACTATAGATCGCAAAATATAACACAATGCCGAAAAAAATATAGCATAATTTTGAGTAATATAACACAATACAATGAAAAAAGACACAATTAATGACGAAAATAAACACCAAACACAATAATAAAAAAAATACACAACTTATTTTTACTTGCCACTGTGTTTCTTTATGAGAACGAGAAAGACGAGGTAAACATTTTTCTGTTTTTACTTTTTTCCTTTTTTTATTAAATTTTGAGTTATGGTTTATTTATTTATTTATTTATTTAAATTTTGAGTGGTTTTTTGTGTGGCTACAAATCGTTCTTATCCTTCTCATTTTTGTTCCCCTTTGTAGAATAGCTTGATTATATATATATATATATATATATATACTAGTAGGTAACCGCGCGTAGGCATGTTCAAAACGGTTTGGGACTAGGAACCGGAACCGGTTCCTAACCGGTTCCTATATTCAAAACCCTCAATTAAATCGGTTCCAGGCTCGAACCGGTTAGGGAACCGAACCGGTTCTCCCACCCTCGGACCCCTAACCTATCTAACCGGTTCTTACCGGTTCCTAACCCGGTTCCTGTACCGTAACCGGTTCCAACCGGTTACAGTGTAAAAAATTTTATTTTTTTTTTTCGTTTTTCGTTTGCGATTTGGATTCTAAACTACGATTCGTATTTGTATAACATGAAAAATAAAAAAAAACAATTAACATAAAAATAAACAATTAACTGATGAAGAAAAGACAACTACTGAAGATGTTTGCCACTGAAGACAACTACTGAAGACAACTACTGAAGGTTGCCACTTATGACAACTACTGAAGGTTGCCACTGATGAGGAATACTCATCAGTGGGAACATTCATCAGTTACAGAGTTTGTTGTCACTGATGCAAAATATGAATCAGTGACACATCAGTTGCAGAGTTTCATCAGTTGGAACATCATCAGTTAAATATGTAACCATTGTACAATGTAAACTTGTTCATTGGATTAGCAATACAAGTGCATTTAGTTTTTTTTTTTCGTTTTTCGTTTGCGATTTGGATTCTAAACTACGATTCGTATTTGTATAGCATAAAAAATAAACAAAACAATTAACATAAAATTCATTTTATTTACTTTAAGAAGTTCAAAAAAAAAGGTTACATGTTTTAAAATCTTCAAAAACAAACTAACAAAACATTAAACTTATAAATATAAAGTTGTGACATATTATTTCTAGAAAAGCCTTCTTGTTCGTCGTAATTATTGAGCGGCGACTTCTTCCTCGGAATTACTTGTAGAAATGCCTTCTTGTTCGTCGTGCACTCGAACATCAAGTGGTGTTTCATCTTCGAGAGTGGTTACGTGTTGAATACGATCGATTGAGTCCAAGTGATCCTTTAAGCAAATGCACATCTCCACCGACTCCGAATTTAGTCTTGTTCTTCTCACCGATATTACCCTGCCACTAAGAGAAAAAGCGGATTCCGAAGCTACCGTAGAAGCTTGGACGGTTAGTAAATCACGGGCCATGGTGGCAAGAATCGGAAACTCGGTTTCCTTTACCTTCCTCCAAGCCAAAACATCAAAAGTGCCATATTCCTCTTCGGATAAACCGGTAGAGTAATCCTTTGCACTATACCTTCCTAGTTCGCTTGAAGGGGTGTTACCCCTTTGTTTTTTAGCCGTTACGTTGCGAACGGTGTTCATAAGGCTAATCATGGGATCTCGTACTCTAGTAGCACTTGAACTTGATGAAGACCCCTCGGCATAGGCATGTGTATGTTTGACCCATATTTATTTAAATAAAAGTCATACATAAATTTAAAATTCAAGTTAAAATCATTTTTTGCCTCTGTTGAAAAGTTTGGGTCAACTTCATGCATATCTAAGGCTGAAAAAATTTCGTCTATCACACATTCAACCCCCGTAACATTTAACATTGGGTTTAAAGCGGCGGCGCAAGTAAAAACCGGTGGCAATTCAAGAAAGTATTTTTTTAATTTAAACTTCATTGGTAATATGATGTTTGAAAACATTGGACTTTTATTTTCAAATTCTTTAAGATTATTAACGATTAAAAATAACTCCGAAAGAACCAAGGGACTTGTCGGATAATACGTTCCCGATAGTTTCGTAGTTGATGTTTTAAAAACTTCAAGAAAAGTCGATAAGTCATTGATAATTTCTCATTTCTCATTTGAAAAGGGGATTGCCAAATCATTCTCGGCAAGACTAGAATGAAACATTTGTAAAGTTTCTCTTTGTTTCAAAGCACTTTGAAACATTATGCAAGTGGAATTCCATCGATGAGGTACATCCCAATTAGCTCCCAAAGCTTTTCTTCCCGTATCTTTACAAAATTTTCTATATTCCATTTGTCTTTTTTTACTTTTCTTAAAAACTTCATGTATCATTAGTCTAAAATCGTTTATAACCGATGTAACCTCATCCGAAGCAAGTCCGTCTTTCACGATTAAATTAATGATATGTGCAACACACCTTGAGTGAAAAAATACACCATTGCAAATTGGCGTATATTTTAATTTTAATTTATCAACCGCCGATGTATTATTCGACGCGTTATCAAATGCCATTGAAAATATTTTATTTTCTAGTTTATAAGTTTTTATAACATAATCTAAAATTTCAAACAAATTATCTCCCGTATGTGGATACTCAAAGAGTTCGAAAGCAATGGTGCGTTTCATCATTTCCCACGATGACGGGTCTACCCAATGAGCGGTGACACAAAGATAAGATTCGGGTAGACCATGTGGAGACGACCAAACATCACTAGTAAGTTTATTCCCGTATTTATATTTTCAAAATATGCAATTAGTACCTCTTTGGCCTTCTTCCACAATTTTAAACAATAACGTTTAAGAGTATGACGACTTACGTGAGTGTATTGTGGTTGAAGCGTATCTCGAATCATGGCGGTTAAGCGAGGGTTGTCGAAGTGGCTAAACGGCAAAGCTTCTTGAATCACAAACTTCGCCATACGATCTTGAACTCGATCAATTTGGTATGTAAATATTCCGCCTTCACTATCCATTTGCGTTTGTTGCGAATCGACGTTCTTTTTCAACGCTTTGCAATATGGTTTTTCGATGTGTTTCTTCAAATTTGAATTCGAAAGTGGGTTTAAATAAATCCCACAAAACTTGCACCGAGCCTTCAATGAATGGTCACTCAATTCAACCAATTCCCAATTGCACCAAATCTCTTGATTACGATTATGAGGTACAATACGAACGAAACTTGGTTCGGCGTTGGAACCTTGACCAACCGATGATTGTGAGGCAGCCATAACAACAAATATGAATATAGAAGAAGAGAAAACAAGAGATTAGAGAACTCAAAACGTTGTAATAGCGTTTTTTTGTATTTTTTTGCGTTCGGGTTTGCGTTTTGAGTGTTGTGATGAACCCATGACACCAAATACCTATTTATACTAGTAGTGGGGTGCTTGGGGGAGCCAAAAAATGGCTATTTTTGACACCAACGGTCAAAAAACGGCCAAAAAAACGATTTCCAACGGCTATATTCGATCCAACGGCTAGAACCGGTTAGGAACCGGTTCCGGATGGTTCGGTTCCAGAACCGGTTCCGGTTCGGTTCCGATTCCTACCCGCCCCCACTCAGAAATGCAAGAACCGGTCACGGATCATCGGGTTAAATCAGATAGGTTCCGGTTCCTACAAAAAACGAGTAGGAACCGGTTCGGTTTCAGGAACCGGTTTCGTTGAACATCTCTACCCGCGCGATGCGGCGGGATCCGAATATAGTTTGAAGTACAATAGTTTAATTATTACAAGACGAAGAAAGCAAATTTAATTGTAGCATGTTAACGTTGTTGAAGGAAAATACATGATAAATATCACAGCAATACAATGTCTTATATCCATCTCTGACATTCTCAAACTCACCACTTACATGCTCTAACGTGCAAATTGCTAATCAATTATTGGAAAAAAAAATAGTTATTTACAAACATATTTATACAGCCAAATTTTCATCTTCGTCAAATTGTCAATAATATATCAGTGTACACAAAATTGCCCTTGAAACCAAAATGGTCGTTTTAGCTGGTAAAATGGAGGAGAAGGTGATGGAGTGTATCCAGCCAACGATCTTTAGTCCATAATCAGTCGGTGAACCCCCAATTATGTTATGCATATTATTTTTGTTGCCCTTTGATTACTCATGTGACTATCATGCCACGTTGAATTTGATGAAGAGTATGAATACTGGAAAGGAAAAAAATGTTAACATGTTAGCCAAAGTTTACTTGAATTTGATGAAGAGTATGAATACTGGAAAGAAAGAAAAAGTCAACATGTTAGCCAAAGTTTACTATTACTATACATTCAAGAAATCACCTTCTAGAACGTGAACAAACTTCACATATATATATTGAGGTACTAGTTTTTATCCCCTGTATCACGGGGGGTTTTTTATATTGTTTATTCTAATATTGATTTATTTTTTGAATTTATATTTTTTTATTGTATAAAAGTTAATAACATACTTATGGTTTAATGATAAATTGTTTCACAAATAAAGGAGATGTTATAATCCGATTTAAAGGCTATATGGTTTTGATGACCCAAGACCCGTTTATTTTTTTTACTATAAAATTGGTTTTTTTTAATTATAAATAATATTTATGAAAGTTAATAATATACTTATGGTTTGATGAGATCCAAGACCCGTTTATTTTTTTTACTATAAAATTGGTTTCTTAATTTAAATAATATATTAATTTTTAAAATAATATTATAGGATCTTAAAATAAATAAGATATTAAATTTTAGTATATCCTATTTTATAGGATTTTTACATCAATAATTTGGTGAGAATATTTTTTTATTTAATAAGATGTTATAACCCGTTTAAGGAATATATGGGTTTGATAAGACCCATACCCATGAATTTGGGTCAAATGCATGAGAAGCCTCCATTTAAAAATCAAGCAAATCTAGTGACTCCAAAAAAAGGGGGAGCGACCACATCACGGCACGTATGATTTTTATGTTTTCGCTTATATACTATAAATAATAAAATAATGTCGATACATGAAGATATAAGAAACAATAAATGAGTGATATTTGTACTATTTGAAGAAATCTAAAAAAAATAAAAATAAATCTACCATTTAGCATCACACTTTAATGAACCTACTTAGAATACATAATAAAAGATAAAAATGTATGAAAGTCTCTGTTGCAAATTTCTTAGATATTTACATATTATTCCCATATATTATATTCTTCAAATTAAGCAACTTCATAATTAGGGGTGTTCACGGTCTGGTTTTCGCGTTTTTTAGGTTAAACCGTAAACCAAAACGTTATTAACGGTGTTTTTTTGTAAACCAAAACCAAACCATAAAAACATAAACCGAACCAAACCATTAGTAACGGTTTGGTTCCGGTTCGGTTTCACAGTTTGGACACTTTGGGATTTTATACAAGATGCCCGAAATAAACGATTTTAGTAGAACAATCAACAGAACGGGAATTCAAAAGGAACATATATGATATCAACATTAGTCACATGAAACAATATACACGGGCATAAACACTTTATAAGGATTTATTAACTTGAGCATATAAGACTTATTGTGTTGGAAACCTACAAATTAGAAAGCACACTGAAGATATCTATTAATTGACTTTGACTTTTAAAACAATTTAGTCTTAATTATGGTCTAATATGTATTTATATATGAAATATTTCAAAACATAAATATAATAATTTCTTACTGTTCGGTCCGGTTTTATACGGTTGATTTTTTATATAAATCGTAAACCAAACCATTTACTACGGTTTGAAAACATTGAAACCAACCGATCAAAAGTTAGTATGAAAAATCGACCGTGAAACCAAACCGATGACCGGTTTGGGCGGTTTCACGGTTTGAAACCGAACCGTGAACGCCCCTATTCATAATTAATGAGTTCTTAGATTAAATTACTTACCAGTCAAGAGATCATGGTCATGGTCATGCTCCTCATGCTCCTCATGATGGCGATCATCTTCCTTTGAAGCTATATAATCAATACAAAAGGTCATTAATGAGATTTAAAAAGTTAATTATAAAATAATTGTGTCACTAATTTTTAAGTTAACGAAAGAAGGTAAATATAAAATCTTATTTTCTGAATGGGTATTTTTATAATAAAGTTTCTAAATGAGTTATTACAGGTAGAACATTAGCAGAAGACCCGGGCTGGAAGAACTTGGTGTGGTGGCTTTCTGAGCTTTAATCACAAGGAACTTTATATATCTTTGTCATCTACAAACCTATCAAAAACATATATTAGAAAATCATATAAAACAACATTTGATCACACTGCTAATATTTAAATGTTCATAAAAAAATATCAAGCAGGTGCAACAGACTTATATGAACTTGCAAATGTGACATTTTTTTTATTTTTTCTCAAATCAGTTCAAGCCAACAAAGGTTAAAACCAGTTTTAGTGAGAAAAACGGTTTGCAAAATGGTTTTTAATAAAAAGAACCGAACCCATCATGAAAATCTGACTAAAAACAAACCCGGACCCATCATGAAATCAACCTAAAAACCTACTGAACACATTTTTAAAACTAAAAAAAAAAACTGAACGCGTTGTGAAATCCAAAATCCAAATACCAAAAAAAAATGAAACAGAACTGAACCCATTGTAAAAACTGAAAACCCAAAACCAGAAACATGGACACATAAAAGCACCCATCTTCAGCCATGCTTAAAACCGAAAAAACCGAAACGAAACAGTTTTCAAAAATACTTTTGCCGGGTGACCTTTAAGTCGTAATAACCTGAATTTAAGAACAATATATATGCTCCTAATACCATCGCAACATAAAGAAAAAAAACATAGATCAAACTTTATAAGGACATTTTAAAGCTTCAATATTTAATGCATACCTTGCAGAATGTATGCGTTTTGTAGTTGAGCGGCCAGCTCCCAACTTTGTTCAAATCGTTAAGGTAAATATGAGGTTCTTCTTGCATCCAAATGGCTAATTCACTCACCTACAACAAAACAAAAAAAGACAACAAAGAATGATATACTTTATGCAAGTGTCTTACTTGACTCGTTTATTGGATTTCAAAACAAACATACTGCAACCATCGAAACTAAACGTATCATGCCCACTTTCATTATTTTGGGCCATTTTTCATCACAAGATTTCAAAAAACTAAACCGAACCCATCATGAAAATCTGACTAAAAACGAACCCGGACCCATCATGAAATCAACCTAAAAACCTACTGAACACATTTTTAAAACTGAAAAAAGAAACTGAACGCGTTGTGAAATCCAAAATCCTAATACCAGAAAAAAAAATGAAACAGAAATGAACCCATTGTAAAAACTGAAAACCCAAAACCAGAAACATGGATGCATAAAAGCACCCATCTTCAGCCATGCTTAAAACCGAAAAACCGAAACGGAACAGTTTTCAAAAATACTTTTGACGGGTAACCTTTAAGTCGTGATAACCTGAATTTAAGAACGATATATATGCTCATGATACCATCGCAACAGAAAGAAAAAAAAACATAGATCAAACTCTATAAGGACATTTTAAAGCTTCAATATTTAAATGCATACCTTGCAGAATGTATGCGTTTTGTTGTTGAGCGGCCAGCTCCCAACTTGGTTCAAATCGTTAGGGTAAATATGAGGTTCATCTGAATCCACTTGGCCTTTAAGTGTTACCAGAATAGCTTGCTCTTTTTCATTTTCAACTTGAGCTTCTACCCACTACCTTTCACTGGTTCCAAATCTGCATATTTAACAAATAATAATAATAATAATAATAATAATAATAATAATAACGACAATAATAATAATAATATAGGCAAATATCATGAAGAAACGAAACAAAAAGAAATAGCAAACAGTTGCACACGTACATGAATTGAAGCCATTGCAGTTCTGAAACGCGTTAATGTTGGGATTTATGTGAATGGACTTTATCACGAAAGTATAAAACCAAAAAACAAAAAGGAATTAAAGCTCTTTAGTAGAGACATTGAACAAAAATAAACGAAGTAAAAGATTAACAAAAAAGTGTTAAAAATAGTTGTTTTGTAAAATAATTCACAGCTTTTCCATTAAAAGCAGTTAATTGTTAATGACCTTATTAATTACATAAACAAAGTTAAATACACAGAAATGTAGTACCTCAACCTATGCAAGGTGCACAACTTTCTCATCTTATTTGAACTCCCGAAAAGCAGCAATATCAAGTAAAACGGTATCTTGAAAGAACAATCACATGCAAAAAGAAAAAGAAAAACATAACTAAAAGTCTAAAATGTAAAAGCTAGATTTGAAAACCTGGTCGCAAACAGCTTAACGATTGTTACAATACCGAATATACTGCTGCTACCTAGAGATCTAATATTAGCGAGTCTGATGTTATAACAAAATTGTATGTAATTTAACCTAAATTAAACACTAATCGTAAGTAAATCATACAAAATAAATAAAATAAACAAATATCAAGGAACCCTAATACATACCTTAGATTTGAAACCCAGAAATCTAAATTAGAAGATGATAATTTGAATACAATACTTGCTCCTTGTTGTGCTCTTCCACGACATGGTACCGGCTAGCGGTGGCGTAGAGACGGATAAAGACGCGGTGAAAATACCACTGGAACCCGACCTTAGATTTGTAACCAATGATGAAATTGAATTCGTCAGCCTTCTTTCTAACTGTAATTGGTAAGAATTCAATGACTCGTTTCTTTTACACACAGGGAAGATGTAGAAAACAAATATGAAACAAACCAAATTAGGGTTTTGAAATTTACCTAAATTGACTATGGTTGTGGTGGTGGAATGATGAACTGTTGCCGTGTTTGATGAGAGAGAGATGACACCATTAGCTTTTGGTGATATTTGATTCAAAATTTGAACATGAATGTGAGGATAAGGAATTTGAGCGGGATTTTGTAAAGTTTTGTTGGTGAATGATTTTAGGAATAAACACTTGTACCTTAAGCTTGAAATGATTTGAACCTCTTAATTTTAAGAGTATTTATGAAATTACGTTTGTCTTTCCTATATGTATATTAATATAGTATATATATATATATATATATATATAAATAAGTAGTATAGTTTGAAAACCTTTTAAGTTGAGAAACCCTATGTGTAACATCCCAAAATTTCTAAAATAATATAAATTATATTATTTATTTTCAGTGAGGAAGTTTACTGGGGTTAACGGGAAATAATTAATTAAGTAGGAGTTATTATGGGTCGGGCTAGTGTTGGGTAATAGATATGGGTTATGGACTTGGGAAAGAAGGAAGTGACCATGGGCTTAAGCCCATGATCCATAATTATATAAACCTTAAATTTCCATTTTTCATTCATTTCATACATATTCCATACACCACTAAAACACACACTTAGCTCTCTCTCATCCAACTCTCTCTAGCCGAAATAGCAAGAAGAAACCAAGCATCAACCCGAGGTAATGATAGTATGATATTATAGAGATCCAAACCCGTTAGATATAGTCGCGAAACGACGATCCGACACCTTAAACCGTTAAAGTTATGAGATCCGGGTGGAATCGGGTATAAACCGAACCTAAGATGAGCTTAGGGGTCACCCTAGCTCAGATCTGGATCGAACGGGATGAAAAACGGTGAAAACGGTGGTGAAACGGCTGAGATATCGTTTTCCAGCGATATCCCGGTTTTCTGACGAAGGTGGCGTCGGAAAGGCGGCGCGGAGTTGGGTGTACGAGGTAAGGATGTCAGAGAATGTTCTCTGACATTCTGACCTAACCCTAGTTCGTTAGCGGTGACTTAACGAACTAGAAGGCAATTCGTTAATCCATTTCGTTAAGAGGAAGTAACGAACTAGAAGCAGTTCGTTAAGTCATTCGTTAAGGATAAGTAACGAAGAAGCTCCAATTCGTTAAGTAGTTCGTTAAGGAAGAACTAACGAATGAACCCCAGTTCGTTAAGGGTTCAGTTCGATAAGGTTATAATTCGTTAAAGGAACGGTACGTTATAAAGGTCCAATTCGTTATGAAGGATGACGAACTAGAATAACGAATCAGCTAATGAATCAGGACAACGAAGCTGGATAACGAATCAGATCTTGTGCTAGATAACGAATTAGATGATAATTTAAAAATCGTAATGAAAAATGTGTTAAGACAGTTAATGGAAAAAAAATTTTCCATTAGGGGCTGCCGACCCCAGCTAGGGGCTCTGCCCCTTGGACCCTGCTAGGGGCTGCCGCCCCTAGACCCCGCTTCTAGGGGCGCTGCCCTCGGACCCCCTTTGGTTGAGGGTTATAATTAAACTGGAAATACGATGAGTAGTGATAGTTAATTGATACATGTAATTATTATACAGTTAGCCGTGCACATCTCGAGAAAGGAATAGCCAGAATCAGTGAACGTAACTGAGATCAGGTGAGTTTCTAGCCCCATTTTCTTGTTATGTTTCGGGGCTGTGTGCATACTCGATTTGAAGTGTGAATATACTTACCTTAAGTGGTAACTATATGCTATAATGTTGATGTGATATATTTATATATGTTATGAATGGATGTCTGTTAGTGCGTGAACGATCTTCAGATATTGCACGTGTAGACAGGGAAGGCAACGTTAGTCGATGTGCGAACGATCTTCGGATATTGCGCGTACCGTCATTCGGGAATGATCCCCAAGTGGTTATTAGTGTGTGTAAATGTTGTGATGTGACTTGGTTATTATGTAAATGATGTAATGCTATAAAGTGTGTTGTAGACAAGTAGAGGTAGGGCGTGAAGAAGTAGCAAAGGTCTAGTAAGGGTGTTAGTGGCATGACGATAGTACGTGGCAGGGTAAGCCTATGCGTGACTTCGTTATTAAAGTGGCATAAGGTGATTCGTTATTAAAGTGGCAAAGTGGCATAACGACATTCGTTATTAAAGTGGGTAAGCTGTAGGGGTAAATAAGAGGTAAAGTGGTAAGGTGAGCAGGTTAGATAGTGGACTATGTGTCTTCGGATACGTATATAATGCTTGTAGTGGTAGTATGATAAGTTTCTTGATTAACTATAACTAACTCAGCGTTGCTGACTTTTAGTATGCACGCAGGTGAGCAGCTTAACGAGTTAGCATGAGGATGACACATGGCATGAATTGAACGGCTATCATCTGAAGATGGAAGAAACGATGTTTTAAATATAATGTTTTGTGTTATGGTATCAAAGTAAAGATTTAATGTTTTGTAACGAATGCTTTAAGTTGACGTTTCCGCGAAAGTTTTAATTAACTCTGATTGTAAGAACTACATTTATGAGTAAATCCGACGCTAAATTAAGGCTACCGGGAACGGGGCCTTACACTATGAAAACCCTATGTAACATTGTTTTTTTACGTATGTAATATGTGTTGTTGCATTTAATACAAAACATCAAAAAATAAATAAAAAATTGTTACGTATTTTGTTTAACTTTTAAACATATTTTTCAAAAGAAAATGTAACTTTACTTTTACATCTTTTATTAACTTTTATTTAGACCATAAGTTTCAAACTTTAACTAAAACATGTAGTTAATAATGAGTTCTTAAAGTTTTCACAACTCAAGTAGATTTTTATTTTATCATAAACCTATATATATATGGCTAGGTTATAATAAAGATTTTGTTGAATTGTGAAAACCCCGAAAACCCGTTATGTGCTTCTAAAGCATGTCACATCTTCCTTTTTATTATTTAATTAAAAAAATACGAAGGATATTTTGGTCTTTTTACATTTAATAAATTTCTAGCCACATATTTTGCTTTTGTACTTTTTTACTTTTTGAAGTACATATTATTTTATTATAACTCTTTTATATAATATCTATCTTTTGTTTACACATGTTTTTTTTTCTTAATCTACCTTAATGGTTTTGCTTACATACGTTTTTTTTTTATTTTTGAAGTATTTTTTTTATTATAAACTTCTTATTAGATTCTTAACATATGTTTTGTTTCTTCAAAAGTTTCATACACATATCTATTATACCAAAAGTTGTATATGTATTAAACCAAAAAGTTACATGTGAATTCATATGCACACGCTTTAATACATGTATTTAGCACACATGTTACATACGTAAAATATACTAGTCTATAACTGTTTGTCCTATAACACCCCCATCATCTTCTTTTCGATCCACTTCAATAGTCACTAGAAATAAAAATAACTTTTAGATAACTGTTTAAATTACTTATGTTACTCAGTGTCCTAACATCTTTTAACATATGTTAACTAGTATTTTACCTGTCCGGTGGACGAGAACATCAACGTGAGAATGTAGCGACTATATTCACTTAGGTTGCCTCAATACTCTAAAATCAATTAATAACGTCAAAAATAATTTGAAATCGGGTTATATTTAAACAAAATAATAGAAAATAGTGGGGATAGTTTTGACCCATTCTTGAAAAATACGATTTTGACACATAACCGTTAATAGTGGCAAACATTACACGCTATTGGGGTAATTTAAACCCGTTAATAATGAATATTGTTTTAGCATGTAACCCGCTAATAAAACCAAATTCCTAATCGTTGCCTGGTAGTTTTGAACTGTTAATAATAACAATAAATGTTACCCGTTTCCAAGTTAAATTTACGGAGTAACCAAATCCTTTGAACCGTTCTTGAAAATACAGTTTCATCACATAACCGGTTAATAATAATAGCTATTGACCCATTCTCGAAAAACACGGTTTCGACACAAACCATTAATAATACGAAACCTTTACATGAAAAATCGTTAATAAAAACAATTTGATATGTTATCGAAAAATACGTTGTCAACACATAAACTGTTAACAATACCGAACATTTACATGCAACCGAATAACTGTGATCCCATTAATAACGAATATGGTTATTCCTCATAGCCTGTTAATAATAACAATAGGAAGATTGACTTGTATTTAAGTCATTGATGATTTTGTTCTGTGCCGGGTCTTTTAATATATAGTTTATGTGACGCTATCCTCATAAACCCGTAGGGCCTGTTCGTTTCAAGAATTTGTAAGGAATTCTAAGGAATGAGATTTTAAATCCCATGAATTGATATGTTCGTTTCATTAGATGAAAAAATGGGAATGGAAACTAAATCCCATCAAATCCCACATTTCATGGGATTTTAAAATCCCACCTATTTGAAAGGATTGTTAAGGATTTTCTTATTAACAATAAAAACCTCTCCAAAATAAATTCAAAAAAATTAATAAAAAAATCATAACTCAAAATATAAATCAAAAACGAAAAATGTAAAACAACTAAAACGTTTCCGCCTTTGCCCTCGTTCTTAAAAAAAAAACTCTCAAGAATGAAGAAGATTCCAATTCCAATACATATTAACCAATCAAACACATGATAGGGATTCTCAAACATTCTATTCCATTCCAATTCCAATTCCAATTCCTATTCCTATTCCTATTCCTATTCCAATTCCAATTCCAATTCCAAATCCTTTAAAAAAAGTCCGTGAAGCGAGCGCGCCCGTAGTGTTTGTCAACCTCTCTTATAAAAATCAGCATCATCATAGCAATACTATAGCCATATTGTATAAACATAAGGTATGCATCAAGTTTTTAAGTACCAAAATCATCTTAAATTCTCTCACATGCATTTCATCTAGCATGCGATACGCATATATTAAATTCAATATAGTAACACGAACTTTAAATCTGTTCATTCCCCATATAGATATTTTACCAATAATCATTGTTCAAAGCATCATTATAGTACAAAATTATAGTTTTGTTTAATTAGTACCACTACCAACTCTGTAGTCATTTACATTCCATCATTTTTACCCTTACCTACAGATCCCATAATCATTGCAGTGAAACTGTTCCCTCAAATCTGAGTCAGAATTTGCCAAAAAGTTAAATTATTAGAAAATTGTTCATATGAAGTAATTCTTCTTTCTAATAGAAGAACCGATATGTAGTAGTTTTACGTTATCATAATAGAACTCAAATTCCACATAATTATTCCCCATTTTCAGCCACAGTTGCTACGTATTGAGGTACACCAGATGGGTAACACGATTTGTTAATTGATTAATAAACACCTTTCCTAGCTTATTATCAAAATGAATAGATTTATTAATACTTGACTCGATTATTTATCAAATAATCATATTTTGGAAAAAAATGTTCTTGTAAAAGAATTGTTGTGTTGTCGTTGTCGGGTCTTGTAGGATAACTTTCTACCAATAGCCATTGAACAAAGACAAGCCAGAAAGAATACTACAGATAGCTTGAGGTTGTTATAAATCTTCCTTGATATGTGTCGCCTGTATTTTGTTTGTGTTTTTACTGAAGCAGCATTCATTTGCTTGAGTAGGTACAATTTACAAGCAAGCTTTCCTGGTGAGCACAATACCACAAATGCAGTTAGTTAATGAAGTGAAATTATATACAATGTAAGTGAAAAGAATATGTACAAATGCAACTTAAAGCAAAACTCTTCATTCCAAGATTTAGATAACTATCAAAATAATATTGTTTTTAATCATAAATAATGGATAAGTTATTTATAAGAAACTTATTAAAAGGACAATAAGTGTTTGTGGATTTGACCCAACATACACTAAAAACAACCACTTTTAAGCTGAACCCATTTGACTTGTTACCCTACCCACCTTGCTGGTTGCCACCTCTAAGGTGTATTGTGTAAGAGAGGTGGTCGGGAATTTTGACTCGTTTACTTATAAATGGGTGTATTTTTGTTGTGATTTTTTTTATCTCAAGCGGGTCGAATTAAAAAACCTAGCTACATAAAACCAATTTTTCGGTTCGATTTTGGTTTGAAAACATATTTTGTTAACATCTAGTATAGTGAGGTGTGCAATTTACAATTCCCACCAAATGTTGAAGTCATTAAAAATAAAATCAAATCACATTACAAATATAGATATGATCATATGATAATTACAAATGCCTTATCATTTTCAAAAAGAACTTACCTTATAGCCGGATCCAATTGATGGGAATTTAGAAGATTAATTTGAAGATTTACTGTCATCAGTCAATGGAGGGAAAAGACCTGACACAAAAAAAAAACATTTGGAAGAAGGCAACATATTTTGATGCTCAGGAACAACATAATCTTTGTTACTGTCTAGAAATTGCTCAGATTGGTTTTGAACCTGGATAATAAATAACCACACAAACTTGAAACATCGGCCAGACATAAGAGGCTTTCTGATATAAAATAAGAATCATCATCATCATCATCGTACTCAGTATATCCCACCAATAGCAAAGCTATGGTAGGGTCTGAGGAGGGTAAGATGTAGGCAGCCTTACCTCTACCCCATAGGGATAGAGAGGCTGCTTCCGGTGAGACCCCCGGCTCGATAGTAGTTTTGCATCAAGCCTTGGACATAAGGCACATAGCACTCAATCATCGGGACACCGGCTAATCGGTGCATGTACCCTTATCTTTCAGCTATCAACGCCACTACATGATGCCTGATTAACCGTCCGTCACTTTTAACGTTATTTTCACGAGATTAGTAAAATAACGTCAAAATTAGTGCAATTTCACTTTTGCCCACCCGAGGGTTCACACATATATACATCATATGTGCGCACCGCAAGCAGGGCTAATATAAAATAAGAATGTTAATACTAATTATTAAAATAACCTCTCCTGCATAATGAGCAAAATCAACATGCCATTTCTATGATCCATCACTACCAAAAACATAAATAAAGTCTACAAGTTAAATGAAGCTTCATAACTTACTATTGCAGATTGATCCGCCACCAAGTTGAGGAGCAAAAGGTGCAAAAATCGGATCGGTGAGGTACCAACTGCACTCCGGTGCCAAGAAAAACATGTCACGAAAGATAAATATCATTCGAGTCAAAATAGATTGAAGTCAATATTGAAAACATCAACTTGAAGAGATTACCTCTGGGACTTGTTTGAAGTCGGCACTCAAGACATCTGTTTCTAAGCATGAATAATGGTTAAATTTATGAAGATTACATTTAAATCAAGTGTTGTCTTTCCTGACGCCCCGTGCCCATAAATTTCAACAATTCTTCTCTGTAACATAAACTTAAAGAGTATAACTTACAAATCAAAGAGATTAAATAATATAATATAAATATATTTCATTACCTTTGGTAGTCCTCCAATTCCAACCTTTAACGAACCAGTGGATATTACGGTTTGACTGAGAAACCAGTGCAAGAATGGCATAGACTCTCAATCAAAAGATCAAGTTCTGATAGGGCTAAATGAAGAGCATTTTGTTTTTCTGCAGCTTTGATGACATAATGAAACGTTGCCCTGTTCCATCCTTGCAAAGCTCCGCACCTGCAAACACATCACAAACACCTCAAATTCTCAAATATATATAATAATAACAATATAGTAACAAATTTTCTTCTACCAAATTGATGCATCAAATGATTTGGGGGGGGTTTCCTTCTCTGATTACCTATAAACACAACATTTCAGTTATAACAACAATACATGGTTGATATTATTAAATAATGGCCCATACTAACCTTGAATATACAACGAAAATCAAACTCTCTGATGCTTACCTCATCAATTAATCATGAACTTGCAAAGACACCGTTGTTCACCGCCACCTAGGGTTACGAAATCGAACCCCGCAACAGTGACGAAGGAGATTTTGACACCCACAGTCGACGAAAGGAATGATGCTCATTCTTGTCGGTAGAAGGTTGAAGAAATAAGTATGATTCTGTGAAGAGGCATAATAAGGAGGTAAATTGGGAGACGACGTGGGGAGAGAAAGAAGGGATGAAACTGCCGGAGCGTATGTGATAACTATCATGAAAACTGCCATTGGAGTGAGTTTCTTCGACTAGGATTTAATCTTAATACCATCTATGGCTGAGAAGTAAGAATAAATATATTTTATATATTTTTATTTATATAATAGTAGATCAAAATAATTAATTATATCTTATTATATATTAGATAATTGTTGATGGCTATAATACTCTTAATAGTTAATAAAGGGTTTCCCCTTGGGTGTATATATAGAGAGAATAAATTAACATCATAACCTAATCACACACATAATAATTGTGTGTGCCTCCTCTCTTCTAAAACCAGGTTCCTCTCAAAAACCCTAACACCATCCTTAACTATACATCCTAAAGGGGAACTCGACCAAGCTGACAACCATGTCGTCTACATCCTTCTCTGTTGCGGTTACTGCTCTCCATGTTGTAACAGGAGAGTAGGTTTAATATTTATCATGTTTTATATTACTTACATGAAAAACTGATCAACATGTGGCATCAGAGTGATGTTGATTAATCAGTTCTTCATGTTTATAGTAAATCTGAAATTGAATCAGAAGACATGGACTAAAACTTGATAAACCCTAAATTTTTAGGTTTCTTTTTTTTCATGTTCTATTACGAAAACAATACATGAAACTGTTTAAAATCGCTAAAATTAATATTTAGTAAACTCTAATATTTTCGAAATCTGTTAATTTCATGTTTAAATATTTCGATTCTAAGTTTTTTTTATGTTTAATTGTTAGAATTTTCGATAATGTTCTTCATGTTCATCATTATTATCGAAAATTATACATATGTTGGTTCAAAATCTAGATTAAAATTTGTTAATGATTATTTAGGTAAATATTTTTTCAAATCTTTGATTACTTAGAAGTTTTAATATTTTCTTAAAAGATTTGAATCACCTTAAAATAGGAAACAAATATAATTGTTAATCATTAAAAAGATTTGAACCAAATCTTATCATTATTAATTTAGTTAATAAAAATCATGGGTTAAGGGCTTAAACCAGTTTACGGGTTCACGGGCTATTTAAAAATCATGTATTATGGGCTTAAAATAGCTTATGTGTTCTAAGAGTTTATGAGTTTCTAAAATGGTTTGGGGTCATAACCCATAAAACCGAAAACTCACTAATACCGGAGTCAACATTTTCCATAAAACTCCATAAAATCATGTAAACACCCAAATACTGAAAAACCCCTGGAAACTGGCAATTCTCGAGAACCCAAAATTTCCGAGAACTAATTCCGCAAAATAAGGTCTTACCGGAAACTTTAAAATCCTTACTCTAAACATTTTCCGCTGTTAACTAATTAAATGTTTTGTAAACCTTAAATATTTTAAAATTTTACAAAACATAAAAGCTTAACTTGAATGAACTTTTGATGTAACACTTCTGTCCAAAGGTGATGAGTTACATTTACCCTATCATTCAAGTATAACTGAAAAGCTTTTGTTAGCTTTGCCTAACATGATAAAAATGTCTCACTTCTGCCCAAAGGTGATTTGTTACATTTTTATTTAGCAAAACTAGCTCGTGCATAATTAAAATAACTGTCTCACTTCTGCTCAAAGGTGACGTGTTACAATTGTTTTGCACATATACTTAAATAAATTTTAATTCTGCCCAAAGGTGATTTATTTTTTGTTAAAGTATAACTTTTAATTATAGTCTATTAGTTTGATGTTAATAATAGACATATCATATCTTCAATAAAATATAATGATCCTCACATTAATGATCATTCATTAATCTATTGATCATAAATTTTAATATGTATTATCTTAATATCCCATAACATTACTCACTATAATTTTCTTCTATAAATAGTTATCTCATCTAAATCATCCACTCTAATCTCAAAACACAATTGAATTTAGTCTCATAAAGAGTTTTAATAACATTTAGCTCTTCTCAATTTTAATTATCCATTAAGACATGATATGACTATCATACTGCTCTTTCTAATAACAATTATTCCATTGAAAACTAGAGCCTAACAAATGGAATGAGTCAATCATAATGTCTATTACGATAATGATAATCAAGAACTTATATAAATAAATGTTATCACTAGAGTTATTCTAGATTTAGTTTTTCCTAAGACTAATCAAAATAACTCCCAAGATTCATGCACTCCTTAAATATTCTAACTATAAGGTTAGATGGTATTATGGAATATATCATAATGTACAATCATGACCCATAAAATTAAGGGCTCACACATGGTATTAAGTACAATATTCTAGTACATTGCATACTTAAATTTTCAATTGTACAATTTGGTGCCTTAAAAATCAACTATAATACTTAGAAGTACCAAAGGAAAATGAGTGTTTTGATCAGCAACATATGTACAAGAAAAGAAGCATCCAGTACTGGAAAATAAGATGTTATTCAACTCACTACCAGTAAAACCTAAAAGAGGATTATTCTAAGGTTCATATACAAAATACAAGTATTACTTCCAGCTTTAAGTTCTTTAAGGAGAAGTCTCATTGCAAAAATATGCTATTAGATTAGGCAAATGCATTACAAGATTATCCATAATTCAAAAGAACAACTGGCTAAAATTGATAGTTATATATTAATGATATTTAAGTCTGTTAACCTAATATTCTCATTAACACATGATTGGTTGAGTCTAGTTCTATATGTTTACCCAAAAATCAACAAATAACTTACATGAGTGTTAGTGACAAATTTAAATGTTAAGGTTATTAGAACCATGATAAATTGTCTTCAAATTACGCTTTATGATACCTTAAATATTTTGGAGATTAATTAGAATTTAATATCAATACTTAAGCTACATTATGACAGTTATAAGGTTTGCATAGCCAACATAAAGTCACTATTACCTTAAACTCTCATATGATTTGTTATCAATATTTGGATTGAAACATTTATAAAATACAACTAGATGATACTATAAATTTTCACAATTTTTGTTATCATGCAAATAAATGTGTAACAAAAGACAAATGAGACATATAAAATTCATCCATTAAAACCAAATTTCATGAGAAATCATGACATGGTTAATGAGGGTGATTTTTCATATAATCTCATTCTCAGTGATTTTAAATCATGTGTTAAATGCCCTAAACATTACTTGGATTAAGGAATAGTATGGGTCCACCATAAGTTATATTTCACTGACATTCGTGAAACTTATTCAAACGGAATATTCAGACATAATTTTTTATCATTTAAAATGCTATTTACTTGTATCTAATCAGTATTCTATGGCCCGAGGTCTTAAAGAGATCCGTTCATATATACTTAATACGATTTCTTCTAATATTTCCTTTAAATTTATTATGACATCTGGACATTAATGGAATCAAATCAAGTCTAACATATATATGACAGATTCCCACGTCATGTACATCATTGAAACTTCTCTTGTATTTTTCCTAGAGATATTAAAGATCAGTGGGAGCCTTAAGTGTCTCAATCATAACTTACAAGATTTGCAAGAGGCGGGGGAGTGAAAACTTGATTTTATCTCAAATACACCTTATGTACAAGACACTGCTCCATCATAACACTATTCCATCAAAACTTATCTCTTTAGAACTCACTATTACTCTTACAAAAGTTTCATTGTTGCTTAAACATGGACAAATTCAGATTTCTTACTTAATTAATCCTCACCAAGAGAAACTGCAACAACTTATATTATTAACTTGTTTCTCTGTTAGAATCTATTGGCTTTTAAATACTGACCCTAAGTATGCTAATTTCCTAAAGGTTTCTAAGGTCAGTGGGAGCAGTAAAAGTCTTTACAATGACTTGTTAGAAGTACAAGAGGCGGGGGGAAGAGAGATATTAAATTTTACTCCAGTTACACCTCTTGTACACCATACTGCGCCAAATCTTACACACTTAGAATCCTGAAAATGATAGAAACCTAACTAATAGCTAATCCATAAAACTGAGACTTTTAAAATTACCCAATAATCAACTTAGGAGGCCATCTAGGTTTTAGAACCTACTAAATTTGATGCTTATGTAACCTCCCTAACTAAAGTTGAATTGGATGTTGGAAAGTTTAATGATCATACCCCTTATAATTAAACCATTATCATCAATTATAATTGACTCCATAAGTCGCTAACGTTTTGAGATTTGGTTGAATCACCTAAAGGTGTTCATAACTAAACTAAATCCTAACACAAACGTTAAGACACTAAGAAGCATAATTGATTATTAAAGGTTAGATTCAAAAGGGAATAAATCATCAAAGAATCTTATAACCTATATTATAAAACATTTATTTGAGGATCATCACTGTTCAAGTAGCTTATAATAGTTAAAGAGTTACGTTAGAAGAACATTAAAACAACTTTCCCTAATAACTGACTTACATATCTACATGCTCATAAAACAACCTAAATGTTATAAACTGAAGGTTAATGAACATTTAGTCTATAAGTCAATAAAATCCATATTTTCATCAAAATTTTAATGCAAACATCAAAATTTGATGAAATATTTATACAATTATTTTCATCAAAAACCAAGTGGATTAATGTACCTACCTCAAGATGAGTGAGAGCAACTAAAAACAAACTTGTCCTTATATAGATGACATTCTTCTGACAAGTATATGTTACATAAGTCAAAGCATTGTTCACACACTTTGATATGAAATATCTCAAAGATATCCCTTACATAATAAATATCATAACATTCTGAGATAGACCCAAAGGGACATTAGTTTTGTTCTATAAGTTTTATCTTAAATGGGTCCTTACACATGTAACAAACAATATTGCTCTATTTAGAGGATAATAGGATCATTGAGATTATTACCTTATGCTTCATTAAGTAGAAGCCTTATGTAGGTTCAAGTCTATACTCGTTCATATATTACTCAAAATTGTAACACACTAGATATGCCTAGATTAATGTGAAACATCTAAAAGAGTATTAAAATATCTTTAAAAGAAACGAAAGACTATAATTTAAAAGAAGAAGTGAGAATTCAAACCGGTATATTACTCTAAACTTTGTCATATTCAGAGATAAGAAAATGTAATTTTCGGGATATATTCTTATGTCAGTAGATAAATCTATCTCATGGAGGAGTCATAATGAACTGATAATAACAACCTAAGTCATAACAACATAATATGTTGATTAATTACAACGTTGTTGTCAATAAATGTTGTTGAATATTTATTAGTGGACTCATAAGTTTTATTAAACTCCATATAACTTATATATTGAAGACTAATTGTGATAACGTCAGCTACCATGTTTTCTCAAACAGTAACAATTTGATAGGTGCTGCATTAAATTTTGATATGAAATTAATTATTCGTTTATGAACGAATTGAGGAATCTAAATTTTCATATCGAATACATTCATGATATGCTTAAGGATCCTATAACTAAAGGTCTATTACCCATAAGTATTATGAAAGCGCTTATAATCATGAGGGGTTTATTAATGACCACGTACAACTGCATATCGTACTATGAATGATTAACTATTAAATTTCCTCATCAGTTTTGATTTTGTACGTCTCTTAATATGTTCTGCATGTATAATGACATATAGACGAATTATATATACAAATCAAACATTCTGAAGGGCTTACTTGAAAATTTTGATCATAATTACTTAGGTTTTAAATAAGAACTGCAGTATGATTAATGGGGGTCTTGAGCTGATGTTCAATTCAATGACTGTATTTCTCTGCTCTAGTTTGAGTTTAAAACTAAAATGAGTGTTAATTCCTGATCAGGCTTATCTAATACTCATAATAAATGATTACTCGGCCAAGTGGGAGAATGTAAGAATAATTATATTTTATATATTTATTTATATGGTCATCATTATCATTTATATAATAATAGATCAAAATAATTAATTATACCTTATTATATATTAGCTTGGTAATTGTTGATGGCCATAATACTCTTAATAGCTAATAAAGGGTTTCCCCTTGGGTGTATATATAGAGAGAATAAATTAACATCATAACCTAATCACACACATAATAATTGTGTGTGCCTCTTCTCTCATAAAACCGGGTTCCTCTCAAGAACCCTAACACCATCCTTAACTATACATCCTAAAGTGGAACTCGACCAAGCTGACAACCATGTCGTCTACATCCTTCTCTGTTGCGGTTACTACTCTCCATGTTGTAACAGGTTCATAGGTTTAATATTAATCATGTTTTATATTACTTACATGAAGAACTGATCAACATGAGATATGTAACACCCCGTAACCGCAGCGGAAACGTGAACGGGATGCAACAGACACGTCTGATATCAACAGCATTGCTTATAAAGAAAACACAACTACATTAATTCACATCATATTACAATGTTCCAAGTTTAGTTATCGTCTAGGCGATAGCACATAAGTTCTACCAACAGTACATTAACATAATTAATACAAAAAGATCATTAAGCTTCCACAAAAAGCACGCATCGTTCAAGCATGTAGCAATTATTCCAGTTTGGTGGTACCTAAAAAGCATGTAAAGAAAACGGGTCAACTACGAATAGTTGGTGAGTTTCACTAATTTAAATAAACAGTGACAAATCATTATAATAATCATATATTAGCGATGTAATTATGCCGAGCCCACAAGTGAAACCTCTGTTAACCCAATACTGTACCCGTTCCGGGGGCAATGTTAACCCATAAACACTTCTAGGGACATCTGGGAACACTGTTAACCCAGTACAGTACCCATTCCGGGGGCAACGTTAACCCAGAAACACTTCTAGGGACATCTGGGGACACCGTTAACCCATTACAGTATCCATTCCGGGGGCAATGTTAACCCATAAACACTTCTAGGGACATCTGGGGACACTGTTAACCCAATACTGTACCAACTCCGTATGATTCCCGTACAATCAAATATTTATAAATACACGCAAATCCATGCGTTCAGTATGTACTTAAACATTTCAATAGTAACATGCTTTCCGCCCCGGAAAATATTTAAAAACAATTCAGAAAAAGGGGCTCGTGAAACTCACCTTATCGTAAGCAATTAAGTAACACAGTACGCCAGCTACTAGTCCGGATCTGTAATACGATCCCTAAGTCCGTTACTATACAATCATTATTAATATAACTTTAACCGTGTTAACCGGTACATCTGGGGACACTGTTAACCCAGTACTGTACCCGTTCTGGGAGCAATGTTAACCCAGAAACATTTCTCCGGACTCAGATTGTGATATCGTTTAGAGTTCACTAGTCAGAATTTCTATTAGTTCATTTTCCCCGTTTTGCGTGCCTAGCACGGTTATCCGTTTTTACGTTTCAAAAATGAGTTTGGTCACACACGACCCGAAAATAGTTGTTGACTGATAATTTAGTTAAAGTTGTGGATTTAGAGCTCGGTTTAGACGCCCCGATTGGCCGCGGGACCCGTTTCCGTATTTGGCGTACCGGAAACCGTTAAATCGGTTAAAATTACTCAAATCATCCGAATTATTTTCGGATGATTTACATTAAGTCAGTTATATGAAAATAGTTCATTTTTAGGGTTTTTATACACCAGTCAGTTCGTTTAGGCGAACTTTACCGGTTTACGTGTTTTAAGCTTTAAAAGTTTGTTTTTATTTTCTTTTTAGCACAAATAATTATCCGTTTAGTCTCGGATCTTGAAATTTTGCACAAATCACTTTTTGACAGTGGGGAATTTTATAAAAATATTTCCAGAATTAATTTTTATATTTAAAATTTATTTATCTATTTTTAAACACCATTTAAACACTAAATATGCCGTAAATACCAAACGATCTTAGAAAAATCCCAAATTTTTCCTAGATGACCCCTGCCATCCACTTAGTCCCCTGTAATTTTTCCAGAACCAAAATCTCTTTTTACATGCCATTTTCACTAAAACCGAGCTAGAAAACCCTAGAACTCGTTTAACCGAAAAGCCTACTTAGACTTCTCCAACTGACCTCAAATTTTTTGTGTGACTTTTACATGTTATAAAAAGCTTATCTGGAATTTTCCAGAATTTTTCATGATATTTAACTATTTTTCACCATTTTTGGCCAAAACCGAGCATTAAATTCACCAAATATTCATCCTTTGTCCAAAAATTACCAAAATTTCACAGATCTCATATTTCCATGTGTAGATCATCTCTGTGAAATTTCGTAACCTAAATCTAAATATACCACAATCTGTCCAAATCACAAACATCGTACAAAAACCGAACTACCTTGTGTTTCTAGCTTCAAATCGCAAGGATCTCGCTTTCTAGCCTTTGCTAACAACTAGATACAACACCTACAAGCACAATAACACCACACCAAGCAAGTTACACTCACAATCAAGCCATTTCTTTCATGGTTTCGGTTATGGTTTAAAAACAAAGATTTAACCGTAAAAATTCGTTTTTGGTTCGTTTAACTCCTTTCTTGGACCAAGATCCCTTGTATAACCCGTATACATCACTTGATCATGCAAGAATCGGTTTTCATCTTTGAAACCTCATTTTCTTGCAATTAAACTCAAGAAAGGAAGGTGAAAACGTGAATAACTCAATCTTTACCTCGTTGTTCTTGCTACAAAATCTCGGTTTTAGATCATGAAGTTGAGAGAATTGAAGAACATGAAGATGATTGTTTTAAAAAAAATAACAAGGTAGGGGTGTTACCCCCTCCTTATCCGATCGGACTCAAGGGAGAGGTGGGGTGGGACCCACTTCTCCATTCTTAGCCACTCATTCAGATTTCTGAAATCTGGATAATGTTTTGGATAATCTGGTTCAGTTCGTTTTTCGGTTAAATGTTTAATTCGGCTTAAAACGAGGCTAAAACGGTCGTTTTTCGGCTTAAAAATGAAATTTATATAACACCAATTTAAAAACTTCAAAAACTTAAACCATGACATTTATTATCTTAGAACATCATATTATTAATAGTTACGCATCTTTTTCGGCTTGATCGATCGTCTCTTGCTCGGTTTGGTATTAAAGGTTTCGTTTAACGTACCGACGTACCATTAAATCGAAAATTCTTTTCTGTGCTTTAATTCACTTATCCCGAAGCTTTAATACTTCGTAAACATCACTAAATATCATATATCTCGTCTATAATGTAATCCTCGATTCGTTCGGGTTTCAACAACCGTTAATCGGTTGATCGTATTTCCAATACGATTAACTGTATAATCGAGTATAATCCGCACTGTGAATCATACATACTCGTATCAACACATCATAATTCATATATTCATTATTAAATAACACATAATTAGTATATACCGGTTAGGGTATACCTGATTCTGCCGGAATCGTTACATTCTCCCCCCGTAACAAAAATTTCGTCCTCGAAATTTTACGCGTCGACTACTTCCTTTTGAGGAAATAGATAGGGGTATTTCTTCCGGAATTCGTCCTTTCGTTCCCATGTATATTCTGGGCCTCGTTGCGAATTTCATCTAACTTTGACCAACGAAATCTTATTGTGTCTAAGTTGCCTGATTTTCCCGTCTACTATTTCTACGGGTTCCTCTACGAAATTGAGCTTATCACTTATTTGGACACCCTCTAGAGGTAACACCGATGTCTCATCCGCCAGACATCTTTTCAAGTTCGATACGTGAAACACGTTGTGAACTGCACTCAGTTCATCGGGTAGTTCTAATCGGTATGCTACGGGACCGATTTTTGCAGTAATATTGAATGGTCCAATATATCTCGGGGCTAACTTCCCCGCCTTTCCAAATCTGACTACACTCTTCCAAGGTGATACCTTCAAATACACTTTATCACCTTTCTCAAACGACAACGGTTTTCTACGGGTATCGGCATAACTCTTCTGCCGATCCCGCGCGGCCTTCAGATTGTTCCTAATTTCAAGGATTTTGCTGGTCGTTTCCTGGACCAAGTCCGTTCTAATGACCTGAGTGTCGCCCACTTCAGCCCAGCTGAGTGGAGATCGGCACTTCCGACCATACAATGCTTCGTAAGGCGCTGCCTTTATACTGCTATGGTAACTGTTATTATAGGAAAATTCAACGAGTGGGAGGTGCTGATCCCAATTTCCCTTAAAATCCAGTACGCATGCACGAAGCAAATCCTCCAGGGTTTGGATGGTCCTCTCAGACTGACCATCGGTCTGAGGGTGGTAAGCTGTGCTTAGATCAATACGCGTTCCCAGCGCTTCTTGGACAGCTTGCCAAAGTTTGGAGGTGAAATGGCTATCCCGATCGGAGATGATTGAGATGGGTATCCCATGACGAGACACAATTTCATTTATATAAATCTGCGCAAGTCTCTCAGTGTTATAATTATTTCTAATCGGGATAAAATGTGCCGATTTGGTTAATCGATCCACGATTACCCAAATTGCATCATGTCCTCGGGACGTTTTAGGAAGATGTGTCACAAAATCCATCGTGATTTGCTCCCACTTCCATTCGGGAATTTCTGGTTGTTGTAACATCCCCGAGGGTTTCTGGTGCTCCGCCTTAACTCTCGCACAAGTCGTACACTTACCGACATACGTTGCGATATCCTTTTTCATACCCGGCCACCAGTAGAACTCCTTCACATCCTTGTACATCTTATCCGATCCCGGATGTATGGAATATTTCGATCTATGCGCTTCGTCCATGATTAATTCACGAAGGTCATGGAGGGTCGGGATCCAAATCCGATTTTTGAAATAGAGAATTTCGTCCACGCGCTGTTCGAAATTCTTCTCATTGCCGTAAAGTCCCTCCTTTTCCAATTGTCCCTCTTTCAACGCCTCACGTTGAGCGACTCGGATTAGGTCCGAAAGGTTCGACTGGACTATCATCCCCAGTGCTCGCACTCGCAATGGCTTAATCCGATCTTTCCTACTCAAGGCATCGGCTACAACGTTAGCCTTGCCGGGGTGATAACGGATGTCACAGTCATAATCGCTTAACAACTCGACCCATCTTCGTTGCCTCATATTCAGCTCTTTCCGATCGAATATGTGTTGCAAACTTTTATGATCGGTGAAGATGGTGCACTTCGTACCGTAGAGATAATGTCTCCAGATTTTAAGTGCGAAGATAACCGCTCCCAGTTCTAAGTCGTGAGTAGTGTAATTTTTCTCGTGTAGTTTTAACTGTCGGGAAGCATAGGCTATAACCTTATTATTCTGCATCAACACGCATCCTAACCCTCTACGCGATGCGTCACAATACGCGACAAAACCATCGTCTCCATCAGGGAGACTTAAAATCGGCGCTTGGCACAATTTTTGTTTTAGCGTTTGAAACGCCGTCTCCTGCTCTTCTCCCCATTCATACTTTCGATCCTTTTGAGTCAGGAGAGTTAAAGGTTGGGCGATGCTGGAAAAGTTCTCTATGAATCGACGATAATATCCAGCTAAGCCTAAGAATTGGCGGATTTCCTTTGGCGTTTTAGGCGCTTGCCAATTCTTAATTGCTTCAATCTTACTCGGATCAACGTGTATTCCTTGATGGTTTACAACGTGACCGAGGAATTGCACTTCTTGTAACCAGAAGTTACACTTGGAGAATTTTGCATACAACTTCTCCTGATTCAGAAACTCTAAAATTATTCTTAAATGTTGCTCGTGCTCTTCTTTACTTTTCGAATAGATCAAAATATCGTCAATAAACACGATGACGAATTTGTCGAGGTAGGGTTTACAGACTCGATTCATGAGGTCCATGAACACTGCCGGCGCATTTGTTAGCCCAAAAGGCATAACTAAGAACTCGTAATGGCCGTAACGAGTCCGGAACGCGGTTTTTGGGATATCTTCTTCCTGAATTCTAACCTGATGGTATCCCGATCTAAGATCGATTTTTGAGAAATAGCTCGCACCTTGCAGCTGGTCAAACAGATCATCAATTCGGGGAAGAGGGTACCTATTTTTGATTGTTAACTTGTTCAACTCCCTGTAATCAATGCACATTCTAAGGCTCCCGTCCTTCTTTTTCACGAATAATACAGGTGCACCCCATGGGGAATGACTAGGACGTATAAATCCTTTATCCAACAATTCTTGCAACTGATTGGATAATTCTTGCATCTCGGACGGTGCAAGTCTGTAAGGTGCTTTAGCAACAGGGCCAGCTTGAGGTATTAAATCGATTCTGAATTCGACCTGTCGGGTTGGCGGTAATCCAGGAAGTTCTTATGGGAAAACTTGTGGAAATTCGCGTACCACCGGGATATCATCCACCCGTTTCTCCTCAGAATCTGTGGCCATCAAGCTTGCTAGATACGCCACGCATCCCTGGCGTATATATTTTAACACCTTGAGGTGGGATATAAATGGTATCATTGTGCCCGACTTCTCTCCTTGCACTAACACCTTTTCGTCATCCGACACCCGGATCTTGACGATTTTCTTTTCACAGTTTATTTCCACTTTGATACGTGCTAACCAATCCATTCCCACTATCACGTCAAAACTACCTAATTCTACCGGTAATAAGTCAATCAGGAAGGGTTGATCGTTCAGAATAAAAGGGCAATTCCGAACTATCTGATTGACTATCATGGTTTTACCCTTAGCGACTTCTACGGTATAAGGTTCTATGGTTTCACTAATTGGAAGGTTTGCTATCGATAGGAACTTAACGGAGACAAAACTTCTATCGGCGCCCGTATCAAATAATACAGAAGCGTAATGATCAGAGACGAGGAATGTACCTGTCACTACGCTGGGGTCCTGGCGTGCTTCGTTCGCCCCCATCACAAATGCTCGGCCCCTCGCCGGATTGGACGACGATGCCTGACCCACGGTTTGCCTCCCAATTCCTCCCTGGTTCAGTTTCGGACAGTATCTCTTGAAGTGATCTGTGCTGCCGCGTTCAAAGCAAGCACGGCTGGTGGTCATCGTTTGGTTTCCTTGTGGGTTTTATTGTCGGGCTGGTTGGGTCCTAAATGGCTGCGCACGGATAGGTTGCGGTTGTCGGTTCAGATTGTTCAGGTTTGTCCTACATCTCGGTGTGTAGTGCCCATCCCTGCCACACCGGTGGCACACTACCTCCTTGCACACGCCACCATGCTGGTAACCGCATTTCCCACACTTAGGGAACGTCCCTTTCTGCGATTCCTGCCTTCCGCCTGAACTAGTCATGGCGTAGTTCTGGGCAGCGGGCCTAGCACGTTTATTTTGCTGCTTCTCCTGGATCCTATGGTCATACGTATCCCGCTTTCCCCCAGCAGACTCTCCTGCCACCTTCAGTGACCCACTCCTCACGAAATCGTATGTGACGATACCAGCTTGCGTCACCGCACCCTCAAACGTCTTGTGTCCCCCAGTGTTGACTATACTCCTTACTACTGGAGTTAGTCCCCATATATAACGCTCAACCCTCTTTGACTCTGGGGTGACCAACCATGGCACCAATCGCGACAACTCATTGAATCGGTTCGTATAACCCGAGTGGTCTGCCCCCTGCATCTCCAGGTTCCACAATTCATTTTCTAATTTCTGCAGTTCGTTTTTCGGGCAGAAATGCTCCAGTACAAGGGCCTTGAGCTCTGCCCAGGTCATGCGGTTTGTCGCTGCCTGACCGCGAGTTTGCACTATTGTGTTCCACCATGTCAAGGCATGGTCCGTGAACGTGCAGGTAGCATACTTAACAACGTAATCCTCAGGGCATCTGCTGATGTTCACAAAAAACTCTATTTTCTCAATCCACTTAACCAACCCATTTGGTCCCTCAGACCCGCTAAATTCTAAGGGCTTGCACAACATGAAATCTTTAATTGAACATCCCTTTGTTGCAGGAGTCGGTTCAGTGCGGTTCGTTTCTACACTAGGCATAGGGCCATTACTGTCTGTAACGACCACCCTCGGCGGTGCATCATTACTCGGAATCGGGTTATCGTTCGGTGGAGGATTAACATTTTGTTCTCCATCATTATTGGTGGTCGTTTGATTGCTCGCAGGGCCTGGATTGGTCGTATTATTAATACTGGCGGCGATGCGCGATACTATATCCGGTATCGCCGCCTCTAACTGTCGAGCAATCAGACGGTCCACATCCACTTCTGACATTTGAGCTGACCGTTTTGGTGCCATTCTACACAACATTAAGAAAAATACATATAATTAATACAATTTCCAATCTCGATACACAACACATATTCCATTCATTAATAAACATCATTACATATTACATAAACATCAGTTCACATTACATTCCTACCATCAACACATAGATTAAGTTTTCATACATCAGTCCTACATCGGCATCATTTCGACATAACCCGCTATGGGTCAGTGCTTGAATGATACCCCAAAAGTATGTACAATGATATCCCCAAAAAAAGGCCCCCTATGGGCTAGTGGCTGTACTATAACTACCCAAGATTCACTCTATGTTAGCATCGCCACTAACTACTTACACAGAGTATCAAAAAGCGGACCCTGACTACTACCACCCTAACATAACTAAACATGGTGGTATACCAACCACATCATCACTGCCACCATCACCACTAACACCGCCATCAAACCCCGGATCCGTGTCTCCATCCGGTCAATCATCCACTGGGAGTATGCACCCTCCCTCCTCAGCTGGCTAATCGCGTACTGGCTGTCCAGTACGCAGTCTGCCAAGTGATTCCTCCTCTGAATACCCACCGTCAAGGCGATGGTGTGCTCAACCACCTGCTCGTGGAGCACTCGGAGCCATGCAGCCTCGGAGGAGGGACGCTCATCCCTCTCCAGCCTAGGGGTACCCCACACGGGTGGAGGCACAGGCTCAGGCTGGGGGCGGGAGGACTCGCCCCTGTGGTAAGTGGGTCTGGGTGGGGTAGAGGTAGGTGGGACATAAGGGACACTGATCCGCGCCGTGAGGCGGGGACCAGGTCTGGGAGGGGTAGGGGTGACCTGTGGTGCGGGTGGGGTGGGGGATCTGGCAACCCTAGTAGGGGAGGACAAGCTAGCACTCCTACGGCTATTCTCACTAGGCTCAGTGCTGGATGTTAAGCGTAAGCTCCTAGAGTTCCCGGAACTGACCTCCTCCGGGTCCTCCTCCACTGACAGACTTCGAGACCTCGACATCCTTACCTGTACACAAGTTAGCAAACATATAGTTCCTTCCATAATGTAAATCACAATTAATATACACATACTTATACAACTTTGTCACATAAAAATATTATCATATACTTACACATATGTTGCCGGTTTTACCTATTAACGTTCCCCGTGACTTCCCCTGAATTCCCTCGTGTGGACAAGTCTGTTATTATGTTCCGGACCATAATAACTCACTTGTCCATCCAAGTTCATCCAGATCTCGTCACTATAAATTATTAGTTGATATTCAGATCCTATAATACTTGAGCTACTGGTTATATTTTAGGTATCTTTTAAAGACATCCTAATTCTTTATAACCAATGGCTCTGATACCAAGTTCTGTAACACCCCGTAACCGCAGCGGAAACGTGAACGGGATGCAACAGACACGTCTGATATCAACAGTATTGCTTATAAAGAAAACACCACTACATTAATACGATCCCTAAGTCCGTTACTATACAATCATTATTAATATAACTTTAACCGTGTTAACCGGTACATCTGGGGACACTGTTAACCCAGTACTGTACCCGTTCTGGGGGCAATGTTAACCCAGAAACACTTCTCCGGACTCAGATTGTGATATCGTTTAGAGTTCACTAGTCAGAATTTCTATTAGTTCATTTTCCTCGTTTTGCGTGCCTAGCACGGTTATCCGTTTTTACGTTTCAAAAATGAGTTTGGTCACACACGACCCGAAAATAGTTGTTGACTGATAATTTAGTTAAAGTTGTGGATTTAGAGCTCGGTTTAGACGCCCCGATTGGCCGCGGGACCCGTTTCCGTCTTTGGCGTACCGGAAACCGTTAAATCGGTTAAAATTACTCAAATCATCCGAATTATTTTCGGATGATTTACATTTAAATCAGTTATATGAAAATAGTTCATTTTTAGGGTTTTTATACACCAGTCAGTTCGTTTAGGCGAACTTTACCGGTTTACGTGTTTTAAGCTTTAAAAGTTTGTTTTTATTTTCTTTTTAGCACAAATAATTATCCGTTTAGTCTCGGATCTTGAAATTTTGCACAAATCAATTTTTGACAGTGGGAAATTTTATAAAAATATTTCCAGAATTAATTTTTATATTTAAAATTTATTTATCTATTTTTAAACACCATTTAAACACTAAATATGCCGTAAATACCAAACGATCTTAGAAAAATCCCAAATTTTTCGTGGATGACCCCTGCCATCCACATAGTCCCCTGTAATTTTTCCAGAACCAAAATCTCTTTTTACATGCCATTTTCACTAAAACCGAGCTAGAAAACCCTAGAACTCGTTTAACCGAAAAGCCTACTTAGACTTCTCCAACTGACCTAAAATTTTTTATGTGACTTTTACATGTTATAAAAAGCTTATCTGGAATTTTCCAGAATTTTTCATGATATTTAACTATTTTTCACCATTTTTGGCCAAAACCGAGCATTAAATTCACCAAATATTCATCCTTTGTCCAAAAATTACCAAAATTTCACAGATCTCATATTTCCATGTGTAGATCATCTCTGTGAAATTTCGTAACCTAAATCTAAATATACCACAATCTGTCCAAATCACAAACATCGTACAAAAACCGAACTACCTTGTGTTTCTAGCTTCAAATCGCAAGGATCTCGCTTTCTAGCCTTTGCTAACAACTAGATACAACACCTACAAGCACAATAACACCACACCAAGCAAGTTACACTCACAATCAAGCCATTTCTTTCATGGTTTCGGTTATGGTTTAAAAACAAAGATTTAACCGTAAAAATTCGTTTTTGGTTCGTTTAACTCCATTCTTGGACCAAGATCCCTTGTATAACCCGTATACATCACTTGATCATGCAAGAATCGGTTTTCATCTTTGAAACCTCATTTTCTTGCAATTAAACTCAAGAAAGGAAGGTGAAAACGTGAATAACTCAATCTTTACCTCGTTGTTCTTGCTACAAAATCTCGGTTTTAGATCATGAAGTTGAGAGAATTGAAGAACATGAAGATGATTGTTTTAAAAAAAATAACAAGGTAGGGGTGTTACCCCCTCCTTATCCGATCGGACTCAAGGGAGAGGTGGGGTGGGACCCACTTCTCCATTCTTAGCCACTCATTCAGATTTCTGTAATCTAGATAATGTTTTGGATGATCTGGTTCAGTTCGTTTTTCGGTTAAATGTTTAATTCGGCTTAAAACGAGGCTAAAACGGTCGTTTTTCGGCTTAAAAATGAAATTTATATAAAACCAATTTAAAAACTTCAAAAACTTAAACCATGACATTTATTATCTTAGAACATCATATTATTAATAACTACGCATCTTTTTCTGCTTGATCGATCGTCTCTTGCTCGGTTTGGTATTAAAGTGTTGGTGCATGATGTCAGTAGTTCAGTGTCTAGTGTCTGTAATCGAGTTTGTAATGTTTTGTATTTGATGTAAGCGAAGTTAGCTAACAAGTTCGCTGATATAGGCGAACTTGTTAGACAAGCGAAGTTAGGGACAACTTCGCCTGAACATGCCAGGCGAAGTTGTCGTGATATATATTGATTAGGTTACGGCTTAATCAATAAGAAGTTTTATTATTCGAGTTTACGAGTCAGAGATTCCTGTAATCAGTGATTGATATTACGTGTTTAAGGTTGCAATATAACGAGTATTTGTTTATTGTAACGTTTGTTCGATTGTGTTAACTCGTATCGTCTTCTACGCTCGTAACGTCTTACGTAGGGATTCCGCACCTACGTAGAACGAGATATCTCGTGTAGATCCGGCTGGGAACCTACAATTGGTATGAGAACTTTTGCTCGATTGTGTGGTTCGGGATTATCACGCGGGTGTAGAAATCGTTCCGTTCGACTATTCGCGGGACGAGTTTTCTGAGTTTTTATGTTATACTCACCTCTTACAATCATAAACAACCCATAACACCTTCACATACCTCGTAAAATCCAGAAATCTAACCTGCATATTCATCGTGTTCATCAGGCGAAGTTGCCGTCACTGTTCGTAGGGTTTCAGCGAAGATATAAGGTTAAGCGAAGTTATCCACAACTTCGCCTACCTTCTCAAGTTCGCCTGTATCAGCGAAGTTACCCACAACTTCGCCTACTTCACAAGTTCGCTTACCTTAAGCGAAGTTATCTACAACTTCGCCAAATCAGGCGAATTTAAAAAGAAAGCGAAGTTCAGAATCAGCGAAGTTCAGACTTAAGCGAAGTTATCCACAACTTCGCCTACAGTACTGTTAAAAATAAAATTTTTATTTTTCGGGTTTCTGTGTGTTTCGTGAAAGATGTCTTCAATCAACATTACGGAACTAGTTAAGATGGAAGTGGAAGCGGGTTCGGCTACAAAGGCTCCGAAGATGCTTAAGAAAACCGATTATGTAGCGTGGAAAGATCGTTTTGAACAATATGTCAAGTACCAAGATGCTAAGATGTGGGTATGCATACAAGATGGTTACATTCCACCTACTGCTGAGTATGAGGGTCGTGATCAGATAAAGAAATACAAAGAGATGGAAGAAGAAGAGAAGAAAATGTATGAGGCTGAAAGCAAAGCTCATGCTGCGATTACTATGGCTCTTCCACAAGAGATTCTACACACCTTCAGAAAGTATAAGACTGCTAGAGAGCTTTGGGAAGCTCTTGAAAACCGTTTTGAGGGTAATGTGAGAATTCGTGCTTCAAAGATTAAACTACTTAAAACCCAATTCTCGGTATTCAAGTACTTGAAGAATGAATCACTTGATGATATCATCACTAGATATTATCATCTGATGACCGAACTCAACAATTATTCAATTGCTTACAAAGAAGATGAAATTGTTGAAAAGCTTCTTGATGCTCTCCCACCGAAATGGGAGATGTACACTGTGTTGATGAGAGAAGACAAAGACTTTGCTGACTATGACCTGGAAACAGCAGTTAACAAGCTACGAACTTTTGAACTAAACATGGTTCGAAAAGAGACACCTACTGATCAGGTTCAAGATCCAGGAATGTATGGTGCAAAGGTTAATACAAGTTCAAGTTCGAAGTCTGATTCGTCTGCTTACTACTCAAAGGGAGAGTCGGGCGCTAACTCAACACATGAAGGTCATGTATCTCTCAACATGAATGGTGATGTGTGCTTTGTAGCTGGAGGATCAAATGCTTCTAAACCTCAAGCAACCCAGAGTAGTTTTTCCCCAAGTGTTTCGAACAACAACTACTCAAAGATGCCCATGAGTGTTAAATCTGCTGAACAGCAGTTTGCTCTATATGCATCTTTCATTGCTTCATATGAAAATTACATTCAAGGTAAGATTGTTAATCCTGCAACTTTGGATGAAGATTATGATCAGATCGATGCTGATGATCTGGAAGAGATGGATCTGCAGTGGCAGATGGCGATGATTGTGAGAAGGGTTAAGAGGATTATGAAGAAGACAGGTAGGAAGTTTGTTGGTGAACGACCAGGGTTCGACAAGTCAAAGGTGCGCTGTTACAACTGTCAACAGAATGGCCACATTGCGAAGGAGTGCACGAATGAAAGAGTTGAACGTAGTCAGAACAGGTCGGCATACCATGTAGGTCCCCCCCCGGGAGCGTCGCCGATCGATACGAGATCCGCACGAGGTCTAGGAGTGCGGAATCCTCCTAGACTCGTTTATGGTGTACAAGACGAAGAACACAAACACGTACACGAACAAATACACGAACAAATACAAGAATGGATAAACAAATCTGCAGATTCTTTATAACAATAATATAAACACGTTACATACCGTAACCAAACAGAAACTCGTCCGACCCGAGGTGAGCTCTACCTCGGGTCGTCCCTAACGACACTCTCTCTCTGTTTGTTCTCTAGCTAATTAAACTTATCACACAATACTCTGATTTCTGGATTCTTAACCTAAACAAGACACACGTATATATATATATATATATATAAACTTCAGTAGGCGTCAGTAAGCGAAGTTGTTCATAACTTCGCCTATGGCGAAGTTGTGATAACTTCGCGTAAGGTGAAGTTGTCCTAACTTCGCCGTTGGCGAAGTTGTTCTAACTTCACCTATGGCGTTTCCGCTGGTCAGAATTGCATAGCGACGGTCACAAAATGCACCAACAGACTCCCCTTTGACCGTTGCTCTCAATTCTAACAAACACGAAAGATCATCTGTTACAAAAACATGCACCAACAAACACGTTACATACCGTAACCAAACAGAAACACGTCCGACCCGAGGTGAGCTCTACCTCGGGTCGTCCCTAACGACACTCTCTCTCTGTTTGTTCTCTAGCTAATTAAACTTATCACACAATACCCTGATTTCTGGATTCTTAACCTAAACAAGACACACGTATATATATATATAAACTTCAGTAGGCGTCAGTAGGCGAAGTTGTTCATAACTTCGCCTATGGCGAAGTTGTGATAACTTCGCCTAAGGTGAAGTTGTCCTAACTTCGCCGTTGGCGAAGTTGTTCTAACTTCACCTATGGCGTTTCCGCTGGTCAGAATTGCATAGCGACGGTCACAAAATGCACCAACAGACTCCCCTTTGACCGTTGCTCTCAATTCTAACAAACACGAAAGATCGTCTGTTACAAAAACATGCACCAACAGACTCCCTCTTAACTGATGATCTTCTGTTTGCCCTTCAACCAGCCGTGTCTGAAACTGTCATGTAGCTTCACAAATCTACCAATCACCCAGCGTCTTCCATATCAGATCTCCCCTTCAGTGTAAGCTTCTCCGACTATAACGATTGAGGTCTTTGAAATGCATGCATCCTCGTGCCAATAGATCATCTCAACCAATCACGTGAGTCCATCTGACTTCACCAACACGTGAAGTTGGGCTTCCTCCACAACTTCACCAACTCGTCGGCATACGATAAGGTTTAATCTTCAACTACTCAACATCAAGTGATCAATTTCATCACAAAACCACCTTGACAGAATCTAACACATGACCATTAATTAATCCGAAGCATCTTCAATCACCAGGGATAACGATCAAGAACATAAACACTTTAGTTCCCGATTAAATCCAACTTGTTCCAGAATTTTCACTCTAATAAATAAGCATCACGTTTCAGGATCCAATTCTCGAACGCCTTGAAAATAACATAAATAATATGCTCTGACCGCAATCCAGTAATGACGAAAACCTTCAGTTCAATTTGACTTTCTTCAGTTGGTCAACCTCGAACAACAACAATTTCATTGCCCACAAACACCCAAATATGTGTCAATATCCAGTTTCAATCAATATCCCATTCTCAAACTCAACTCCATATCCAGAGTTGACACGTATTTGTTCACACGTAAGACCCAGAGATAACAAGTTTCACTCGTTGACGGAACAACATCTCCGGTCTCACAATAATCGTGTACACCTGGCCATACAGACGAAAACTCCAAATACTCTATTTTTTTTTTTTTTAACTTCGCCGAGAAGTCAACTTCGCCTAAAGTCAACTTTCCTGTTCATAACTTCGCCTGGCTATAACTTCACCTGTCCATAACTTCGCCTGTCCATAACTTCGCCAGACCTTATATCTTCGCTGAAACCCTACGAACAGTGACGGCAACTTCGCCTGATGAACAATAACTTCGCCTGCGGCGTTGTTCGGCCAGAAACGCACAGAAACGTGCCAGAAACACCAAAACGCAGATCTCGAACCATAGCATAAGAGCCTAAGGCTCTGATACCACATGTAGGTCCCCCCCGGGGGCGTCGCCGATCGATACGAGATCCACACGAGGTCTAGGAGTGCGGAATCCTCCTAGACTCGTTTATGGTGTACAAGACGAAGAACATAAACACGTACACGAACAAATATACGAACAAATACAAGAACGGATAAACAAATCTGCAGATTCTTTATAACAATAATATAAACACGTTACATACCGTAACCAAACAGAAACACGTCCGACCCGAGGTGAGCTCTACCTTGGGTCGTCCCTAACGACACTCTCTCTCTCTGTTTGTTCTCTAGCTAATTAAACTTATCACACAATACTCTGATTTCTGGATTCTTAAGCTAAACAAGACACACGTATATATATATATAAACTTCAGTAGGCGTCAGTAGGCGAAGTTGTTCATAACTTCGCTTATGGCGAAGTTGTGATAACTTCGCCTAAGGTGAAGTTGTCCTAACTTCGCCGTTGGTGAAGTTGTTCTAACTTCACCTATGGCGTTTCCGCTTGTCAGAATTGCATAGCGACGGTCACAAAATGCACCAACATACCAGAATGGGGGTGGTAATGATAATAGAGCTATGATATCCAGACAGAATGGGGAGTATAACTGGAATCTGCATGTTGAAGAAGTCTTCGAACAGGCAAATGTGGCGAACATCGAAACTGCAGATACTGAGGAAGTGACTGGCGAAAGTGAAGCTTACATGGTAGAGGCTCAAAATGAAGCTTGTATGGCAGATTTGAAAGATCAGCTCACCGAGGTAAGTACTAAACTCCCTTGCACTAAGTGTGAAAATCTGTCTGAACAATTGACAACTATAACTGATCAGTATGTTAGTTTGGATGCTCAATTTAAAACCTTAAAAGAAGAACATCATTTCACTAAAGCTAGAGAAAATAGTTATAAAGTAAAAATAAAAGCTAGTGAAAAAGATATTAGAAGTCTTAAAGCAAATCTAGCTGAAAAAATTAAAGTAATTGATCTGAGCTATGAAGTGTTAGAAGAAAAAACCAAACTAATAGCTGAAAGGGATAAACAGATAGCTGATCACCAGGTGAAAGTGGTGGAACTTAACAGGAAACTTGAGAAATTTAGAAATTCCACCGCTATACTTGATCACCTCGTTAGTGATCAAGGTTCCCCAGTTAAAATGGGAGGAATTGGATATCATGAAGTTCTGCCACCGTACAATCATAATTACACTTATGATCCTAGTAATCAGAAATCTGTTGATGTTGATTATAGTCAGACAGTTCCGGTTAAGGTAACTAGTAAAGAACCAGAAGTTAGTAAAGGCGAAACAAGTAAGCATGTTTCGAGTGTTAAAATTTCTGCTCCTAGTCCTGTCTCATCAAACTCGGACAAGTCATCAGAGTTGAGTGAGACAAAAGAAAAGGCAGTATTACCAAAAAGTGGAGAGAAAAATAAAACAACTGGAAAGAAATCTCCACTAAACCCGTATGTTCCACCATATGTGAGATAAACGGGCAGTAATGCAGCCTCATCATCTAAAACAACTGTTGAAAAGAAAGTTGAACACATAAGTTGTTTCAGATGTAATCAATTAGGATACCTAATTGCTGATTGCCCTCTGAAGCGGAGATTCAGAGGTGTGAGACCTTCAAAAACTGAGAATAGAACTAATCACTATAATGGTAAAAATGAAAACTCTTCAAAGTTCAGAAATTGGACTAATCCAGGTTTTCAAAGAAATCAACCTCAGTTTTTCCCCGTTAACAACCAAATCATGATAAATAATTCATTTAATTCTAGAAGGTTTGGATGGCCTCATAGTCAATCTCCAAGAAGGTATCCTTTTAGGACTTACAGAAATTATTCTGATACTAACTTTGGACAGCCAAGGTACGGGATGTATCGACCCAAGACCAATAGGTCTTGGGTCCCCAGATTTTAATCATCTGCTTTAATCGTGCAGGAACAGTTGAACAGGGCTGCAAACAATCAATGGGTTGTGGATAGCGGCTGTTCCCGGCACATGACGGGTAACAAGAATTTGTTACACGATTGGAAACCTGTTCAGGGAGGAAGAGTGAGTTTCGCTGGAGAGAGCGGTGGTAGGATTACAGGAATTGGGACGGTGACTAACGGAAAGATGACATTAGAGAAAGTGAATTTTGTTGAAGAACTGAAGCATAATCTGCTAAGTGTTTCGCAGATTTGTGACAAAGACTACACCGTGCATTTCACCAAGAATGAAGCGATTGTGCTATATCCTGGTTTCAAGATACCAGAGGATTGGATACTTATGAGGGCTCCAAGAGAAAAGAATACGTATATAATGGACATGAGGTCGACTGAGATGACCACAGAAGAATCGTGTCTTCTGTCGAAAGCAACTGAATCGGAGTCCGAATTATGGCATAGGAGAATGGGGCATATTCATCTTCGAAAAATGAACTACCTTGTCAAGAATGGGCTTGTGCTGGGTGTTCCCTTGAAGAATTTCAACTTTGAAGATCAATGCTTATCGTGCAAAAAAGTAAAGCAACACAAGAAATCCCATCGCACCAAGAAGGTTAACTCAATAGTCAGTACCCTAGACCTACTTCACATGGATCTCTTTGGTCCCGTGAATGTAAAAAGTCTAGGGGGAACATCGTATTGCTTGGTGATTACTGATGATTTCTCTCGATACTCTTGGGTATATTTCCTGAAGTCAAAGGATGAAACGGTTCAGATGGTAATAAATTTGATTACCAAAGTTGAGAACATTATGGGAAAAAGAGTTAAATTCATCAGGAGTGACAATGGGACTAAGTTCAAGAACTATCAGATGGAGCTCTTCTGCTTACAGAAAGGAATCGAACATCAGTTCAGCGCTCCGTATACTCCGCAACAAAATGGAGTGGCTGAGAGGAAGAACAGAACGTTAATTGAAGGAGCCAGAACCATGCTGGCTGATTCGAAACTTCCTGTGGTGTTCTGGGTTGAAGCTGTTGCAACAGCCTGTTATATCCTTAATCGAGTGTTAACCGTTAAAAGATTAAATAAAACATGTTATGAACTTATGCATGGGAGAAAGCCCAACTTGAGTGGTCTTGAACCATTCGGGTCCCCGTGTTCGATATTAAAGACAAATTCTAAATTTGGTGAAGTAGTCGACGAAGGAATCTTAGTCGGATACGTTGTTGGGACTCCCAACAAACGAGTCTTTAATACATCGACCAGCAAGGTTGAGGTGGTCTGTAACACTGATATCACAAGTTACAAATCACCAAAACCAAGCACGGGACCCGCTGGGGTTTTCGACTATGATAGACTTTTCAAATCTTTTAATATACCTTATTTGGATTGTGCAGAAGTAGATGAAAGAATTGCTTCGAAGATGATTTTTGATGAGGAAGACAATTATGTGCAAAGACCGAAGTATGATGAATGTCAGCCTTCCTCATCAAATGCTGTCAATACCCCTGCTGCCTCTACTGAAGAAGAATTTATCAATCCGTTTCACTCTCAACAACAATCACCCACTGATGAGCTACCTTCGAACCTGGAAGACAATCTAGATGTCAGTGCGGTTCCGACTACGAGAGTTCACAAAAATCACCCATTGGAGAATGTGATAGGTGATTTGTCCGACGGTGTACAAACAAGAAAAAGCTTGAATGAGCACACCTGTGTTTATACAAGCATTAAAGATTCAGGCATAATCAACGAATGCTAGTACACCTGCTTCATCAGCCAGATTGAACCAAAGAACTATCAAATGGCTCTCAAGGACAACTCGTGGGTCGAAGCCATGCAAGAAGAATTAGCCCAGTTTAAAAAGATGGAGGTATGGAACTTGGTTGCAAAACCAAAGAATGTGCATGCGATTGGCACAAAATGGGTCTTCAAATGCAAGAGAGATGAGAAAGGGATTATTATCAGGAACAAGGCGAGGCTAGTTGTAAAAGGCTTTAATCAGCAAGAGGGGATCGATTATAATGAGGTGTTTACTCCTGTCGCGAGATTGGAAGCCATTCGTTTGTTTTTGGCATTTGCTGCACATAAGGAGATGAAGGTATTTCAGTTGGATGTGAAGAGTGCGTTCCTAAACGGTAAAGTCGATGAGGTTGTGTACGTTGAGCAACCTCCGGGTTTTCCTGACCCAGACTTTCCCGATCACGTATACAAGCTAAGTAAAGCACTGTATGAACTACATCAGGCACCTCGTGCCTGGTACTCAACGTTACCCGACTACTTGCTTGAGAATGGTTTTGAACGGGGAAAGATTGATAGCACTTTGTTCTTTAAGAGAAAAGGGAGCGACTTTCTACTGGTGCAAGTCTACGTGGACGACATCATCTTTGCTGCATCAAAAGTCGCCATGTGTCAGGAGTTTGAGGCCGTCATGAAGAAGAGATTTGAAATGAGTGCTTTGGGTGAACTAACATTCTTTTTAGGACTGCAGGTTGATCAGAAGAAAGATGGGATGTTCATTCATCAGACTAAGTATGTCCATGATGTTCTCAAACGCTTCAAGATGGAGGACAGCACTCCATACGATACTCCAGTCTGCGTCAACCACAAATTGGGTGCTGATTCAGACAACGATGCAGACGTGGACTCAACTCAATATCGGGCAATAATAGGTTCTTTAATGTACTTAACTGCTTGTAGGCCTGATATAATGTTTGCTGTTTGTCTTTGTGCTCGCTTTCAGGCAAACCCAAAGGAATCTCACTTGAAGGGTGCGAAGAGGATTCTACGGTATCTCAAAGGCAAGCCTAAGCTGGGGTTGTGGTACACGAGAGGAGGAGAATTGGAGTTGGTCGCCTACACAGATTCTGATTATGGAGGGTGCAATCAGAGTCGGAAGTCAACTACAGGTGGATGTCAGTTTCTTGGTGGCAGATTAGTGTCATGGCAATGCAAGAAGCAGACCTCAGTCGCGATTTCAACCAGTGAAGCAGAATACATGGCAGCATCTAACTGCTGCTCCCAGGTTCTTTGGATTCAACAACAGTTGCGCGATTACGGTCTGAATTTCACTCATACTCCTATTTGCATTGATAATACTGCTGCTATCTCAGTAACTAACAATCCCGTAAAACACAGTAAAACTAAACATATTGACATCCGTCATCATTTTATACGGGATTGTGCTGAGAAGAAACTGATTGTGCTCGAAAATGTTGATACGCTAGATAATTTCGCTGACATGTTTACTAAAGCGTTTGACAAAACTAGATTTCAAAACCTTGTTGAGCTGAATGGGATGATCAATCCCGAGTAACCGTGCTTTTTGTATTAGTATTAAAAAAAAAAAGGCCACTATCGCTTATAATTATGTCGGTTGCCTCAGTTTGAAGGACATATCTTTGGATATGTTTGGTCCTCATTTCTACTTGTTGAATATAAGGATAGCCATTAACCAGATGACTGAAAGTGACCGGGGCGGTTTATGATGTGTTTTTATTCTTTCGCTGAAAATTAGTTGATCATACTTAGTTAGAAGGACACATACTTGTATGTGGTCGGTCCAGCTGATCCATTGGATCTTCGGGATAGCCGTTTACCTGAAAACTTCAATTTGATCGGGGCGATTGAAGTTAAAAATTTTTCCGGGAGATGAAATTATTTTTCAAGTCTACTACTTCGTAAGAAGTTCCTTTACTATATTTAACAGAAAATTGATCCAACCTTGGAAAGTGATAGATATACTGATTCTGTGTGCTTAACTAGTGAAGTTATTAGGCCTAAAAGACTTTAGAACAGTCATTGTATGTCATGGTAGCTTTTTATGGTGCGTAAATTAGAAGTGATACTAACTAAATCTACTCGATTTTACGTGGAAACTTCTTAACAATTGTGCATGTCTCCATATATATCTTTCTGAATGATAGGCAGAAAAGCGATTACCCAGTCATACACGAGCCCGTGAGTGTTCTGATTCCCGTGAAGAGAGCGTGTCAAGATACTGCAGTGATTCAGATTCGGGACTTGCAGTAGTTTATCTGACGTTGTGAAAATAAAAAAAAATGTGTGAGTTATTGAGACATTATAGAGTTCATAATGATAAGACTTCTCAATCAAGATGCAAGATAGAGAACGGGAAGAAGAGTCTGACGATCGAAGAGCATTTACTATTTAATCAGACACTACGGGTCGAGGTCAACTCGGGGTGACTTGGGGAAAGCCAAATACGCTTTGAGAATAGATAGGAGGTATCATAATCTCTGAGTTGTTGCCCACTTAAGTTTTGAGCTTAATTGAACCTAACCCGTATCACAGAAACGATGAAAACCATTCTAAGTCATTTACCTGCTTACAACCTGTTTCTTTATGTCATAATAAAGCTGAACACGGATCTGTGTGACAGTCACGTAGTTAGTATGATTCCTGTTCGGATCTTTTCTAAAACATGGTAGTCCCTATCGAGACTGAAATTTGATCCCGTGTACTTTAAATTTTAAAATTTTTCTACTTATGTAGTTGTATGATTTTATATCTGGTTACTTGGTCTTGATCGTATCATTTAACACATTAAAGGTTGTTTTAAAACTTAATTGCAAATTGTTCAAAGGTTTGTTTTGAATTTTTTTTTTAATTCCAGCGAAGTTGAGCATAACTTCGCCATTTATAGGCGAAGTTATCCATAACTTCGCCGGAACAATTCTGACCCTATATAAAGGAATTCATAGGTCAAACTGGTCCATTATTTTCAAAACCCAGCGAACTTAACCTCTAATCCTACAGCGAACTTATCGATCTTTCTGTGTTCTCTCTTCCTTCGATTCTAATACGTGTTTAAAGGTGTGTAGGGTAATCGAATTGATTAATCATGTTCATTAACGTTTATCATCGGTCGATTCGACCCGTTTCACGTCCTCGTTTTTCGAACTCTTAACAACCGATTTTCAAACGTATCTTTACGTGTTCATAATCAATCTAATCGTCTAAGTCGTCATTAAATTAAGTTTTACGAGATCCGCAAGCTCAAAATTGACCAAATCACGTCGTTCGATAAACCTAACTGATGTCGTTTCATATTCGGTGAAGTTACAGTTTAGGCGAAGTTGTCCGTAACTTCGCCTGAGGTTTAACTTCGCCTGATAATTATTTTTGAAACAGTTTATGAGGCGATGTTGTGGTTAGGCGAAGTTACCATTAACTTCGCCTGGACTTTTTTACTTAACAGTTAACAGAAGAAGTTAAAGTTGAAGCGAAGTTGTTTCCCAACTTAGCCCCACCTTTAACTTCGCCTATACTGAAAAGATCACAACTTCGTTCATGGTAACAGGCGAACTTGTGATTTGCTTTGTCGCTTATCTAACTTAGTTTGTTTGGTGCAGATATGGCTGCTATAGGTGGTGCAGGCGGTGATGACGGTGGTGATAACCAGAGACAGTTCTTCCCGGGTCACAACATGTATATAACATTAGACCCGGAGGCGAGCGGAGTTGATGATTTCCGTGAAATCATCACGTTCCTATTACGCTCGCGTATATTCCATGCGATTACGACAACTCTGCCGATATCCTTACCAAACATTAAGGATTTTTGGCAGACCGTGGAATATGATTGTAGGGTCGAGCCCCCGGTGATGCGAGCAACAGTCAACAATCACATTGTTCAGTTCTCATCTGAACAGATCCGGGCGGCTTTACGTTTAGGAGATGAGACGAGGGATGACCCGACAGACTTTGTAGCTCCTTTCCGTGATGGAGCGTTTTTGAGGATGGGATACTCAGGTCCCTTGGGAGATACCCAGAGAAGGAAGGGATTTTTGCTTGACCAGTGGCGCTTTCTCATGCATGTCATGATTGTTTGCATGTCAGGGAGAAAGGCGGGCACTGATGGCATGGGCGCGACCATGCAGTCGGCAATGACTGCTCTGACTTATAATAAGCGTTACAGCTTTAGTCAGATGGTCTTCTACGAGATCGATCGACAACGAAGAGCGGTGGCGCGTGAGAGATTTATCATGTATCCAAGATTTCTCCAAATGATCTTGGATCATGTTGCTCCAACGCTACCTCAGTGCCGACCAATCCGATATGTAGAAAGTGTGAGCAAAAGGATCTTTGCCCAATGCAAATCCTCCAGTGCGAGGAGCAAACCTGAGCTCCGTCCTCGACATACTCCACTATTTGGGTACTTGATCAACCCGGGGTATGTGCCTGCTCGAGGGGACGAGTTTCGGGACCCGGCACCACAACAGGCAGGAGCACCTCAAGCTATACCTGCTGCTCCTGTTGTGTCACCGGAGGAGAACGTTGACCTTGACGCAGAGTTTGGCGGTCAAGGATTTTTTGACATGGAGAGGGTTGATCCAGAGGAGATTGTGCAAGTCTCTGTAGCACATGTTTCGGGTGTGAATGTTACTAGGGCAGCTGCAACGGTGGCTGGCTCAGATTCTGATGATGAAGTGGCCGAAGCAAGACGGATTTTGGTAACACATGAACGGACTCATGGGAAAAGGAAGAGAGCTGATGATGATAGCGAGTCAGACTATGAAGAAGAAGTTCAACAGTTGATTCGCAGATCAAGAAGGGAACGGATAGGTGCAGGATCGGGAGCCGGTGAGAGCTCGAGGGTGGTACGTTTCACCCCACCCGCACTGTCCGGTATGACAATGGTTCCCTCATCATTACAGGTTACAAGGCCAAGAGCCACGGACATTCCCGTGGTGGCTACCTCATCTTCATTTGGCCTCCCACTCACTTCATTTCAACTATCGGCTCCGGATATTGTCTCGTTACCACCACCAACTCTTACTCCAACGGAGGTCGTGGCACATTTTATTGAGTCGACGGTTGTGGCCACTGCAGGGTTATCGGTGACGATACCACCTGCGGTTACGTCTACTTCTGAGGTCCCGGTTACATCGGAAATCCCTCCTCAGTACACTCAAGATATATCACATCTGAGGTTTGATTTCGATGCAACCTTATCAGACTCAGAACGAATAGCAGCACTTGAACGGGTCGTGGCAGAGCAGTCAAGGATTAATCTTATCCAGACCCAGGCTATTCAACGCCTAGTTGCAGAGAATCAGATGCAGTCGTCCCTGCAGGTAGAACATGGAAAAATCATAGATGCTCTGAAGGAGTTCTTGGCATCTCAGGGGGAGACGAGCTGTAAAGGCGATGAGTTGAGAACCAAGAGGAGAAATGATCGAGACGATGATCCCAATGCATCGAAAGGTGCAGGTGGTGAGTTGCCAAGAACTGTACAAGCTCTTGGGACTTCCACAACTCAGGGGGAGTCGACAACTGCAGCTGGTGGTGATGATGTGGTGGTAGTGGAGGTTGAGGAGATGGATGATGACTTTATGTGTGATGATGATGTATTACCGAGTGATGAGATAGAGAAGATTGGTGAACAGATTGTGATTGATGATGAGATAGAAGAGGGAGAGATAGTAGAAGAGAATGTAGAGCATGAGATTCCAGAAGTCGATAACGCAGATATGAGTAAAGAGATGGGAAATGATGAGACTGAATGGGAAGAGCAGCCTAGATGGAAAGAAGGCTATGCTCAGTGGTTCGTCAAAACGAAGAAACCAGCAGTCCCTACAATGTTTAAGAAGAGTTACAACATTAGAGGCTATGCTGAAGCGAGAAAGGGGATTATTTGCTGGATATACGATGAGCAGTTGAGGCTCTTCGTGATTAAGAGATATGATGGTATTCAGTACTTCAAAAGAATGTTGAGATCGTTGAACACACTGCCAGAATGTGAAGTGAAAGACTTAGCCAGATTGGGATTGATAAATCGAAGTGATGATAATATGGCTAGGGTCATCGGGAAGATAGTATGGAAGGAGAGTATAAAGGAAAAGAAGTTCGAGCTGCTGAAACCACAGAAGGGTAAACTTATCAAAGATAAAGATAGAGGGTTGAGAGCAGATGGCAAGCCTTGGATGATTATGAAGTATAAACCGATCCGGTGTTTGAAAGAAGTGCCGATGAAACAAATGCCCAAGGATGTGCTCAAAGAGTTGAAGTGGTGGTATGTAGATTGTGAGACAGCTGAAGCAGTGATGGAAGACGAAGATGAACAAGAGCTACTGAGAGTCTATGATCCGATGCATCTAGTGAACCTGTCTCGAGCTGATCTGCAGGTGCTGAATGAGAAGAAAATCTTTTATATTCCTGCTTGGAAAGACGAAGCGAGGAAATATCAAAGAGTTGTGTCGGTATGTGTACGAGAAGGAGTGAATGCTTAAAGATGAAGATTCAAGATTGTTGAAGATTACAAGACACGTGCTTGAAGATAAAGAGATGAAGCTATTGCCAAGGGGGAGTCTGTTGGTGCATGATGTCAGTAGTTCAGTGTCTAGTGTCTGTAATCGAGTTTGTAATGTTTTGTATTTGATGTAAGCGAAGTTAGCTAACAAGTTCGCTGATATAGGCGAACTTGTTAGACAAGCGAAGTTAGGGACAACTTCGCCTGAACATGCCAGGCGAAGTTGTCGTGATATATATTGATTAGGTTACGGCTTAATCAATAAGAAGTTTTATTATTCGAGTTTACGAGTCAGAGAGTCCTGTAATCAGTGATTGATATCACGTGTTTAAGGTTGCAATATAACGAGTATTTGTTTATTGTAACGTGTGTTCGATTGTGTTAACTCGTATCGTCTTCTACGCTCGTAACGTCTTACGTAGGGATTCCGCACCTACGTAGAACGAGATATCTCGTGTAGATCCGGCTGGGAACCTACAAAACTAACTTCTCATCCATGATTTTAAGCGACTATAGCCTTTTCAAACGTTAATGTTCTTATAAAAAAATTACACCATAAAAACGAGCATTTTATTCTCTTTAATTTGGATATGATATTGTAATAATTTTTTTCCTTTTAAATAAATTAATATGTTACGTAGGGGTGTTCAGTGTCGGTTTTGATGGTTTTAAGTTTAACTTGTAAGTCAATCGTTAATACTGATTTTTTTTTGTCGTCCAAAACCAAACTCAACCATTGAAAGTTGAAACCGAATCGTTACTAACGGCCTGGTTCCAGTTTGATTTCACGGTTTAAAGTTTAATACTAAATTTAGCTTAAAATAATTATTAATTTAACTGTACTATCAATTTAAACTAAACACCAACATAATATGATACTTGAGAGGATCACAAATAAAAAATAATAATAACAACAAAGATCACAAAATGAATCATAATGCAATTAGGTTAATTTGAAGTTGTATAGCCAAGTTATTTGTAATAAAAAGATTATGTTCAATTAGGTTCTAACTATATCTAATATATATTACAAAACATATCTAATAATTAATAATAAAAAACATTAAAATGCATTCAACATTTACAGTCTGGTCTGGTTTCATATGGCCGGTTGCCAGTATAAACCGCGAACCAACTGTTCACTACGTTTTAAAAATTTTGAAACCGACCAAAAAACCGAAAGTAAAAAAAGAAAAAGAAAAAAAAGTCAAACCGATGACCGGTTTAAACGATTTCAAGGTTTTAACCGAACCATAAACACTTATATTTGTTACGTGATTAACAAGTTCAAACACCCATTGCATCGCGCGGGCACCCGTCTAGTATATAGAAAAACAGAGAGGGGGAGAACTGCTGCAATTTAATGGCATGTGATGTAAGAGATTGCGTATACAAATAAAAAAGAAAAACTTCCCTAAATTGCTTATTTGAAAAGAGAGAAAATTTAAATAACCCATTAATAATCAATATTCTTAAAATGGAACAAAAAATATGGACTGGAGGGCCGGGATTTATAAAGATTTGAATCTCATATGCTTTGTCCAGATTTAAAGTGAATCCCGTCTTTCCCGTCCAAATTTTAAATAATCCCGTCTTTCCAGTCCAACTTTTAAATAATTTCGTCTTTTCGGTCCAAATTTTTAGAATTTTTTGTCTTTTTCTCTAACACTTTTTTCTCTCTTCTTTTTTTACTTCATCATCATTATTAGGGGTGAGCAAAATACGGTTCAGAACCGAGGAACCGGAACCGAACCAGTGCCTCAGAACCGCTAATGTGTGTACCGGTTCGGTTCTCAGTTCTCATAATTTTCATTAAACGGTTCCCGGTTCGGTTCCGGGTAAAATCGGCGGTTCTAGACTTGGAACCGAAGAACCGAAATATTCAAAACATTTTAAATAACTTTACAAATCCCCATTTTTATAGAGTAACTTATTAACCGGCATCCATTGAATATTATTTAATTCAAATCTTTTTTCTTTACGTTCAAGAACTAGCAACCATGATCAATTTTGAATTAAGCTATCAAGATAATTTAATATAAAATGATATGATATTCCATTAATCTATCGTTGCTAATGATTTATTTAACTTCAACACTTAGGTTTTAATAAAAAATATAACGGATGTTCATGTTGTATTCTAAATTAGTTTTACCGTGAAAGAAGACATACACTTGTATAAACTTGTTTTGCAATTTGCAAAGTTTGCATAACTAATTTGATAAATAAATGATAGAACCGGTTCTAGCCAGAACCGATTAGCGAGAACCGGATTTAGCGGTTCTGGAACCGAACCGGTTTACTATGATAGGTTCCGGTTCCGGTTCTATTTTTCACTCATTTTCGGTTCCAGTTCCGGTTCGGTTCTCGCGGTTCTGAACCGTTGCACAGCCCTAATCATTATCATCTTTATCATCTTTTATTCTTCATCACCGGCAATAAAAAGAAAACCCACTAATGGAAAATGGTCAAGTTCCAAGATTTCTCGTCGTTGATCAATAATTATTGCTATGATTTCTGTAACAATGATGAAGATGACGAAATTAACGATGAAGCCACTCCGTGTTTATCGAAATCTTTCTCCTCGGACAAGTCGAAAGATAGAAATCGCTGGAGACGATGAATAAAAAGATGATGATGATGATGATGATGATGATGAAGTAAAAAAAAAGAAGAAAGAGGTTAAAGAAGAGAGAAAAAAGTGTTAGAGAAAAAGACAAAAAAAAAAATTCTACAAATTTGGATTAAAAAAACAAAATTATTTAAAATTTGGATGGGAAAGACGGGTTCACTTTAAATTTGGACGGGAAAGACGGGTTCACTTTAAATTTGAACGGGAAGAAGGATTCACTTTAAATTTGGACGGAGCAGACGAGATTCAAATCTTTTTAAATTCTGTCGCTGCAGTCCAAATTTGTTGGTCTATTTTAAAAATATTGATTATTAATTAATCATTTAAATTTTTGGACAATTTTCCCAATAAAAAATCACGTACACATGAACTTCGGCACTTAGCTGTTTTATTTGAAGGATTTCTAAATCCGTCTGTGAACAGTAAAATCAAATTGGTAGTTTTCATCATTGAAAAATATCTTAGCCATGGACCCATTTATAATCTAAACCATGGGATACGTTTTTGGTTGTATAAATATAAATATAAATAAATGCGAATTAGGTGCTGTCAGTAGTATATTTATAAATATAAATAAATGCGGGTTGAGGTACTTGTTTTTAGGGGGGCTTGTTTTTGTTTCGTTTGATCTGTAATTAGTATCTTGCTTGTTACAGCCTATATTTTATCGTTGTAATGTTGTTGTGATAATATACTCCAATTCGTTGGTCGTTTTAATAATAATAAAAAAAAGGTGCTGTCAGTAGTAGTCCCTGGTAACAGCACAGATACCCAAATTTCATTGTTAGAAATGTGATTCACGTTTCATTCATCTATGTCATTTTTTTTCTTTCTCAAAGGCTATATGTAGTGGGTGCTGATTTGGGCGATTTTTGACGCGAAGGGGCGTGAACACCGCCCCCCCCACCCACCCGGCGATTTTTGGGTGAAAAGGGGCGGGGGCGAGGTCTTCTTGTCGCCTGGAAGAAGGGCGAATTGCTGGTTGTGGGGCCGGCATGTATGCATATGTGTGTGTGTTATATATACACATATATATAAATATATATATATATATATTATATATAGAAAATGGTTCAAATAAAAAGAAGTTTTCTAGGAATAATAAGAACAAATAGAATTTTAACATTTGGCATTAAATCTATGGTGAAAGAAAAATTCTAGGAAACTATGTCGGTTATAGTGGTGAAATAGTATTTCTAGGAAACTATGACGGTTTTTGGTAATTTTAAATCTCAACCATTGATTAATATGATCCAATGGCTATGATTTATTCCTAGTCTTCCTAGGAACCTACTTGTTTTTAGAATAACTCTCCCCTATATTATATTATATATATATATATATATATATATATATATATATATATATATTACTATTTGTAGCCCCTACACCATTACACCCCAAAAGCAAATTCTCACCCCTTGCCGACTGGGCGCCACACAGCGCAAAATGCCCCAATTTGTAGCCCCTCCACTACGCATAGCCTAAGTAGCCCCTTCATCCGCCTTTATGTTTTCTATTGAAACTTTGTTCGTACCTTGATCAGTAAGGTATAAAGCGAGCCCATGCACGGATGGATATCTTATGTAAAATTAGCAAGTGAATATCATGAACCAAACCACCTGTAATCTGTTCAAGAAATGAAAAATGGTGACAAATAACCCACATACATCACTGCTATGCATAGAACCCAACGCCCTAATCCTACTCGGACAAGAAAACTATTCATTCGATTTCATTACTAAAAACAAAAACATTAATTAAGTTTCAAAACTATAAGTAAAATTAAAAGTCTCAAGTAATTAAATTTCACATTAATCCTCCAACTTTAGATCTCCTTTAAACCGCCTCTTCAAGATCAACCTTACATTCTTGATGTAAGTTTACTACTTTCCATCCTTACTCTTTTGCAAAACTCAATTAGACCGAGCTTTTAATAAACATATCGGTTGCTTGGTCTTGAAATAACATACTCCATTTCTTTTTTTATAACCCTTTCTCTCTCATAAATTGGTAATTAATTACAATGTGATTTGTTCTTTGACATGTTATCACAAAAGAGAGTTACCTCTCAAGGGCGAACTGATATAACTCATAAAAACATAACACACACACAAAACAAATATTAAATAACTTTCAATATATTATAGAGAAAATAAATCTCAAAACCTCAATTACACATAACTCATGTTTCTCTTGATAAAGCGTAACTCAATTGCATATAATGTGTTTTATGATGTCAAACATAACTCGGTTTATATAAATTAAGCTAATTTGCTAGCCAATACATTACCTACTCTAATTACAATGCAATTAGAAAACACAACCAACTTGTCAATATTAATTGGTCTATCAAGTTCCTTGACTTGTAACTTGGAATTTGAAATTACCAACAATTAACCTTTAATTCCTGACTAGAAATAGGCCATATGAATTCGCATAACCGCTCCTTTGACTATGTTTATTGTCATCTAATCGAGCGTACGCCAATCTTCCTTGATCTTCTTAGTGAGCAACCGATTTGATCCAACAAATTAAATTCTTGGTCACAACATAACTCATTCAACACGAATAAACACAAACTCTTAACTAAGCCCTCTTGTCTAACCCAAATGAAATAAAAATCGATGATCAAACCATACTTGCTTATCCAAAGAAATAAAACTAAAACCAACTTGTGCTTTTATAATTTTTTTTAAATTCCTCGTGGCACCAAAAATTAAAATAAAACTTGTATTTTTCACCTGCAGCGTTGCGGCGGGAATGTGTAATCATAACCAAAGAGTTACGATGTTCAAACGTTACCACTTGTGTCTGTGCTTCATGAGAAATTGTACTAAAGTCTAAATGAAAATCTCCCTAAGAATCCAAAAAACTAGAAACAACAAAAGCAAAATAAATCTTCATAACATAATATGATTTTGATAATAATGATTAGAGAAAACTATTGTTTTAGTCCCTGTGGTTTTTAAGCGGAGTCACTTTTAGTCCCTGAACAAAAACTTGAACTGTTTTACTCCCTGTGATTTTTAATCGCAGTCACTTTTAGTCCCTCCGTCAATTTCAAGTTATCTTTTCCATCCAAATACGTCTGTATTTACAATATTGCCCCTCATTGATTTTTTTGCAATTTTCTTTTGTTCATGCATGTCTAAAAGACGTAAAAAGTTCTAATATTTTTATAAAATGTCCTTTTTATCAATATAACTTTTATGTTCCCCACCAATCCACCACCATTTATGTCCTTTTTTAAACTCATAAACAAGTATGTCCTTTTTATCAATATAACTTTCACTTCTGAAACGTGGATTTGGTGCTTCTTCTGGATTTTGTGGTGGATTGGTGGGGGACATAAAAGTTATATTGATAAAAATGACATTTTATAAAAATATTAGAACTTTTTACGTCTTTTAGACATGCATGAACAAAAGAAAATTGCAAAAAATATCAATTAGGGGCAAAATTGTAAATACAGGCATATTTGGATGGAAAAGATAACTTGAAATTGACGGAGGGACTAAAAGTGACTGCGATTAAAAATCACGGGGAGTAAAACAGTTCAAGTTTTTGTTCAGGGACTAAAAGTGACTCCGCTTAAAACTATAGGGACTAAATCAGTAATTTTCTCTAATGATTATTATACAACACTCTGAAACAATAAAAAGTTTTCATATTGTATGATAGCTTTTAGAACAAAAAAATCAAAGCTGCAACCTAAAAAAGGTTTGTAATTGAACTTCTAGCCACAGTTGTCCAGGTCCATGTAGTAAATAGTAAAAATGTAGTATGCACCCAAAATGGCAATAGCATAGAATACTAATATTTAGCGTCTGATAGGAACAAAAAGTTAAAATTAAACAATAGCTATGTAAGTATTCTAACCATAATAAACATTATCGTTTAAGAAGATTTACATGTTTTGCATCTCTAAGGGTCATTGTTTTCATAAAATATACAACTTTGGATACATATAAACTGTTGTTTTAGAGTGTTAAAAGAAGGTGCACCTTCAACAAAACATGAGCCAAAGTTGGTTGCCAGTTGCCAGATCTAGCAAAAAACATGATCCTACAACAGAAATGTAAGAAGGTGTGTAAGATAGATTGGTCAATCCAACAGTCAATAAGTACCTAATGTTACCTACAGATGTTGTAGGAAAAAAAATAACTGAAACTTCATCAAATATTGGATTTTAAAGGGTACTATGAATCCTTGTGTTATTGATATTATATAGAAAGTTATCTTGTTCTTGCAAGTCACCAACTTATTACCATCATGTAATTAAAAGGCTTTAAAGTATCTCAAGTCGTTTCAAAACCCGCAGCAGATCCCCTGGTCAGTGAAGACCAGCAGCCTTGCTGAGGCGGGCCTAAATTCGAATATATGATATTGTTATGTTTTCATGGTAATTACAGTCATAATCACTTACAGCCTTCTTATTGTTGCATATACTAAACATATCTTTAGAATTTGTTAAAAGTGAATCAAGAATCCAAGTTGAATCCATTTGACAGTTATATCTCCCACCGCATATAACTGGACCATCATCGAAAAGAAATTTATTTCTGTAACTAAAATCTTCAAGAGCATTATAGCATTATTACTTTTGTGTATACACTCAAAGCTTTTACAGCGTCATAAGTCTAAGGGATTCGTACTTACCTTAATCCTTGACGTTTGTATGTAATGTTTCTTCCCTTCCGTTGATTGACTTCCGATAAAGTTAAACCGCCATTCAACACAATTGTATAGTTAAAATTATAAGCAAATAATTATTGAATTAAATTAGAAATATGGACCACAGTTTTTTGTAAAAACATTTTTATAAAAAAGCGAAATGGGAAGAATATGGACTTAGGTTTATAAAAACATTGATGAAGTCTGATGATTGTGGATTTACAAAAACACCTCAAATTATGTTTGTTACCTAATTTGTAAGAAAGTATATGTTTTGGCCCGTTTACTTTTGACTCGATTAACCCCAATGTCTCGTGAAACAACCCGCCCTTCCTAATAAATCAACCACAAAAGCTTACCAAACTGACATGGATAACATCTTCCGATAACCTTTCTTTAAACCTTTCGCACTTCAAGAATTTCTAATTATAATTGTCACACAGAGATGTTAGTCGGTTTCTAACTTGAACCGGTTTTGACCAAGACGGTTTGACTAATTGTTTATGGTCCGGTTCATAAAGTGAACCGCTTTGACCCGTTAACCGATTTATACACCTCTATATATCAACTTTCGTAACCAAAAGACTTTTTCACATAAAACTTGCAACTCATTCATTGACCAACTTGTACATGTTTAGCATTCATAACGAAACTAAACATCAACTCAAAGACAACAAAGAAAAAAGAAATTGACTTGTCCTCAACATTCGAAAGTGCTACCATTGCAACGTGTTACTCGTCTCAAAATCTACAGCATCTTAAATTAAAACACTTGAGTTTTATACGTTTTCGATCTATGTCAAACTAAACAAAAGATTAAAAAAAATAATAACTCATACCTTGTGTATTAATCCATCATACAAAACAGCTTGAATTTCAATCGGATAATAGTTTGCCGACAGTCGTGTTATGGTTTATACATGCAAAAATGGGTGAAAATTATAAACAATAACCGATTGGTTTTGTATAATGTAAATAACAGATTTACCATAGGCAAAACGAAGGTACTATACCACAAATGAAGATGTGAATTGTATGTCAGTTTGGAAATTAAACACAATTAAGCAATCACAATATGGTAAGGAATCCCAAAGGCTAAAAGAAGTTGTTAATTAGAGTTTGGGTTTATAAATGCTAAAATAGATCACGATTGTTTATCATCATAGACAAAAGGAAGAATGAAACTAATAAACATGTTTAACCCATTTAAATCAATTTGATTCTTCTATGAAAAACTAGTGTTTGTTAACTTCTTTTAACAAAACTAAATGCTCATGTGAAAGTTTAGTTGTTTTTCTTCAGTTTTACATAAATAATAATATCAAAAAACGGACAAAATAAGGTATTCCTTTTGTTATCTTAAGCTATAATATTATCTGTAACATTATGAAGCGAATTGATTCCGACCGAATAACACTCTAGTAATATATTGATATTTTCGGACATAAATTTGTTAGTGTCAATATCGTATTGGTACCGTGATTAACCGAACCAAACCAATTTTCATCAAACGACATCGATACCAATAACAATATTATCAAAATTATTACCCATATTTGTTTTTATGATTTTAATTGACGTTGTAACAAACTAATACCAATCGAATATCTATCACGCCCCAACAGTAGCGCCCGTGTTTAAGCTTGCCAGTTTAAGCTTATGAAAGTAGTTATAAAAATTAAATAGATTGACTAGTCTTTGCACGTAAAGAAATTAAAATATACAAAGTGACAAATAATATCTATTCTAGTGATAAAATTCAAGAGCCCTAACTTTGAATTCATTTTAATAATATAATATAATAGGAAAGTTAACGTATAAGCTAAAAACTTGTAATAATCATGGGAATCAAATAGTGTAAATACATATACAAGTATTTCGGTATGTATAATTTATTTGATTTGCATGTTTAACGTATTAATATACTTTGTATTTTATCCAAACTCATATAATATAATATTACATAACTAGTTTTTATCCCCCGTATTACGGGGGGTGTTTTATATTGTTTGTTCTAATATTTATTTATTTTTTGAATTTATATATTTTTATTGTATGAAAGTTAATAATATACTTATGGTTTGTTGATAAATTGTTTCACAAATAAATGAGACGTTATAACCAGGTTTAAAAGTTTTGATGAGACCTAAGATCCGTTTATTTTTTTTACTATAAAATTGGGTTTTTTAATTGTAAATAAAATTTATGAAAGTTAATAATATACTTATGGTTTGATGAGACCCAAGGCCCGTTTATTTTTTTACTATAAAATTGGTTTTTTAATTTAAATAATATATATATATATATATATATATATATATATCTTTTTATTAAATAAATAAGATATTAATTTTTAGTATATCCTATTTTATAGGATTTTTACATTAATAATTTGGTGAGAATAATTTTTAATTGAATGAGATGTTATAACCCGTTTAAGGAATATCTGGGTTTGGTAAGACCCATACACATGAATTCGGGTCAAATGCATGAGAAACCTCCATTTAAAAATCAAGTAAATCTGGTGACTCCAAAAAAAGGGGGCGACCACATCACGACACGTAGGATTTTTATGTTTTCGTTTATATATATTATAAATGTAGAGATAAATCCACAAGACTTTTTTACATTATAAATGGATTTCGGACTTTTGGTTGGAATAGTAATGGGCTATTTATTATTTCTATACTCATTGACACCGAAAATTTTACTTTTTTGGGCTTGAAACTTTAATTACTACTCTTATGGACTAGTGGAGTTCCTGTGGGTTTCTGATGTGGTATTACAAGTTAGGGTGAGCATAACTGAATCGTTAATTGAAATTGAACTGAAAATCGACAAAATCAAAAACCAAATTAACCGAAATTAACCGAACCGAACTCTTCATTTTTTAATATTTTCAAGCATTTTCCCTTCTATTTCATGTATTATATGCATTAATAAAATATTATCATTTTTATGTACTTACATCTCCATTTCATGTATTAATATCTCAATTTCATGTAGTTATGCATTCATTTAATGTATTTAAACATTCATTTCATGTATTTTTAAGCAAAACTTTAGCTCAAGTTTGATACTGGTTATTAACCGAAATTAACCGAACCGAACCGAGAACCGATCGCTTAGGTTGGGTTAATGCTAATAACCGAACCGAACCGAACCGTGTACACCCCTATTACAAGTTATTTAACTATATGCTAAATTTATGGAGTTGATCGAGCCCATCGAAGGTTTTCATTTAGTATTAATATTTATATCTATTTGCATTTATATACAAACGTTTAGGCTATGCTTTGTTGAGGTGCCATCCATGCTATATGGGTACGATGAAGCCTGGTACACCATGTCGGATAAAGTATGAGGTGCGCCAAAGGTGATGAGTGCCACCTCAATAACGGCGTAGTGGATGGTGGATACATCCCACTAACTAATTAATTAATTGTTTAAAACAATAAAAAAAATCCACCTCACCCTCCCTATCACTTTCCTTTTTCTTTTCAAATTTCAAATAGTTTAATTATTATTTTAATGTAGTAACGGATACTTAAGCCACATCGCTTAAGTTAGTGAGATGACGTGGCAGTGACGTGATAACTAACTCTTACTAGTTATCTCACAACACATAATCTTATAAAATCATATTTAAAATAAAATTTCAAATACTGGAAATCATTGTTTAATAGTAAATTTCAAATTTTAGTTTTAGTTCACCCACCCATCATATTTTAAATAATATACGTGTTTAACCTATATAATTTGATTTTGCTTTGAAAACTAGCGTTAACTTGTTTTAACAAAAACGAATACGAAGGTTCATTCATTCTCTTAACATTTCAGTATAAATAAGTTTTGTGCAAATAGAGTATTCCTTTTAGTACTGTTAGCTACAATACTACGGGTATCGTGACGAACCAAACTCATTCAAACCTATTAACACCGTTATCGACATTTTCGAAACTGATATAAGTATTTGTTAGTGCTAGTACCGTACAGACATTGTGACGAACCCAACCTAACAAATTTCAACTTTTAGGTATAATGGATCATGTATCAATTATCATTATCCAAGGCTTGATGCAAAACTACTATCGAGCCGGGGGTCTCACCGGAAGCAGCCTCTCTATCCCTATGGGATAGAGGTAAGGCTGTCTACATCTTACCCTCCTCAGACCTTACCATAGCATTGCTATTGGTGGGATATACTGAGTACGATGATGATGATGTATCAATTATCATTATGGTAAAGTGTGAAGAAAAAAGAAGGTGAAAGAAGATTGCAGTGAAGTCTTACTCAAAGTTCTAAGTTTGGAATCCTGAAACACATCATATACCCAATAAGGATCATTGGATATCCGATATTTTGTATCGTATATATGGTCAAAATATTAGATATCCAATCCTGTAATTCACTTATGTGAAGCACGTTACTCATATGCGACATCTTCTACGACAGAAAACTAGGACCCAAGTTGTCAGAAAACACAAGTCCTCATAATTCTACAATAATTCCCAAAAAAAATACAAAACGAACTTGTTCAATTGATTACACAGAAGGAAGACTAAAAACAAATAAACAAACCAAGAACGAATTCAGATCATCATTGTGATTATTTGATTATAACTCTCTAGCAAACCAAAAAACACTAGAGTATTGTAATTAGAGGAAACAAGAAAGATGAAAAGTTGTGAGTTATTTCCAACAATAAAAAATACTTGATACGTATTCTTTTATTCTTCTTGCTGGAACTTTCACTTGGACCAAGTTACAACATTCTTTACCTGGTACAAAGCCCAATTTGCTTTATTTTCTGCTACAAGCCCAATGTTTTTTATGTTCTGCTACAAGCCCAATTTGCTACAAGGCCAACTAAGTAAACCAGCATCTAGCCCAAATGTTATGACCAGACTCCACTTGATATACCTCATTCACAACGAATATATAAAAAAGATATAAGAACAGGTTATAATAACATATATTGAATTGCATAAACTATAACCTTTCATCACCCCCCCCCCCCCACACCACCACACCACCACCTCAATTCATTATTTTTACATCTACTAATCCTAATGAATCACACAAAATATTATGTTGAGACGAATACAAACCTTTCGTGAAAACATCTGTCAGTTGTATCTTTCGTACATGTTTTATGAATCTTGATTGTACAAGCAGCAACCATTTCTTTTAAGCAGAACAAGTCCACTTCAAAATGCTTTGTCCGGTGAAGACCGGATTTGCAGCAATAGAAATTTTCGCTAAGTTATCACACATCATTTCCACCGGCAAATTCACAGCCACACCCAATTCTTTTATCAGATTTATTAACCAAATTACCTCACCAGAAGCAGATGTCATGACATGATACTCAGCCTTAGCTGAAGACTGAGAAACCGTGCTTTGTTTCTTGCTTTTCCAACATACCAAGATTTTCCCAAGAAAATACAAACCCGGTGACTAATCTGCGAGTGAGCAAGCACTTTGCCCAATCCGAATCAGCAACTGAAATATTAGGAGTATCACTTTTACTTATTAACACTCCCTTTCCAGCTGACTTTTTTAAGTACCTAAGCAACCTCAATGCTAACTCCAAATGCACACTTGTAGGGTTGTGAATAAATTGACTTAAATACCGAACTGTATAAGATATATGATGCGTGTGATATGGTATAGAAAAGGTTGTTAAGCTTTCAAAGGTTTTATTCACACAATGCCCAGTTTTAAATTTATAAAAATGATTATTATCTTAACTAAACCACACACAAATAGGCAAGTGTACATATCGTATATGTAGTAAATATAGGTAAGAACCAAGTATCGATCCACGGACACACTTATTGATATTTAATACTAAATCGTTGTATTTATTTCAGCTGGAAGTGAATATCATTTTGGTTTTGGTAAATTAGTTTAAGGAAATTTAAGACTTAATATAAAATACAATATTTTTAGGTTTTTATATTTTGGATAGTAAGAAGATCAAAGATAAAAGTGTATTATCTTAGTTCAAACTCTTCTTAACTTGGTTTAATAATTGATTAGTAAACATGTGACATGAGCTGGTTGTGGTGATTAAATATGAGAATAACATCTTTAGTCAAGTTATTCCATGGTAATTAAAAAAAGAGATAACTCATGATCCCTTTTACTGAAACATCATTTTATGTAAGCAAGTGGTTATTGATAAACATAAGTTAACTGATCACTTTAAAGATGAGACAATCCCTTAAATTACTAAGTGAATTGTCCTTGATATTTTAGTAAAAACCAGTAGGTACCTGCGCAATGCGACGAAGACAGATTACAACATTGTTTTTCTATTGCACATGTATAAAACGCTTTATACTTGCAGATGGTTTTTCTATACTTTGATAAACCACAAAAAGATTGTGTAAATGGCATGTACTTAATAAATCGTCATATTTCATAGCTAAACATAAAAAGATCTCTTTTACATGGAACTTGTCCAAGAAGTAGTTCAACAGCGCTTACTTATTGCCAAAAAGTGAGACAATGTAGTATGGTTAACATGACCATAAATGTATCTATTCTAGGGTAATTCACTTGTTAAAAAAAATCCATAAACCTATTGAAAATCACCAATCATTTATACATTTTTAGAAATTCTCACTTTCTACCAACCCAATAATAAACTGATTGAAGTCGAACTGGGTCCAATTGGTCTTCGGGTTCCAACTCAAATCCGAGTGCCCTTCGTTTCCAACTACCTGTAATGGTTCGGTTAATACCCTTCAAGGATCATGCAGCTTCCAAGTGCCTCACCTTGCATGGGGATAAAATAACAACATTTTATAAACAAATTATAACCTAATATTGAAAAACTATAAAATGTTTATGCTTACTTCTTTCCAGCCCATGTTTTGTAGAAGTCATCGGGCATAAAATCCCATCTCCATACGACATTTTCAAGGCTTCGGATGCAGCTTCTTCTCAAGTAGCAGAAACATAAGAAACCTTGCAGGTCAACTCCATCCAATGATTGACCGACATCCACACAAAAACAGCCATGCAAAGTTCTCCCTGCAGCTTTGTCTCTATAGGTATAACACTTTTGTTAGTAACACAACCCGCAATTAAACAAAAAAAATACAAAAAAAATACAAGTTTATCCAGTTTGGCAAGTTTATATTCGACTTGTTTACAGGTTAAAAAATAAAACAAAAAACATTATTTTTTAAGAACGTGAAGTTGTCAACCCATTTTATATATAAACATATATTATGATGTAGACCCGTCAACCAATTTATGACCCGTGTAACCATTTATTCGGTTAACGGCGTTATTTTTGTAATGTCAACAACCATTTAGTGTATTTTAATGCACATATTTTACATAACATTACGCCCTGCTTGCGGTGCGCACATATAATGTATATATGTGTGAACCCTTGGGTGGGCAAAAGTAAAATTGCACTAATTTTGACGCTATTTTACTAATCACGTGAAAATAACGTTAAAAGTGGCGGAAGGTTAATCAGGCATCATGTGGTGGCGTTGATAGCCGAAAGACAAGGGCACATGCACCAATCAGCCGGTGTCCCGATGATTGAGTGTTATGTGTCTTATGTCCAAGGCTTGATTCAAAACTACTATCGAGCCGGGGGTCTCACCGGAAGCAGCCTCTCTATCCCTATGGGATAGAGGTAAGGCTGTCTACATCTTACCCTCCTCAGACCCTACCATAGCATTGCTATTGGTGGGATATACTGAGTACGATGATGATGATGATATTTTACATAACATTGTAGACAATATTTTATAAATAATTAATGTCTTAGTAATATTTACAAAAAGAGTAATAAGCATTGTCGTTTTTGTTAACTTGCCTAAACATTGTTCTCTCCAGCAAGTCCAGTGAGTTTGCACAAGCAAACTTTAAAATTATAATAACAACTTTTAGACCTTCAAGAATTGGTTTATTATGTTTTTGGACCTCAAGATTTTTCTTTTTATTAAAAAATTATTAAAATTACCTTTATAATTTATGTTCTTTTTTGATCTTTATGTTCAGGAGCTCGTTCGTTTGAAGTACTAACGAATGAACACAAATGAACACGAAAATTTCATCTTCTTACCAAACGAACACTAATAACAAAATTTGTCAAATAGAGCTCGAAATGGTTTTGCAAATAGAGCATTATAAATAGAGCTCGAAATGGTTTTGCAAATAGAGCATTATAAATAGAGCTCGAAATGAGCCAAGCTCGAGAATAACTGAGCTTTGCAAATAACTAAAATGCCCCTTACTGTACCTGTCAATAGCCTCCTTGTAGCCAAGCTTCCCATTTGATCTGCCCAAAAGTATAAAGATCACCAGAAGAGGTTACGAAGATCCTATGCCTCCAACCACACACTACAAGTACTATCATCTCCTCCTATACCATATCGCCTCAACCCCAACAATAAAGCTCATCACCTTCAAATATAGCACTGCATGCTCTGCACAAGCAACAAAATTTTCACATTTACAACCTAGTAATAATCACGAATCATTTAGTTATACAACAGCATACTCTATAATTAATACTTCATTTCAATAATCACATTAAAACAAAATACTTGTGCTTCAACAATGACAACTTAAAAACAAAAAAAAACAAAAAAACAAGAATGTCCAACTTACCTGAAAAGCTTCAATCATTTGTGGAACAAGAGAGTCCTCAATTGTGCCTAAACCAAGTTGACCATTTTGGTTCCAGCCCCAACTACATTGAAGTCAATGACAAGAAACAAAATCAAATTACCTCATTATGGGATTTGCATAATATAATAATATAATACGATACAAACCTCTACACCTCGCTTTCCATGGTGACCACCAGAAAATGGCTGCCATATCCCCTGTAACACATTGCATTGAGTTAATTCCGAATAATACATAATTCTACAAACAAATTATAGCCCATTACTTGATAGTGTAAAAGAAACAACTTTTTAAAATAATTTTATTAAATTAAAGTCACCTACAAAACCAGTAACAAGGGGATGTCTTGAGTTTATTAATTCCTTACATCATACATATGAATTTATCCCTATCCCTATGGGATAGAGGTAAGGCTGTCTACATCTTACCCTCCTCAGACCCTACCATAGCATTGCTATTGGTGGGATATACTGAGTACGATGATGATGATGATGATACATATGAATTTATATTTAATGTATGCTAGTATGCACAACTCAAGTACGATAATGTTTTTTTTATAATTATCTATTTTAGAGGCTTAAACTCTGATAGTGGCTCAAAAAGACCCCGGATATATGATATACATACATATGTATTCTGATGAAAAAGCATATATTACCTGCATATATTTTAACGAAGCTTATCTTGAAGATCAATAAAGTTGTTATATCTCGTCGCCTCATTGAAAGTTATACCTCTCAAAACAGCACACACAGCAAGCGAAAAAATATATCATAAATGCCTGTAAAAAAAGAAATAAAAGAAACATTAATCTACTAAATATATGAAAATAAAATGAAGACAAATAAAAACTTACTAAAATTGTAGACAAATAATTAATAGTTTATACCCAATCCTAGCCCAAGCTTAGCTCCTTTACACCCCTCTTTTCAAGCTCGAGTTTGGTTTGGACTCAGCTTGTTTATTATCTATCGAGTGTCGGAGCTCGTTTACATCCCTATAATACTATAATCACAGACTGCCAAAAAAAAAGCATAACACCAGCTTGACCAAATCCTTTACAAAATGTAAATAAGATTTTAACTTATTCATTAACAATACAAAAGGTTGTTAACTGACCTTTTATCAAAAGTGTTAAACCCTTCCCAAACACAGTAGTGTTTATTTTATGCAGAACTTCAATATGGCATTAATAAAAAAACATCACCAACTTCAAAGGTCTCACTTAAAATAAAAGAAAAGACAATATATATGTATAGTGAAGAAATCAAGTTATATAAGAAGCCGAAAAAGAGAATTTTGGTTTTAAATGGTTTATTGGGAGTTAGATACAGCTCCGACAATGTAATCAAGCTCCTGAAAACATAAGAAATTAAAATTAATTTATTACAATCTCGTTTAAAAAGGAATATTAAACCTTTTGCATGAGGTAGCCTGCAACAGATGGTTTCAAGTACTTTTCACACATTCAGTAGATGCATGTGCTCTATGTATAGTGTTGAATGCATCATTGACATATAAGTCTGCAAGTGATGAAAGCTTTTTCCAAACTTGGGGTACTGCCCTTCTTTGTAAATTTTGACACATTCAAGAAGCAAAACACCAAATTCTGGGATGATAGCCACCTGTTTCTCAACCTCAGGACCTATGTAGTCATCTGCCATCTTCACATGTTGTTATATGCCAAAATATAAAATACTTTAGAATTAAAATTACATTTATAACAAGAGTAAAAATCATAAATCACAAACAAAAAGAGTCACTTTTACTTATTTTGGTCTTGAGCTCCATATCCTCAACAAACATTCTGATGGAACACACAAAAACACCAAGCATTTAACACCAAATGGCAACACATTAAGTCAATAAACAAATACTAATTAATAAATAAAACTAATCACAAATAGAAACTAATTAAAAACTTGCATCCAATCGAACGCTGTATTGCATCGTTTAATCCACCAAAGCCAACATCATAGCTTCATAACATCTTCGCCAGAAAAGCTTCAGCTCAACCATATGAACTCGTCGTCCGTCGGCAAATCGTTCACTGAATGTGTAATCGCCACCGCTCTCGCAGCCTGAGCTCACACAACCACCACCACCACACAACCCTAATTCTAAACTTCCATCGCCGCCTGAGCACACACAACCACTGCTCTCGCCGCCTGTTCAGATTTTTTCATCGAGAGAGAGAGAGAGAGAAGGAGAGAGTGAGTTAGGGTTTTGTTTTGAATTTTGAAATTGAAATTGAAATTGTGGCTGATGCATTTGGGCGCTCGATTTCTAGTATGTGATTTAAGGGTTTAAGAATGCATCACTAAGTTGTACATGGTGCATCAAGAATGGTAAAACTCTTATTTTTAAGAGTTTTGGTTAAATTACCATATTATCCTTCCTATATGTATATTAATGTAGTATAGATATAGATAACCTTTGTATTATACATAAAACATCAATTAAGATTATTTGAGTTCTAAAGGATTAATCTTGAATTACCAAGTATTAATCCACACAATTCTTGAACAATTATAGAACTCATGTAATAACCACTAAAGAGTTACTTAAAATAGGTTATTTTGCACACTCATTTAACGAGTAATTAACCGATTTTAGTGGATGAACATCAACAAACCATTTTCACAAAATTTTTTATAATCCCCATTTTAAATTGGTCAATCACTGTTAATAATACATTTAGTTCATGTTAATATTATGATGCACGTTTTTTTCACAACCAAGCCCTTACAAGAATGACGATTTCTCGATTTATCATCAAGCTCGGAATCTTTGGCGGCTCTTTTAAAGACTCTTAAGTTATTCCTCAAAACCTCACAAGAGTTGCAGCTCCCTGGTTTATTGTCAAGCTCGGTATTTGGGGGTTCATTTTAAGAATTCTTAATTTATCAACCAATTCCTCACAAGAATAGCGATTTCTCGACCTATCATCAAGCTCGGGATCTTGGTGTCTATTTTATGGTTCGCCAAGGTTCGCAAGACTAGAAATTTCTCGGCTCATCGTCAAGCTTAGCACTTAGGGTATATTTTAAGAGTATTTTAACATTCCTCGTCAAGTGATAATTGCAACATAAGTGTTAAACCAATCACATGTTTTACTATCATTATTAAACTTCAATTAAGATACAATTTAAACCAAGATGACACTTTGGAAGTTAAGCCACTAATAAGCATAATGATAATTATCAAAGTAGTAGATACAAAAATGATCAAATTGAAACAATCTAACCAATTTAGATGATTAATCTTTGATGCTAATGACTTCTCCCAAAAGCTTAATCTTCAAAGGTTGGATGGATGAGATTAATTCTCTTATTAATGGTGGTGAAAAGAGGTGGTTGGAGAGGAGTAAATAAAGCGGAAGGTGTATTAAATGTCTCTCCAATGTCTATTATATGACGAAGATGAGCATTCAATTTATAGGTTGATCAGACCCTCAAGACAAGGCCATGTTCTGTCAGGCACGGCCATGTCATCCTTTTTGTCCTGTTGCATTAATTGTTCTTTGTTAGGTCGTACAACTCTAGGTTAACACGCCCGTGTTAAGCAAGGCACAACCGTGTTGAGTTCCACAACTATACAAATTTCATCAGTTTTGTCTTTTCTCTTGTACTTGAAGGCATGGCCATGTCTTAGGAAAGCATGGTCGTGTTTTGCTTCAGAATCTTCTATTTTGTCTTTTCATCTTGCTCTTGACAACATGGTGTGTGTTTTGGTTAACATGACAATGTCTTGATTTCCTGATTTTTGTTTATTTTGTATGCTCTAGGCATGGCCATGTCTTGATACAACACGGGGTGTGTTGAGTATGTTTTCACCGTTTATCTCTGGTTTCTTCGTATTTTAGCTTTTTTTATTAGTTAGGACTATATTTACATACAGAAAGAAATTATAAATATTAGTGGTTATTTATTTAAATATAGTTGCCAAAATTACGTTTATTTGGAGATATTTTAGTGCTGAAAAAATGTATAAATTCTTATACATCAATATATCAGGGCTCGTATGAGACAAATAAATCAATTTTCCAATCAGTTTTTGAAACTTAGACACATTAGCTAAAGGCTTCCCTTCTTTGTTTAACACATAATTTTGTTCCAATGGAACATTAACGGGCTTACAACTAGTTAACCCAAATTATTTTAACAACTCTTAACAATACTTCCTTCGAGAAATGCAATATCTGGATTCAGTTTATAAAAAATCAATACCAATAAAATATTAAAAGTAAACCTAAATCCTTAATTAAAAAAAAAGGATTTAAGCAAATTTTTTATAGATATAATATCAATATCACTACTTCCAGTAATGACTATATCATCCACATAGACAAGTAAAACTATAGGGTCGCAGTTAGACCTGCAATGCTATATGGAACGGATTACTGGGCCATCAAAAAGGCACAAGTGCGGAAGATGGAGGTAGCAGAAATGAGAATGCTACGCTGGATGTGTGGGCACACAAGGTTAGACAAAATAAGAAACACTGTGTTTCGAGAGAGATTAGGGGTAGCGAACATATCGGACAAGATAAGAGAGTGGAGATTAAGATGGTTTGGACATGTGAAGAGAAGACAGACGACGAATCCTGTTAGATCCGTAGAAAGCATTACTATAGAGGGGAGGAGGGGTAGAGGACGACCTAAATTGACTTGGGATGAGAGGATTAGACATGATCTGATAGACCTAAACCTCTCAGAGGACATGGTTGAGGATATGAATTCTTGGAGAAGTAGAATTAAAGTTAACGATTTTTAGAGAGAAATGAACACTTTAGGGCGTCTATTAACCTTATTTTTGTCACACACAATAATGGTTTTTTCTTCCCATATTATTATTATTATTATTACTATTATTATTATTTGTATTATTATTATTATTTATTATTATTACTATTTACTGTTGAACTTTGATTTTCTTATATTGCCCCATACATATTAGAGTCGAAGGTCTCTCTGGAAGCCACCTCTTTATCCATTTGGATAGAGGTACGGTGTGCCTACATCCCACCCTCCCCAGACCCTACTTATAGCTTTGCTGTTGGTGGGATTTCACTGGGTATGATTGATTGATTGATTGATTGTATTTTTTATGAAAAGTGATTAATCATTCTTACTTTGAACAAAACCAATACTTAACAACACACTAACTTTTCATTCCACATTCGAGGGGCTTGTTTCAGCCCATATAAAGACTTTTTATATTTAGAAACCCTAGAGTCGTTTTTTGAAAAGTATCATTTAGGTAATGACATATATACTTCCTCATTCAAATCACCATAAAGAAATACAGTATTAATGTCAAGTTGGTATAAAGGCCATGTTTTATAAGCTGTTAAACTAATTACAGATCTAACAGTTGTCATTTACACAAACCGGTGAAAAAGTTCATCAAAATCTATACCTTCTCTTTGATTTAAACCTTTTATCACCAGCATGGCCTACCTTTCAATTTCACCATTTGACCTATATTTAACTTTATACAGTCATTAACAATTTCCTACCACAAGGTAAATTAACTAATTCCCATGTGTTATTCTATGTTAAGAAACCATTTCTTCATGCATTGCAGCATTCCAGTTCTTATCATTTACTGCATCTCTATAATGTTTAGGCTCAAAACTTTTATTCAAAATAGACACTAAGACAAAAATTTTCAATTGATAGTTGAGAGTAATTTAAAACTCTCTAAACCATACCTAACGTTGTGCTCAACAATAAAATCATCTAACCTTTTTGGTATACTAGAACTCATAGTAGATCTCCTCACAGCTATAGGGGAAGAAGGGACCTCTTGAGTAGTGCCTCAGATGGATTGGTTTCACCATTTGAATCAGTAGGAACCACCTCACTTGTAGATTCTTCAGTGTTAGTAGGTTGCTGATCATTAGCCATCTTATTGGCACTTGTAGAACTACTAGGTGGCTGATCAACAAGAATATTATCAGAAACACTCCCTCCTTTATCATTTGTAATTTTTATCAAAAACGTTTCCGTTGTCAATATCACTACACAAATCAAAAAAGTTGTTTAAAGATTTATCAAAAACAGATTCAAAAATTTGTAATGTAACACTGTTTTTAAACGAACAATATGTTTTATAAAAACTTAACATCCCTAGAAAAAACCACTTGCTTAAGTTCAATGTCCCACAACTTATAGCCTTTTTTATTAAAAGAACAACCCAAGAAAAACTTTTATTTGCATGATTAGTAAATTTATTATGGTTATTTAGAATAGTATAATAACAAAGACAACCAAAAGTTTTCAAATGTTTTAAGGAGGGTTTAAAACCTAATAACTGCTCATACGGAGAACTACCTTTCAAAACAGACGAGGGAACACTGTTTATCAAATAAGTAGCAGTTAAAATACACTCAGACCAAAGACTTAAGAGAACTCCCCTTTCAAAAAGAAGAGCTAGCTATATTCAACAAATGTTGATGCTTTCTTTCAACTATTCCATTTTGTTGGGGTGTATGAGTACAAGAATTTTGACGTTGAGTACCATTTTGTCTAAAAAAATCTTGTACTTGGTGATTTGTAAATTCAGTTCCATTATCACTACGAAAATTTTTAACAATAGTATTAAACGGATTTTTTTATCATGTGTACAAAAGTTTCCAGACTATGAAAAACCTTACTTTTATCTTTTAACATGTATACCCAAACAACCCTATAGAAATCATCGACAACTGATAAAAAAAAGTATCTAAACCCTCATTTACTCTTAACTCCATAAGGACCCCAAACATTAAGATGAATTAACTCTCCAATATTTAGTGACACATGGTCACTTAGTGGAAATGGTTAACGAAGTTGTTTGGCCTTGTGACATACCTCACAAGGTAATGAATCATTCACTACTTCAACATTCATATCGTCTTTTAAAACAAATAACACCTAACTAGCACGATGACCTAGTCTAGAATGCCACAAATTTACTTGATCATAGCTAGTGAAACACACCTTCACAACATTAGAACTAATGCCACACATATATAACCCATCTACTTGACAACCAGTTGCTAGGGGTTCTTTTAGATTTATTGGATTTTAATATTCCCTATTGAACAATATTTGCCGATAATAATCCATATTCATTGTATCGCCACGGGTGGTTCCAAATTTAAAAAAGTTGGCCCCCGGTGGTCCCTTGTTAAAAAGACTTAACGAAGTTATATCTTTTCCGAATTTCAAACTAATGTTTTAGGGATTTTGATCGGAAGGAGGATACGAATCGACTGATGTAAAACTTAGCTCGAACCGGTGATCCAAAAGGTTTGATTTTTGTTAATTGTAAGTCTGAACACTCAAATTGAAACATTATTTCGTCGTTTTGGATCACCATTTCGAGTTAAGTTTTACATCAATCGATTGGTATCCTCCTTTCGATCAAAAGCCCTAAAACATTAGTTTGAAATTCGGAACAAAGTATAACGTCGTTAAGTCCGTTTTAACGGCGGGCCATTGGGGGCCAACTTTATTAAATTTGGGACCGTCAGTGGCGATAAAATGAATAAGGGTTATTATCGACCAATACCAATCAATATGGATTATTAAAATCCAGTGAACCTTCTTCTTGTGAGTGAGTCCTGAATATAACAATTATTCCCATCAAACGTCATAGATAGTTTATTATCTCTAGCAAGTTTGTAAACAGATAAAAGATTCACATAATAATATGGAACAACAAACACATCAGTTAAGGTGATTTCATCATTCGGTTTTAGGCAACCAATTTTACAGCATTAGAACCGTTTGGGTGTTTAACACTTATATTGAAATCAAACACATCAATAGGATTAAAAATGTCTTTTTCACTCATAACCATGTGAGCACCAGAATCTAGGACCCATCCGGTTTTTGTGGATAGATTATAGTTGCTTGTAAAACAAAACACGTTGTTTTTCATTAAAAAGTGAAAGAAAAACACATGGAGTTACCTACAACATTAGCAATTTGTTGTCCTTCATATTTATCATTCAAAGGACCTAACAACTTAGACACCTGATCAGGAGTAAGAGAACAAGCAGTTGAGTTAGAAGATGAACTAGCTTCATTAGGATTATAACTATTATAATTAGCAAATTTTGGATTACCCTTAGATCTAAGACCCTAAGGATAACCCACAATCTCAAAACACATTTTCACAGTATGGCCTATCTTATTGCAATGTATGCATTTAAAATTTGGGTTAGGTCCACGAAAAGATTGATTAAACTTCTTATTATCAACAAACTGATTTGCCTTAGACACAAAACTAGCATTTGAACTTTGAGTTTTAGAACTACCATTTGATTTCCTATGTGATTCTTTCCTAAAGACTATTGAAAACGCATATTTAACATAAGGCATTTAACATAAGGCAATGGTTCGCCTGTCAACAAATTTGTCCTAACATGTTGATACAAATCACCTAGACCTATTAAACACTGCACCAACTTTATTAGTGTATTAAAATCATTGAAACGTTTTGAGAGTTGACAAGAACATGAGGGCAACTGTACCATAGTATTTATAGGTTTCCACATAAAGTATTCAGTTTATGATAATACTTGGAGATAGAGTCTCCAATTTGTTTCAACGAATTAATTTTTTGAAAACTGTTGAAAATTACTAAATCGTTAACTTTTTCGTAACTCTCCCTCAGTTCTGTCCAAACCTCATAAGAAAGTTGTGAGTATACTTGCCCAACATACAACTCTTCACAAATAGAACTTAAAATCCAAGTCAGAACAAAGAATTACACCTCTGCCACTGACTCTTAAGAATCTCATCATCAATAGGTCTTTCACATGTACCAGTAACAAAACCTAACTTTTTTAACTTAAAGTGTAAGTTTCAAAGCATTAGCCCACATAGAATAGTTTTAAGTACCTTTATGTTTGAAATTAATCACAGTCAAGGTATTGGAATCACTGGCATGTAGGTATAGTGTATTATTACTAATATCTAGTTTACTTAATAAGGTCTCAAGATTAACACCAGTATCATCACCTATTTTAACAAATTTTAACAAAAACAAGAAACGACTAACACAAACTGAAATGATTATCACACAAGCACACACACATAAAAGTCAACAAAACCAGAGCCAATGTATTCTGAACCATTCAAATGATGGCAGATCAAGGATTAGTCTAGGGACTTATCCAGAACACACCCGACAATTCACACAAATGATGCACAAATAATCCTGCAATACCTAATGCACAATCAACGAACCATTCATGAATCATCTGGCATCAACCTATCATGCCTAATGCAAGAACAATTAAAAAAATTGAAAATAAAAGGTAGGGAACGATCTCCAAACAAGTGCTCCAATAATATGATAGCCGAATAACCTTTGCTTAAAGTTATGAGCCACTTAATAATGAAAACACCGTCTTCAACAATAATACAGATCGATAAAGCCCAAGAACACCGTTAGGGTTTCAGATCTAAAAAACACTTGGTAAACCAGAAGATGATCCAAAGAAGAAGAAGAAGATCCAAACGTAAGCCAATGGATTAGAAACTCAATGCTTTGATACCATGTCAGAAAACACAAATCCTCTGAATGCTACAATAATTCCCAAATAATTCCTTACGGACTTCTTCAATTGATTATACAGAAGGAAGACTAACAACCAACAAACAAACCAAGAACGAATTCAGATCATCATTGTGATGATTTGATTATAACTCTCTAAAGGAATAGCAAACTAAAACCCTAGAGGATTGTAATTAGAGGAAACAAGGAAGATCAAAAGTTGTGAGTTATTTCCGATAATAAAAAATATATGATACGTATTCTTTTATTCTTCTTGCTAGAACTTTTACTTGGACCGGGTTGCAACAGTCTTTACCAAGTACAAAGCCAAATCTGCTCTATGTACTGCTACAAGCCCAATCTACTACAAGGCCAACTCAGCAAACCAGCATCAAGCCCAGATGTTATGACCAGACTCCACTTGATGTGTACCTCATTCACAACAAATATAACAAGAAGATATAAGAACAGGTTATAATAACAAATATTGAATTGCATAAACTATAACCTTTTAACACAAGTTGACAATTTGGATCTCCACTTTCAAAGGATAATTTGAAAAGGCGAACTTGTAGGAATATAAACAACGTTAATTGCATACTTGACATCGGCCACTTATCCCTATAAAAGGCAATAAAATGCAACCCAAAGACAATGAGCTTAAGTAGATGGTTTGGATTAATTACTCTAACTAGTGCCATCGTTGTTCGTTCATAATTCTTGAGTTATGTTTTATATTAGGAAATAACTTTCTTTCAATACATTAAGTTTATATAAAGTCGACTTATATTTTCGCATAATCACATACACACTTTATTAAAATCACTATACCATCTTTCATCAAACGAGCCGTTTGGGACTCAACAAGTGGTATAAGAGTAGTTTGAATAAGTTATTTACAATATCCAAACTCGCTGGAATCTTATTATTTTAAAAAAGCTAGATATGTTTTTTCAAACATACTTTGTTTTATGAAGAAAACAAATAGCTCCCATTTAGGTTAACGAGAAAAATCCAAAGCTTTGTCGACAACGACAAACTTGCAATCGTGGAAGAGGACATTCAATGTGGGTTCATTGTCAAAACCTTTTACTCGTGAGAGAGGAATATCCCCTAATGGAAGATAAGGATGATCAATTTCCTCAATAGTCATGATCACGTCATATATGTTTCATTGTGAGCATACAACACATACCCATGATGGAAATCATTGAAATTCCAGCAAGTGATTCATCTTTTGAAATTCTTACAAGAAAGCCAACCCCTCCCCCCCCCCCAAAAAAAAAAAAAAAAAAAAAAAACAGAGCACATACAACAACAAAAAAATCAATGGAGATTGGCAAGAGAGCCAAATTGTTGCTGATTATGGGCCTTCTCAATTTTCTCTCGTAGATGCTTGCTCATCCATGAAGAAAGTATGAGATCAATTGCAATACCTATGTGAAGACGAAGAGAGAATGATAAGAAATAAAAGAACAAACAATGCTTCTTTCTAAATCCCGATTTTCAAACTCGAATCTGATTACGAATTTGTGATACTCAATCATATTCGGATTTTATTTATGCATTTCTTTGATTTCATTTATACGCACATATAATTAATAAAGGAAGACACACAATTACAAAAGAGATTTGATGTTTTATGTGATATAAGTTTGATTCCTACCATGCTCCTAGCATTTAGTTTCGGCAGTACTGTGATGATGGGAGACTAAAGCGAGTAGGTGGCGTTCACTAGTTGGATCATTGAACTGAACAAGTTTCATCTCACCACACTGTTGTGCCTTCGGGCGAGTGTTCACACACGTAGGTGATGGGTTTTCCTGGATCGGTAGGCGAATGTATCCTGATATGGTGAAATTTAGCCAGTAGATCATTTGAAGGATTCGTTAAATGTTAACAAAACAAGAAAGCGCTTTAATTAGTTTTTAAATTATGGCATTTAATATTTCATCTACAAACGAATCTAAGAAACAATTACCTTGTATCAATAAACGTGTAATATTCTAAATCCATATTCTAGTAATCTGCTTTAGTATATTTAATTGGTTTCTAGCACAATTAGTTTTGTTACTTAGTTTACTTAATTTTGATTTCTGGAGCAGCGTCAACTAGGGGTGCTCAGTGTGTGAATCAGACTTATAAAAGTCGAAATTCGTCTCGTTTTTGTTCAAAAGTTCAGTAGCAGAATTCCGAATCGAATTTGAATCCAACTTCAAAACTCCAATTCAAAATTGAATTTGATTCTAATTAAATTCAAACTCAGCTTCAAAATTTCAAATTTCGAATAATTTGGCTCGACTAATTCGAGTATTCAAAATTCAATTCGTTGATGATTAGGGGTGTACACGGACCGAACCGGACTTGACGAGATCATGTCCGTCCGTTAAGATTTTGACGGACAAACGGGCGGTTCACGAACACTCTACCGAACGAAATTTCATGTTTGTGTCCGTCCATTAAGAAATTGAGTTTATCCGTGTCCGCATGTTATAATGTAAACGGACGTTAACGAACAATAATTGACAAATGGACATTGATGAACAAACGAACATGTGAACATTAATGGACAACCGACACTAATAGACAAAGATAGACGGTTACATATTAATTCCAAACATCAATCCCAACAACTTCACCCACAAATTTGGAATTACACCATATAACATACAAATATACTTAACACTTCATATATTAACACAAAGTGGATCACTATTAGAAACATCATATAACGTGGTTATATAAAAGTGTGATTAATAACACTAGAAATTCCACAATTAAATTACAATACTGGATAAACCTAAACACTTACAATACCGGTGGACGTTACCAAATGAGCATCACAGGACGTTAAACGAACACTATCGAACGGACTTGGCCCTTGTCCGTGTTATTCCGTTAAGCTTACCGAACAAAAATTTTTTGTCCATGTCCGGTTCATTTATTAAACGGACAAACATAAACGAATTTCTTGCCGAATGGACGACCGAACGTCTGGTTCGCTGACAGCCCTATTGATGATAATATATCATTAAGAATGAAATGCAATGGTTTTTTTAATGTAGGGGAAAGCTAACGTACAAATAAAATTAACGTGCTAATTGTGAGAATCAAGTAGAGTAATTATATATACAAATACAATACAATTGGCTATTGTATTTGTATATATAATTACTATACTTGATTCTTACAATTAGCACGTTAATTTTATTTGTATTTGATCCAAACTCAATAAATGTAACCTACAATGTACAATCTAATAGGTAATGTTGAAAGCGGATATTTAGTTTGGGACAAGTAAAAGAGAAATTTTAACACGTACGTAGGAATTAAATAAATATAGTTTAGTGACAACAAAATTAGAATGAAAAGAAAAACAAATAATACTATGCAGGCTACAGTTCATATAGTTCCTTAAATGTTCTGTAGGTTACATTTGTGGTTTGCAAATTATAACAAAACAAGGGAGCAATGCTTTAGGATTGAGCAAATAAAGTTCTTCAATATTTGAATAAATCCCAACTTTTCCAGCCAATGAATCAAACCCTGATTGATTAGCAAGTTCTTGGATGTTCTCCAATGGCTTATGAACTCTTCCAGCAATCACTCTGCAAACTATTAAAGCCTTCCTCAATATAGAACTATTATTGACACCAAGTGCATCAAACGCTCGCTGACTTGTCGAAGTAGTAAAAACACCCCCGACCACATTTTTGTTGTTTTTCTTGATCGAAAACCCGTGTCGCAGAATTTGACAAACGTTGCAGTTTTTAGATAAGCAAAGGCTAGATGAGCCATTTAGCCCGAGGTTGCATTCGACTAAGGTCCCGTGGAACCTTAGTAACTCGTTGCCATCAGCGAGACAACGAGGGTGCTTTTTCTGGAGTTTGCTAGCTTTAACTTTGACACTTTCTCGATGTTCTTCGAATTCGGATAGTGTTCTTTGCATGTTGTGGACTTTTAAGATCCTCTCTATTCCTCCAGAATTGGTATGGGATTTTGACCAACTTGTTTTGTAGATTAATTCTACAATTTTCCTAGATGAATCTCCTTCAATGAGCTCAGTAACTGCCAAACCAACCGAAATTAACTGATTATATATATCCTAGAAAGTAATGATAATAATGTAGGGTAACAAAATCTTTATGTTGGAAAAGAGGCAGCCTTAAACTCAAGGAAAAATGAGATCAAAGAATGTTTATATATACTTTATAGATTAATTCTATGCATATAAACAAAAATTAAAGATCCATTAGGTAAAACATCAAGAATATATTCTTACCAGCATGCTTGGAGAGGTGATGAAATTCAAGAGCTTCCCATTTCACAAATTGCTCACCACATTTATGGCAAGCTAAACTAAAAATCCCATGACTATCTCCATCTAAAGAAGCTCTAGCCTTTGTAGGAATAATAGTACCAAATCCAGATCCTAACCCTCTACTACCAACCCTCGAAGATCCATTAGAGTTTCTTCGATTGGTCAACGGTGATCGTGTTGGCACGCGATGATGGTGACGAGGTGGCCCCGGGGTTCCAGGTTTTAAGGTACCTTCAAATCTTGACGACACGCCATCATCGTCACCACCTCCATTCCCATCTTGCAAAGAGCCAAAACCTGTGATCTTGAGTTCACAATTAGAATTCGACAGAATGACTTCATGGGCAATCGGGTTTAAAAGTTCCGAACTTCCAATGGACCTCGGACTTGCATTTGTTGTCGCGGTTGTTGTTTCATTAATCGTTGGTTTCTCCTCCATGTGCCGCTTGCTTCCATGGATGACATCCTTAAGATTTGCTAAAGATCTTGAACATCCTGATTTCCCTCCGGTTGATGTCGACGATTTCTTGCTTTTCGTTACAATTTTGCTCAGATTCTTCACTTGAATATTTGGATCATGAACATCTGATGGCCCTGATTGGCAGTGCAATGACTTCCTTAAAGTAAACCAAACCGCAGGCATCTTTCTGAGTGTGTTTAGAGTGTACGTATGCTTCTTGTTCTTCTGGGATCTTCAGACTTTCAGTTAAATATACCATCAGCCAAATCAAGCCCATCTAGGATTAACATCTTTTTGTGATTGTGACATGTAAATATATAGTCAACTATATGACTTGGTGTACAGATTATAGAAAGCAAACATGTATATTTGAAAATAAAAGTGTTGAAAAATGGTATTATCTAAATCAATTTGTAAATAGTATATGAATAGGATTTTAACAAGGGAACTGAAGTGAATACGATGGGGACGAAGATAAGTTGATTGGATATATGAATTAAATATTTAAAAAACAAGGAAAAATAATGCATTGACATCTCTGGTACTCTCGAACATCAGCTTTAATTAGGAGTCGGTAAATGTGAATGAGTAATGGGTATCTTTGTCAACAACTCAACCAAAACTGGAACATAAACCTATTTATTACTCGATTTAGTTTTACTAGTCATTTTTTAACTTTTTTTAGAAAGATATAATACAACCTATCCATTTTTTTCCTACACTAGAAAACAAAATTTTGATTCATGACATGACATAATGTAAAGAATTTCTACCTAAATAATTATTTTATTTAGGGTTAATCAAATGTCCAAATTACAGTTTTAATATATATATCTATGTTTCACTTGTAACAGAAAATCATTTATATCATATCGACAGATTTAGAAGTCATCAAATATGAACTAGATTTAAAATTAGAAACAAAAAATAATAATTTCATAATTTTTTATTTATTCTTATTATATTACATTTTGAATATTTGACTAGCAATCAAAATATTCCCACTAAGCTACGAGAACAAAAAAAAATACATTTAAATATAAAGAAAAGAGAAGACATGAAAAACAAATAGTAATCAAAACAGCAATTAGTATATTAAACATTTGAATTTGAATTATCATTATGTCATACCAATCAAGTTGGGCTACTACTGGTACATACCAACATATGAAACACAATAATTTAATAGCAAATTGGGTGCTCGAGCGATTTAAAAACAAAATTAAGACACCAGACCACTTGCAGACACAAGGAACACCAAAGAAAAGACCAAATAACAAATTACACCCCAACACAACGACAGCTTAATTAACAAATGTGAACAGTTTTAACTGTTTCAAATATATATATATATATATATATATATATATTTTAGTGACAATTCCATATGTTTTCTTTAATTATTAGACTTTTAAACTATCTTAATTTATCCTTTAAAATATACTTTTCAAGTTAAAAGATATATTGGATATATTTATAAAGTTAGAGTTCTGCGCTTCGGTTTTCATGGCTTTTCATTTATCTCAAACTCCCGATTCATACCAAGTGTATCAGTAAACTTAACTAGTTCAACTGAATCGAAATCCGCTTTTGGGTACTAACCTTTGAAAGGTACACTAACAATAATGAAAAGAAAGAAGTACAAAAGAATTTTTGTGATGATCACAAAACATTTTTATTTCTAATTATCATGAGTGCCATGTTTTGGACCAAGATTTGTGCATTTATAAATGAAGATGGCCAGCAAATGAAGCCATGATTTTTGGTATACAAGGGCCACAATAATTGACAAGACCATGTTAATGTCATGCTGCATATGCTATGATATTAATTTTATCTTATGTCAATCCATTATTTATGGCAACCAAAACATTTGACTAGTTTTTATTTTTCTTTATTTCAGGACACGTTTTTCTTTGGAAAAGATCAAATGCGGTAAAATAGTTTTATACCTGTATAGATTCAAAAATGAATTGATATAACTCATCAAACGTGAAACACACTAAACATGTATTGAGTAACAAGAATGGGTTTAGAGTGGGAGAAATTGAGTCGATTCAGTTTTGTTATTTTTCTGTTATAGGTAGCTCGTGTACGTGTTTTTTTGTTGTCTTTTATTTCATTGTAACTTTGGTCTACGTGCTCCTTGTGAGTAGCCCCTTTTTGTTTTTATAATAATTTGTATTTCAAAAAGAAATGTATTAGATAACTCTCAATATATTATAAAGGAATTATAACTTAAAAACTCATATTACACGTAACCCGTGTTTTTCTTGATTAACCCTAACTCAGTTGCATTTGTGTATTCTCTAATGTCTAAATATATCTCTGTTTATATAGACAAACCCTAACTTTCTAGCCAAGACATTACCTATCTTAATTACAATACAATTAGAAAACATAACCAACTACGACATACTTGTCAATATTGTTCCTTCAAATTTACCGATTTGTGAGTTAGAGTCTGAAATTACAAACAATCACCGCTTAATGTCCGACTCGAAATAAGCGGATCTTTGTCTCCAAACTTGTCCCATTTGACATGTCTGATTTGACCAGCGATTTTGACCTTCTCGACTTTCACAATCATATTGGTCTTCTTCACCCAGTTCTTGACCTCCCGCTTTTGTTCATCATTATGTTCTTTTGGCACTCCCGAACTCGACTACCCCTGTGACCTTGTCCATAACCATTTCATCAGTCATATGAACTCGCATATCCACTCCTTTAGTTGCGATTCTGGGCATCTAATCGAGAAAACCTTAGTCTTCCTCGATCATCTCTTGTTCTCGAACCAAAACACGGGCACTCCATTCAAATCAAAACCTTGATCAAAATATAACTTGTTCAACGCGTATAAAAACGAACTCTGAATTAAATCCGCTTATCCAACCGAAAAAAATACCAGCCTGCTTGAGTGGTTAAACCAACTTATTTAACCAAACATAAACCAAAAAAAAAAACCACTAGTGACTAGTTTCTTGTTCTTCGAATTCCTCCTCCACCAAAATAATATACACCATGTAATTCTTTACTTTTGTGACCAGCCAATCAATAGAATAAGTTCCTTTAGTACGACAAAATAATATTTTATCGCAAAACATGAACAATTCACGTTGATCCGCTTTCCCAAAAACATGATCAAAACACCTTGTTTAGTCGTAAAACAACAAACTCGATAGCTTTTCACCACCAAACAACTTGTGACACCTCTTATACGTTCTTTAGTCCCAAAAACGTGATTGTTATTCACGGATATTTTCAGTCACCAAATTTCAGCCCGCCGCAGACACTTGTCTCGATCGTAAAACCCTTGCCTTTTATTATTTATAGCATCCCGTTGAACTTGGCTTTAATTATGATCACGATTTGATCGAACCCTCCTTATCGATCACGACTTTGATTGATAAACTCCAATAGCGTAATCACTCTTATACCAATTCAAGAACGAACTGATATAATCACTGAAATGTAAAACACACCAAATACATATTGAATAACTCTTAGAACATTCTCAGCCCATTCCCTATCATATATCCATATATATCATATAATTACACTAAAAATCACTAACTTTTTCATATAACATTTTCTCTCTCATCTACTCACAATTACTCCTAACCATACCATATAATTTACAAAACCCACTCACACAAATATAGGAAATGGGCTAAGAATGCTCTTAATATATTAATAAAGGGTAAAGTTAAAATACAAAGTGAAACAAAAATGAAAAGTGCGAGAATGATTTTTGACCACACAAAAAACCACTTAAAAAAGATTCAAGAAAATAATAAAAAATTGAAAACTCAATAAATAAATAAATAAATAACGTAAAAAAATTAAAAACTAAAATGTTTCCGCCATCATTCATGTTCAAAAAACAAATAAAAAAATGACGAAAAGACACAATACCAAAATCAAAGACACAATGAAAAAAATGAACAAATGACACAATTATAACTAAAAAAAGACACAATAGATCATAAAATATAACAAAATGCCGAACAAATAATAGCAAAATATTGAGTAATATAATACAATATAAAGAAAAAAAAGACATAATGCCAAGGAAAAAAAACACAATCAATGACGAAAATAAACATAATAATAAACAAAAAGACACAACATTTTTTCCACTTACCATTGTGTTTTTTTTATGAGAACGAGAAATATGGTGGAAATATTTTTGTGTTTTTACTTTTTTTCGTTTTTTTATTATATATTGAGTTATGATTTATTTATTTATTTATTTTTTGTGGCTACAAATCATTCTCATTCTTCTCATTTTTGTTTCCCTTTGTAGAATAATTTGACCATATATTATAAAGCAAAATATAACTCAAAAACACATATTACATATAACTCGTGTTTCTCTTGATAAACCTTAACTCGGTTGAATCTCTCGTGTGTTTTTTAATGTCTAACCATACATTGGTGTATAAAGATTAACCCTAACTTGTTGGCCAAGACATTACATACTTTAATTACAATGCAATTAGGCAATATAACAAACTGTAACTGACTTGTCAATATCCGTCCCTTAGGTTTACCGACTTATGACTTAGAGTCTGAAATTACCAACATAGATGGGTGTAGATGAGCAAGGTCAGCCGGATGTGCCAAGTGGGCCCGCATACAAGGCCCAATTCCCTGGCACGATTCACTTAAGTTGTTACACTTGGAATGGATTAGTTTTTCAGTTAAGTGCGTGCATGTGAAATGACTAAACTACATTTACCGGTTTAAAATATCAGATAAAAAAGGGGAAATTCCCATAATAAGCGTTTATGAAAACGTTTTTCAGGTTTTAGGTGCCATTTAGAAGAAATTCCCAAAATAGATATTATAATCTAGTCGTGACGAGTAGTTGGTATAACCAATTAAAATTTGCCACATGTCTTTAATCTAACCGTAACGAGACGATTTACTAACCATTTACTCGTCACGACTAAATAAGTTTTATCCCTCGTAATCAACGCCCACGAGTAATTCATAAGTTCTTTAGTCGCGACGATTAAATTGTAAGGTTAAACTACTCGTTGCGAGTTAACTACTAATAAACTACTCGTGTGGGGACTGTAAACCAGGTAAACTAGTCGTCACGACTAAATGACTTATGAATTACTCGTGGGCGTTGATTACGAGGCATGAAACTTAATTAGTCGTGACGAACAAATGATTAGTGAACCTACTCGTTATGGTTAGTTTAAAGGCACGTGACAAGTTTTAACTGGTTATACAAACTACTTGTGTGTAATCATAAACCTCTCGTCACGACTAGTTTATAATACATATTTTGAGAATTTCTTGCAAATGGCAACTAAAACCTGAAAAACGTTTTTATAAACGCTTATTTTGGGAATTTTCCCAATAAAAAAATGTAAAATCTCTGGGTCTACATCACTTTCAATAAATGTAAAAAATTAATTTGTTCCCCCACCCCACCTCTCTCCTTCCCTCCCTCCCGTAAAATTCATTTGAACTTTTTAAAAGTAACCTATTCATCCCTGTAGTTTCTTTCAGCAACCTCTCTCCAAAATCATTAATTGAAAATGATAAAGCGAATTACTTAAACTTCTTTAATTGGTTATGCAATTTGGGAATCGTTTGTTAATCATGACATGGTTGTTATAACTGTGTAAATGGTATAATTGTGGTGTTCTATTTACTACACTATTAGTTAGAGAGATGTTATTTGATATTTCTGCCATTTAAAAATATATGAGTATTTGTTAACGACTTAGCTGAAGATGGATACGTTGTACATTTTAGATCTATACTAATGAATTCGAACAACGAAAACATACTCATATTCGTATTGTTGGATTCTTACTAGGAGTGTTATATCAATGATGACCCTCTTTGATGGCATAGAAAATGCATATGTTTGTATGACCACATTCTTGTTTTACCATATAACAAGAGCATAATGGTGGAGTTGACTACTAGCTACATGATGTTTGAATGACTACATTTTTCTCAGCGCATGTAACAATCTAATCCAACTAGCATACATTCTGAAGATGTTTGTGCCTTGTCATCGTACGTTGAACATGCTGTGTGGGTTCACATATTTTCGTCAAATCATATGTTAAAAACGTCAACATGCTCTTGATAAAGTAGTTAGTGGATTGATGTTGACTACATAACATAACATAATATTAGAAGCCCTCAATACTTTAGGCTAAAATTGATCAGTATATGAAGCAACTAAGCAAGTGGCAAAAGGATTGGAAAACATTCACTTCACTAGAGTTTATACATTGTCAAAATAGTTTGCTACAAACACCTAGTGAAGTTTTAAGTCCATGCATTTTAGACCACTTGTCTTCCTTTTCGGGAAAAGAAGCACTATATGCGAGGGATATTGTATTGCCAAAGTTGTGTTATATTGTTAACCTTAGCCACTTATAAAACATTAAAGGCGTTACTAGCATGCCATAAGACATGGAAGTTTAACAACCAATAACATGTTTAACGTAATGCTGTTAGTATCTGATTATCTTTTCGATGTTTTAAATCTAATGAGGTGGTATGAATAGACTGCTATGCTTCTTCTAGCTCTATTGGTTTGTTTAAGCGAACTTCTCTATAAACAAACATCCAAATAAATGTGCTTGAATCCGTTTATCGGTGCAGAATTACCAATTAAACAAGTAAGAACCTCTGTCTTATACTAGATAAGCTAAATATGGTATCGTGTCCAGAAAAGTGTGTGACTAGCTATTAAATATTATTAGATTGTAAAACTCAGTTTGTTGGATTGGTTTTAAGAACTAATTCCATATAATAAATGTACAAAACAAAAGGCATTCTCACTTATAAAGAAATAGTAATAACTCTCATTTTCGGGTTTGATTGATCAACTTTTTAACTTGTGTTTGAAAAGGGTTCCTAAGGGGTATATACCACATATTGATTTAGTGATTCAAACCTAGCTAGATAAGGTTTATGCGATATTATATACCGTAGAAACTCGATAAATTAATACTCGATTATTTAACAAACTCTCTAAGATAATATTTTTTGCCGGTCCCGACGTGGGGATAGGGTGCTAAATTAATATTTCGCTAAAATTATAAGATAATACATTGTTGATAATTTCTTTAGACCCCATATAAAATATAAATTAATAATTCCTTATATATAGCATATTACATGAATGATCTATAAGGTTTCTTGAAAAATGACTTAATTGTCTTTTATTTTTTTGTTGAAATCAATTTCCCCTTGAATCTCGTCTCTAATTTGGATATTGTATTTATATAGAAAATATTTTTAATATTCATAAAGTGATACATTGAACACAAGAAGCATAATAAGGTGGGAGATTGAAGGTTTCTTTCAAATTGGGCCGTTCATTTGATATACATGCATTGTATACAATAATTAAGTGGAAGCTTAAAAGGTGTTTGTAAACTAAGTATTCTACTATAAATTAATAAAATATTAATTAATATATAAATTAATAATTAATAATTTATCGATTAATTAATAACTCTTTTAATTAATAAATTTTGATGATCCAAGTGTATTATTTTATAAAGTATCTACTATAGTTTTGATGTCCCTGGCTAAATTAACTAATTGTGTGGAATGTCATGATTAGGGATTAATTACAACAGAACTAGTCTGCAATTGACTCGATAAATCAATATATAGCCCATGAATAAATAAAGATCATATGCATATGACTAATAAAACCCAAATGTTGCAACAAATCCAAACTCCAATTTAGTCTTCGAACACCGGATGATCAAGCACCCATAGTGGTAAACTGATAAGGACGATTTTTGTATAAAAGTGCTTTTGATGATCTAGTAAGCGTACGTGATGAAAGAAACATTCTCCTAACTCCTATGAGCATGTACAACGGGTTTTTTTACCCCTTGTCCAATCAATATTTACATACATATTATATATATACATATATATAGACAAACACACATAGATAAGGGTTCAAATAAGAATAAGGAGTTTCCTAGGAATGGTAAGAACCAATCAATTTTTGACATTTGTGTAAGTCCCGAATCTGGATCACTACAATATGATATCAACCAAACACGTCAAATATGCGGAATCTAGTTAACGTGGTGATTCAAGAACAACGATGAACACAATGAATATAATAAACACAAAGTAATACTCCAAATGCACACGATTATATTATTAAACCGTCTGGTACATGAGATTACACGTATTGCTCTCTAGATGGTGGCTCTCAAAGTGTTTAACTTCTCTCAATGTGAACAACCTTAACCCTATACAATATATCAACTATATATAGGGAAGCCAACAAGCTGGCCCAAACAACCAAAAGCCCACCGAGATCCCAAGGGATCTCGGTTAACATACGCAGCCCAAGCCCATATTACATACTCAACCCAACAAACATAGAACTAAGTACAAACCACCAAATATGGACCCAACAATCTCCCCATTGGTTTGTAGGTTCGTTCTTGTTTATGTCACTTCAGACTAGCTATGGATTTCGGTAGTGCACCGATGTAATTCTTCAACTCGTCTTCGTTTGCATCACTTTAGTCTTGATCATGTCGTGGCCTTTTGATGTGCGTCAGTCTAACCAATTTATGACCCAACAATCTTGCCCTTAGATTGATGCTTTCAAGATCTTCATAATCTTTACTTGAATGATCAGCAACTTCAATGATCAGCAACTTCAGCATCTGCATCCAACACTCTACCATCTCCCCAATTTTATAGCATCATCCAATTTTTGAATCTCAGATACTTCATATGCTTCCGTTGCAAGAAATCAGTCTTGAAAGAACAATCAACTTTGATAGAAAGATCAACCAAAATATTTTTGAAAACAATTAAATAAAACAAAATAAGACAGACATATATTTGTAATTTTTATGTTTTTATGTTTTTTTTAATGATTTTCTTGAAAAGACTTGAAATGAGATCATACCAGCTAAACCAACTATAACACAATAACTGATATCAGATTTCATGAGCTGAAAAATTTCAAAACGATTTCTTAACACATTTATTTCGACAAGAGTAATCAAGAAGTAAAAAAATAAAATAAATGAAATAAAATAAAACCTAAAACAACAAATAAAACAAATTTAATCACCCGGTCTTCTTGTAATTTAGCTAAAAGTTGGGATCAAATTTCAGTTTTTGATAAAAATTCCGCATTTATGAAAAGATCCGAACATGGAATCATATTGTTTAAGGTGCTGTCACAAGGATTCATGTTCAGCGTTATTATGACAGCAAGAGACAGATTGATAGCGTGTATCCCATACTTAGAATGATTTTACATCGCATCAGTGATATGATTAAGGTTCAGTTAGGCATAAAGCTTAGATGGACATCACTCATGGACCTGTGATGTCTCCTATCTCTTCTCAAAGCGTATTTGGCTTTCCCCAGATCACCCCAATTTGACTCCAACCCCCCTGGATTTGGTTTAAAAACTTTTAATGACAGAACTTATTTATTTGATTTTTCTTTTCAAATTTGCAAACATATTTGAGGTTGAACGTTGGACTTATAGTTTAATTAACAAGCCTTTCATTCGGGATGTTAAAGGACTTATATTATTGCCTCCACCCCTGTAGTTCTGTTATTAACCCTCATGTTTGTGTTTTTCTTGAAAGCTTATGAACATTTATCAACTTTTGGTTGATTATATATTTAAAGTAATTTTGTTCACATTTGTTCTTTGTCATTCTCAATAAGATACTTCATTTTGGGGACCAAATACCAACGGGCTCGTGTATGACTGGGTAATTGCTTTTATGCCTATCATTCGGAGAGATGTATATGGAGACATGCACATTTCTTCAAAATGACTCTCCACAGTAAGTTTAGCATATTTAGTTTATATCACTTCAACTTTTACGCATCATGGAAAGCCACCATACACATCAATGACTGTTCTAGAGCCTTTTAAGCTTAATAACTTCACCCGTTAGGCACACATAAACAATTTATCTATCACTTTTCAAAGGTTGGATCAAGTTTCATTTGAAAATATTTTGAAGCTTCTAAAAAGCTGTTAACTGAATAGTAATATCACTTCCCAGAAGACACAGAAGACACACATGTTAAGAACTCAGTCACCCCGGTCACTCTTCACTTTTCAGGTAAATGGCTATCCTGTATGACCACTAGTGGTTAACAGGACCAAAACACATATGAAAATACGTGTCCCTCCAACTTGGAATTACCGACATAATTTTAAGCGAAAGAATTCAAAACTCAAAAACACATCACAATCGCCCCAGATGCTTTCAGTCTTTAGATGAATGGCTATCCCGTGAATCTACAAGTAGATCACCGGACCAAACATATACAAGTATATGTTCTTCAAACTTGAGCAACCGACATAATTTTAAGCGAGAGTGAAGTTTGAAAGACATAGAATTTTTTATTATTAAACGCACACACACTCTTTTTGAATTTTTTAAATTTCTCCCCCTAAATTTGTGCAAAAACTTTTATGTACAAATTTAACCTCAAAAAGACTCAATTGTCGAAACAAAGTATTTAATAAAAAAGAAGTGTGATAGTCAGCCAACTGATGTACTATCATTTCTCATGCATGCTCAAGTCATTTTCATATTTTGAACTAAAACAAAATAAAAACTATACTTGAAAAACTAAACATGAACATATATTTTTTTATTTTTTTTATTTTTTAAATTTAAAATTTTAAAATCTTTTTGATTGATCAATCTTTCATACCAAAGTGATACGGTTACCTTTTATCTTCAAGACATCATCTTTCCATTTGTGAGAATCTCCCCCTAGGAATAAGCTTGTTTTGAGATTCTTCATCCTTGCGAGTTGAATGTCTGGAACAAACCTTTTAATATGCAATGTATTCCCTGATTTGTTCTTACACACTTAGAGAGCAGATTAAAAACGTTCTATCACCCTAAATTCCCGTCCATGCAACAAATAATCCATTTTATGGATTAAAGATTAAAAAAAATGGATATTTGCTCTGTCATGTGCCTGGAACAACCAATTTAAAAAACAATGAATTTGTGGTTGTTCCTACACGCATAACGGGATCAGTTGGACATAGGAACCCAAGTCATAAATGTCTTGGGGTTCTCTTGAGCATCAACATATGTGACCTCTTGCCAACTCATATATTTCCCATCTTTAACAGAATCATTTGTTATGACAGATTCTGGTTGCTGAGTTTTAAGTTTCCAAGTCTGTCTTGGTTTAGTGAAACTTGATGTGATAGACTTTGGAGTGGAGCAATTCGAATTCGAATTCTTAGAACTCTCAACACTCTTTGACTTCTGAAAATTTATTTTTCTTTTAACGGTTTCAAAATCATTTGAGTGTAAACCTTTCATATTAACTTTGAATCCTTGAGTATCTGTGACCCGTTGTACAGATACACGTGGTTTTCTAAATTAAGAATTTTGTTTAACCACTGGATTCGGTTGAAACTTGTTACCTTTTACTTGAGGGGCTTGTCTATTAACAACACGGTAGTGACATTCCTTTGCCAAATGCCCGTCATTACCGCAGACGAAACACGCTTTCATCCTTCTTCTAATGTCCACGTAAGAACTAGCCTCATATTGGAATTCCTTCTTAGGAAAAGTTTTTCCATTCTTCTTGCCCCTTGGCACATCCTTCTGATTTTGCTTGTAATAGGGAACATATAGACGATGAACACAATTTCTGGATATATGTCCTGGCGTACCACAGTGGTAATATGTTTACCTCTTAACATAAGTAGCACCCACTGATTTATCAGCACATGGAGATCCGGAGGATCTATAAGGACGAGACTGTCCTTGTTGTGCTGATTTCTTACGTTCCTTCCCTTTGTTGCCACAACTCTGTGTATTATTATTAGTACAATTTTGAGTTGTGGTGTCATCTGAGTTTGATGACACGTTAGAATGAGTTCACTTTCACTAGCTTGAACCCCTTTACTATCAGAAGCAACATCATTTACTCTATCAGAAGCAACATCATTTACTCTTTCAGCACATGAAGTAGAAGCATCAAAATTGTTCACACATTTAAAAACAGGCTTGATTTCCTCTAGGGATCCTGATCCGACAGTTTCAGATTGAACCTGTTTACCATACTTCATGTCTTTTATCTTTTCCTCCTGCTCTTTGGTGACAGGGGTAGGGACATAATTATGGTTGTAAGGTGGGGGAACTTGACTGTATCCTATTCCCTCACCTTCATTTTCCTTCCACCACAATTGGTTTTCAATCATTGAGTTAACTACTTTACTGGAACCATCGAATTTTTTAAAATCAAGTTCAGCCTTTTCAAACTTGCTAGTTAGATTTAAGATTTCTAACCTGGAAGCTTCCAGCTTAGCAGTTAACTCAGCAATTTCTCCAAGGGAAGATGTTGAGACTAAATTGTCTACTCCACCAAGTGACCTTATTATTGAGGGTCAGTTGACCCTTTCTCCAACTGAGACTATTGTGGAAGATAGGGTGTCGACCCCGTCAGCTGATGCTTCAACGGAGGGAGCTAATATCCAGTCTGAAACTGATACTCGTTTTGACTATCTTTTTCAGGCTGGAGGTGGTACTGGTGATCAGCAAGATAATCCTGCTGTTAATGAAGAAGGTTTAAGGAATACGGAATCTCCTCCTTGTCCTCCTCCACGACAACCTTTTTCTACCCTGTTTCGCCATAAGCCTTCGAGTTCCCGCTATTTTGGGGATATGAACCTGGGTGACAGTCATGATTTGTTTGTCCCTTCATGGGACATTACAAATGGGTCTCGGTTTTCTCACCCTGGGACTTGCATGGATTTTGTTGAACATTGTACGCCGACTACTTAGATGGCGTATCAACGTGACCTTTCCCGCCATGACCTTCATACCAACGTGGCCTACCACCTGGCCAATGCTTTAGCCGGTAGCCAAGAAGTCCTAAGTGAGTGGCGTACTCTGGGCGGGAAAGTGGGAGAGGCTCGGCGGGCCGCTGAGGCTGCTAAGAAAGAGGCTGAGGAGCATCGTATTGCTGCTCAAACTGCTAAGTGGAGGCAGGCTGATGCGGAGAATGCCCTCAAAAGTGAGCAAGATCGTAATGCTAGTGCGGCACGTCGATGGAAGGAAGCTTGTGAGAAGCAAAATTCCCTTCTTGAGGCTGCTCGGACGAAAGCTTAAAAGGAAAAGGATAACTTGGTCCGGGCCCAAGAAACAAACTCAGCTCTGGAAAATCAAGTGGCCCTTCAGGGTGCACGAATTCATGATCTTGAGACGGAGCTGAAGTTGCAGAAGCAGCGAGTCGAACTTAAAGACCAAAGTGCTGCTGAAATTCAGACTGCCTATGACTCTCTCCTTCAAGCCCATGAGGAAGCCATCGCGGAATCAAAGGAGTTCCGAGCGCGGGCGGAACGTGCGGAGCATGACCGCCAATGGTTCCTTACTCGGGGCGTTGATGCTGTAAGTTATTCTTTATTTCTTGTTATTTTACTCTCACTTTTTGATACTAGGGAACTTATGTTTTTGTCTTACCAGGTCGTCCGCCATATCAAAGGAAGTAAGGAGCTAAATGACAGTTTTGCCAATGTGATGGCTGCTTCTTCATCACTTGGGCGTGTTACGGGTTTCCATGAAAGAGTGAACTACGCGCGAAATAACCGCACATTTAAAGATCATCCGCTCTATGGCGTAAATGTCAAACAAGAACGTGTTGACCGGGTCAAGGAGCATGACGCTTTAGTGTTTCCTTTACAAGATATGCTTCCGGAGTTTGCTTCCGTATACGACGGCGTACAACTTTTAAAGAGTTATCTTGGGGAGGAGTATAAGGACGACTCTTCGGAAGACACGTTGTTGAAGGCTCCGGAATACCCATCGGCTTCAAACCCTTAGGATAAGCTTAGATGTTTTGTATCTTGTAATTTTTTCTTTTCCTTCTTGTAATTATTTTTTGGATAATTAATGAGGACGATTTCTTTTGTCATTTGTGGATATTTTACTTGTCTGATGGAAATATCTTTAGAAAATACTTTTGATATTTTACATCTCTTTTTTGAGTGTTTGAAAGTTTGGATAAATATGGTGACGTGGCGGAGAGAGAAGTTCGTTGAGGACAACTGATAAGACGTGTGTGACACTTTTGACAGCCTGTTTTTATTATCTTGAATTTTCCGCCTGACGTGTCAGCCATCTGGTGGTCCACGGTTTCTCTCTCCTCTGGCCCCTTATAGATCGCATTAATTGCGATGAGTATAAATATAACCATTTGTGGGTTTTATTCAACTTTTATCGCTTTCAAATTTCCTTCAAACACTTGAGACTTCTGAATCTTCTCTGAGATTTCTTCCTCCTCTGAGGTTTCTTAATCTTTTTGAAATTGAAATGGGTAAAGAAAAGAAAAGTACCCCCACTATCAACGAGGTTGTCGTCTGTCTTAAAGAAGAAGATTACAATGATGTTGTTAATGTGTATGGACTGACGACGGAGTGGGAACCGGAACTTCCTGCTAATGGTTCTAATGCTACCAATCCGCCTCCGAAGAAGATGGCTGTATATATAGACCATTTTACAACAGATAACTTCCGGATTCCGGTGACCAAGTTTGTCGAATCGATCTTGACAACTTATAGGATTCATCTTTCCCAGATCCATCCTTTTGGAATGTTGGCATGTTTGCCGTTTTTTATTAGATGACTTTTCGTGATGGGTGGTACAGTTTTGCATCCATCGAAAAGAGAACCATCGGTACGGAATGGCTCCGTAGCCTTCATGGCTGGAAGCCAAAATTCTTTGGATCCGAGAAGACGTCATTCCTTTCAAGATGGCGAAACGTAAGGCGGACGCTCCCATGCCCGTGGTTCTTGCCAGCGCTCATGAGGGTCAGGCGTGGTATAAAACGCTTATCTCCACGCCAACTCCTCTGCGCCCAATTCACGAAGGGGCAATGGTGAGCGCCAAGATGAGCCGTTTATGGCCATTTCCCAAGTTAGAACCATATTACGAAATGACCAACAAGGGTAAGCTTCGTGTTACATCTGTATTATTGTTTTATTGCAAAAACGCTCCCTTTCTGACTTGTTTTATTGTTTGTACAGGCGAGGGTTCCGCCTTCAGCACTTTGTTGGATCATGAAGGAGGGATGATGGTGCGTCGCCCCATCGATAAAAGGGATGCGTCCTTTCTTGAGGCACCCGTTCTATCTTTGTGTTTCCCACAGCTTTCCGCCCGGAACCGAAAGTTTCTGAGGCGATGTATGCCAAAGGTGAGGCATATGTTAAATATTGCATCCAGAAAGGTGAGGGCATTTTGAAACCCAAACCTGTGACTGCTATTACTTCTAGCGCATTGATTGTGCTCTTCTCGTCTAGCGAGGAGTCATCACTTTGCGGAGAAGTATGTTCGATTGATGTTAACAAAGTTGTGGGCTCAACTGCAGGTCTCACCCGCCAACGAGCTGTGTCCCACCAGACAGCGGATCAAAACGATGCTACAACTGTAGCAGAAGATAAGAGACCTGTTTCTGAGGATGTCACTGCTGAAGGTGATCGTCCGGTCGTTGACGCGGGCGCTTCTAAGGTGGCGGGCAAACGTAAGGTTAACCCGGTAAAGATTGTCTTAAAGAAGAAAAAATCCAAGAAGACAAATCCTGCCGCCTTAGAAGCGCGTTTGGAACAGCTCGATGCTGAAGACCCTTCATTAGGTATGCAAAACCTCTCTGTACTTTGTTATCTTATTTGCATTGGAGTATTCTTAACTCTTCATTAATGTTTTACAGTGAACCTGGATAACCTTTCTAAAGGTGTTTCTGGTCTTAAAGATTCACCTGTTCGTCCGCCACCACCATTTCCTAACACTGCTACAAATCCGGTTATTGTGGCGGACGACTCCCTATTGAAGAATAAAGAGGCCGACACTACTGTTCATGCCAAGGTGTCGCCTGCTCATAATATTTACCATTTCAGGGATCAAGGGGGTGTGAGTACGTTTCATTTCGCTTCCCAAACTTCTCCCACTCCTGAGGAGGAAGACTCCACCCCACATCAGCCTAACTAGTCCTTACGTCTGGATTCGACATTCCGTGACGTGGACACATGTTTTGAATTCCTGGGGGAGTGTCTTCCGCACGGTGAAAAGGAGAGAGGCCGCCTTAGTATTCTCCAAGAATTTCTGAACTCCCATTCTTATTACTTGGCGAATACTTATGTCCACTACCCATGAAATAACCAGGGACTGATGGGACGAACTGGCGGCCTCTGCTTCCAACGCCAAAGATGAAGCCCTTAAGGCTATAAATGAAGCTAGGGAAGCCAGTAGGCCCTGGAGGCGGAGTAGGCTGCTCGGTCCGCTGTTGATGAAGCCAAGGCTGTTCTCCAGAAACAATTAGACGAACAAGCTAGATTAGTGGAAGCCCTTCAAGCTGAATCCGCATCCCAGGATAAGCGCTTGACTGATCTTAACGTCAGAAACCGCGACCAAGCCTTGGAATGCGCCAAACACAAAATGGAGCTTGTCCGGGCCAGGGCGGGCCAAAATGGCTGTTGGCAGAGGCTATTCCCAAGGTATGTACCTTTTACTTGTCATAAATAATCTAAGTGTTTTTAGAGTACTTATATACGGTTGTTTTAACAGGTCATCGCCGATGTTCGGGCTAGTGATGAGCTTGGGAACTGCGTTGCCATCCTCCTGAAAGCTTCTAAACAAGCTGGCCGTCAACTGGGTTTCCAAGAGGGCTACCAGTTTGGCTCAACTTCTAGGCTTCCTGAGGAGTATGTGTTGGCCGGCCAAGATACTGCTGCCATTCTGAAACAGAAATCAAAGGACTTTGATTCTTTGAAATATTCTTTAACAGAGCAGATATCCGAGCTTGCTGATAAGGAGGATAACATTCAGCAGTTAAGGACTCTTCTTGAGCTTGATGGAGAAGATGAAGAAGAAGATGCGGGAGGCAATGATGCGGAACATGAAGTTGTCGCGCCTTAAATTATTCTGTCCTTGTAACTGATCTTTTTTGCTTGTTGTAATCCCATTTGTGTAAATAAAGAAAGTTTAATTTTGCACCCCGTACACTTTGTTTATTTGTCATAATATAAGTGTTTGTAGGGTCTTTTTTGTATGCCAATAAAGGATTACATGATAATATAAGTCTCGAATAACTGAAATGAAAATTTTCATCACTAAGGCATAAGCCGACTTACAAGAAACGAAATTACAAAGGTTCTTAACATCTAGTTAGGCGCGCAGGCCAAAAGATAAATCTACTAAATGTAGCATTTCCTCAGTTGGGCCCCATTCCAAGTTCTGGGGATCTCCGTCCCGTCCAACCTTTCTAGTTTATAGGCACCTTTAGATAGAACTTTCTGGACTCTATAAGGTCCTTCCCAGGTAGGGGCCAACTTGCCCGGGGGCTCTTACCCTGAGGCTTCGTTACTGCGGAAGACGAAGTCTCCCGCGTCGAATTCGCACCTTTGGATCCGCGAGTTGTAATATTTTTCAACTGGCGTTTATAATTATGCTCGCGGATTGATGCCAATTCCCTTATCTTCTCAAGGAGGTTAAGGTTCATCCGGAGTTCATGATCATTTTCCTCGATCATGAGGACTCTAGCGGATGGTATTCCGATTTCGGCCGGAATCATGGCCTCTGTGCCATAAGTTAAACTAAAGGGGGTTTCGGAATTACTGGAATTCTTTTGAGTGCGGAAAGCCCATAACACATGGGGCAATTCATCGACCCAAACCGTCCTTTTAGTTCCTAATCTGGCCTTAATTCCTTCTTTGATGGTCCGATTGGTTCGTTCAACCTGACCATTCACCTGTGGGTGAGCTACTGAGGTGAAGACTTGAGAAATGTGTAATTCTTTTAACCATTCTTGTAGCCCACTGTCCGCGAACTGAGTTCCGTTATCAGTATCGAGTTCCAAAGGAAGACCAAACCGGCATATTATGAACTCCCATAAGAATTTCTTAACGCTTGCTGCCGTTATGGAGGCGACCGGTTTAGCTTCTACCCACTTTGTGAAGTAGTCTATTGCTACTATCAAGAATTTGACTCGTCCAGGGGCTTCGGGGAAGGGTCCCATTATGTCAATCGCCCATTTATGGAACGGCCAAGCCGAAGTGACTGGAACTAACTCGTTCTTTGGTCGTAGCGTGTTAGGTGCATGACGTTGACATGAATCACATTTTCTTATTCTTGCATAGCATCCAAATGCATTCCTAGCCAATAGTATCCGGCATTCATTAATTTGGCTACGACCATGCGTGGGCCAGAGTGAAGACCACAAATGCCTTGGTGAATCTCTCGGATTAAATAGTTCGTGTCCTCGGCATCCACACATCGAAGTAGTGGTCCGAGGAAGGAACGTCGGTACAAAACACCATCAAGAATCTGATAATTCAAGGCTTTGTGCTTTATCTTCTGGGTCGCTGTTTTACCCTCCTGGAGTGCTCCTGATGACAAGTATGTCGTAATGGGTGTCATCCAGGATTCCACTCCCGTTTGGATCACTAAAACTTGATGTTGCGGAACAGACGGGCGATCTAATATCTCGATGCGGATGTCCTTGGCAAAGTGTTCGAAGTTTGTTGAAGCCAACTTGCTGAGAGCATCTGCGGATTTGTTCTCATTTCTCTTTATATGAATGACTTTGCAGGATGAGAACTGGAGCATCAAATCTTTTGCCTGTGACACATATGAAGCCATGATATCATTTTTTGCTTCATACGTGCCATTGATCTATCCCGCAATCAACATGGAATCTACCCGAGCTTCCAAATGTTTAAGCCCAAGCTTTTTGGCTATCCGTAAGCCTGCCAAGAATGCTTCATATTCTGTCTCGTTATTGGTACTTTTGAAATCCAACTTTATGGCATATGTAAACTCAAGGCCTTCAGGATTGACTAGCCTGAGGCCTGCGCCACATCCCTCACTGCTTGAAGCTCCGTCCGTGAATAAAAACCAAATCTGTCCTGATTCCGGAGGTACTTGGGGTTGTTGCTCGATTAAACATTCTTTTTCTTTGTGATGCGGGACTTCTGTGATGAAGTCAGCCAATACCTGCCCTTTGATTGCTGGCCTAGGTCTGTATTCTATTGCGTGTTCACCTAGCTCGATGGCCCATTTGGCCAAGCGTCCAGACAATTCTGGTTTACTGAGGACATTTTTGAGCTTGTATCCGGTTAAAACATTGATGGGGTGCCCTTGAAAGTACCTGCGGAGGCGACGGGCGGCCTAGACCAATGCAAAACAAGTTTTTCAAGCACGGAGTATCTTGTTTCCGGCTCCGATAATGTTCTGCTGACATAGTAGATCGTCGTTTGAACATTCTTTCGGTCTGTCAGCAGGACGGCCCCGATGGCAATGTCTGAAGCCGATAAATACAACGTTAAAGGTTCTCCCGCGTGAGGTGCTGTTAACGTGGGCAAGTCCATCAAACATTTTTAACCTCCAAGAAAGCTTGTTCCGCCTCCGCGGTCCATTTAAAATGTGCTTTCTTGAGGCAATTCCTTAGAGTTGAGATGAAAGGATGGGACTTGGCTGCATGATTTGCCAAAAAACGATTTAGAACAACGAGTCGGCCATTGAGTGTCTGAACTTCCTTGAGGGAAGACGGGGAAGGCATGCGGGCTATAGATTGAACTTTATCTGGATTAGCTTTGAAGCCCGCATCCGTGACAATTACTCCAAGAAACTTTCCCTCTTCCATTCCAAATGAACACTTGGCTGGGTTCAACTTCATGTTAATACCTTTCAATGTTTCGAAGGTCTCTTTAATATCTCTCAACATCTGGTCCTCCTCAACACTTTTGATTACGAGATCGTCCATATACACCTCTAAGTTTCGACCAATTTGGTCTTTGAACGCTATGTCCATTAATCGTTGATATGTGGCTCCCGCATTCTTTAGTCCAAAAGGCATCATTTTATAAAAAAAAAGTGCCCTGGTCTATGCGAAATGCTATCTTATCTTCATCACCTGCTGCCATGCGGATCTGGTGATAACCCTTGTAGGCGTCCAGGAAACACTTGAATTTGAATGGTGCCACAGCATCAACCTTGAGGTCAATCTTTGGTAAAGGATAACAATCTTTAGGACATGCTTTGTTTAGATCTTTGAAATCAATGCACATCTGCCACGCCCTGTTGCTCTTGAGGACTATGACTGGGTTAGCAACCCATGTCTGATAGCGGATTGGACGGATGATCCCGGCCTGTAAGAGGTCCTGGACTTGCTCGTTCATTGCTTTTGTTTGTTCCGGACCCATCTTACGTTGTTTCTGAACAATCGGCGTAAACAACGGGTTTACCCTTAATTTGTGTTTCGAAATGTTCCGTGGGACACCAGTCATGTCCGCGGGCTGCCATGTGAACACATCAACATTTTTTGATAATAACTGTTTCAAGAAAGTCCGTACTATCTAGGAAATAGCAGGTCCAATTGTTACAGTTTGATCGGGGAAATTTTTTTTCAAGACCCACTTTTCTGGTTCGGTTCTCAAAGTTTGTTTCGGGATCTTGCTGGGTTTTGAGCTCTCGGTTGCAAAGCAATGTCGATTGACGTGAATTATTGCTATACCAGTGCAGGTCGGAACTCCTACTGCACCATGTGCTGTGGACGGATGAGCATTGAAGTCACCAATTGCTTCTCGTCCGAGAATAATGTCATGTTTCGATATTGCTGGCAAAACCAGAAATTCGACCTCCTCGGTCCTCGAATGAATTCCGTCGCTCAAGGTAACTGGGAATGAAATTACCCCGCGGATGCATTATTTCCCCTCCAAATCCCGACATTGGAGTGTGGATGGGTTTCAATCTTTCTTTATCTTCTTCGTCAAGCTTTTCAAAGCATTGTTCATACATGATGTCCGATGTGTTTCCGGTGTCGAAGAAGACGTAATGAGAACGATAATGCCTGAAAAGAGCAGTGATGATCAGGGGATTCTTATTGTTCGGGCCCCCTTTAATTCGAGGGAAGATCACTGGCTCATTCTTCCACTCTTCATCATCAGATTCTTTCCTCTTATTCCCTTCATGGGACTCGCCTTGTATCATATGAACGTTCAAATCTTTAATTTGCTTCTTACTCGGGCCTTGGATGTCCCAAACAGGCGTTTTACCATTATTAGGTTTCCCATTTTTCACCAGGTGCCCGAGTTTTCCAGATTTAACAGCCGCCTCAATTTCATTTCTCAATGATCTACATTCATTCTTATTATGACCGATGTCATCGTGATACGAACAATGCTTCTTAGCTTCTAAGAATGACCTTCTTGTCAGTGGCTATGGTTTCCTGAAATTTATATTCTCTGTTGTAAAAATTTCGGCGGGAGTCTTTGAAAGAGGAGTCCAATTTTTAGGACCTCGGTTTGAGGGTCCCGCTTTGTTCTTGTTGCCTATGAGGGATCTTGCATCAAATGGTTTTGATACTTCCGCACTTGGCTGAAGCCTTGACCAGATAGGGTCTTTCGCCTGCCTATTAGGTCTCGGATTCTGAAATTCGACTTTAAATTTTTGCTTCTGGTTACCATTCCTCAATGTTTTCTCAGTGTTAGCATACACCTTTGCTGCAGTCATAAGGTCGTCTCACTCTTTTGGCATTCCATCTCTGCCCGTAAGTGTGCGAACTAAATCATCACATTTGACGTTTTTGCGGAAGGCACCGCGAAGCATGTCTTTACTGATTCCGCCGATGTTCAAGCTTTCGTCGTTGAACCTGGTGATAAAATCTTCTATGGATTCGTTATCGCGGCGGACAACATCTAAAATTTTTGATCGGTCTCGCGTATGTTTCTTCTGTTGGCTAAACTGCTGAGAAAATTTTTTCACCAGATCGTCCCAACTAGAAATTTCACCGTCGGGTAACTTTTCAAACCATTCTCTTGCTGCCCCTGTTAGTGTCAATGCGAACATATGACACCAATAAGGGAGCGTCCAACCATTGACACCACTTACTGCCACGAAGTTCTGGAGATGATCACTTGGATCAGTCATACCATTGTACTTGCCTACTGATGTAAGTATTTTGGCATTAACAGGGAAGGGTGCCGTAGTAATACTTGCTATGAATTTTGATTTTTCGGCAAATGCTGCCGGACGATATGGTTTGGTGAAATCCCGTTCAGCATTGCTGTGATATTCAGTGTGGCGGACTATGTCCTGTGGACGACTACTTCTTGCCCATGAGCTAATCCTACTATCACCAGTGTACATACTATATTCTCCCGGTTGGTAAGTTGAGTCGTAGCTATCAAATTCTTCCAAGTAAGATGGTATCCGCATATTTATGCGAGGACGAGGACGTAACCTCGGTAATTCACCAAACTCTGGTTCCGTCGGTTGGCTGTAACGGAGCTGACTTCTTCTTACTGTTGGTGGGGGGGAGAAGGAGATCTCCTGGGAGATTCCTCATAATTCAAAGTGTGGGCATGAAATCGTTCATCACGTTTTCTGTGCTCATATTCAGCCACCAAATTTTGTTGTTGCATATAAAGCTACTCCTCGGGGGTTAACTTTTCTCTTAATTGGTGGGATCTCGCCATGTCAGATTTGCCTGAATCATTTTCCAGATCAAATTCTGTCTGGTTTCGGCGAGTCTCATTCGTAATCTGTCTGAGATTTCCCAAATTTGAACCTTCCGGTGCCGAGCCACGTCCTCCGTCTGTGGGAGTGGACCGGTTGGTGTTGTAACATTTTCTAGGGTAAAACCCCCAGGTGTTACATTAGTGATTCGTGACCCCGGAGTTGTGACACGTTCAAGAGTACGACCACTTGGAGTCGTAATACGTGCGAAAACACTAAGACCCGGAGGTGCTTCTGTGTTAGTTACACGTGAATCAGGTGCAGGGGTTCCCGTCGGCCCTTCAGGAAGTTTACTCATATCAAACGAACCATAAAACCAACAAAAACTATTGCTGTTCTAACACAAAACACGGATGGCGCCAATGAAGAAACACAGATCCACTCCCCGGGTATGGGTCCTGGATCTAATGAGTCCACAAGGTAGGATACGATAATTACAACCAAGATATGAGTACAACCTCCCAAAGTCCAGTGACCGAAACCTGCAAAACAGACACCGTGAGTCTCGTTACAGGAAGGAAAAGAGGGGGGGGTCTTCCTATAACCACCCTCTGGCGTGAGAATCAGTAACCTTCGTAATGGAGAAAGTACTAAAGTATATAGACTAAGTGCAGTCAGAATATAGGTGAGTGAATGAATACCTCATACCATTTGACAAGGTATTTATAGCCGAAGGATGATGGAAGATGATTGGGGCAGCTGTCCTCTTCTAGAAGACCTTTGATAACCGCCTAGACACGTGTCCTCTTGTGATAGGTTGAGCTATACGTCTCATGTGCATGGGCGTAACAACCTGGACGCGTGTCGCCAAGTGATAGGACGAATCGCACCCTGGCCATGTGCACGGTTATAACAATCTGGCCAGGTGTCCTTTGTTCATTGGCTAGTATGTCACGTATTCCCCAAGTAAGAATCATGAGCCTTCTTCTAGAGAGTACTTGAGTGGTGACAGCTGTCCCGCTGGCATTGTCCTCCAGTTGTTTTATGCGGAAAGATGTCTTGTCATGCGGATGACTTTTGAGGATGCCCGGATGCTTCCGCGCGTGTTATGAGGACGTTCCTCCTCTATCATGATATGCGGGTGATCCATATGTCCCGCGGGTGGCTTGTAAGAACATTCTCTGTGACCCGCGGGTAGTACTTAAGGGTATTTGGGTCTTTTTGGTACCATACCTCTACATATATATATATAGTTTAATAATTATTTAATGTGGCCGGTTTGTGAAGGTTTGAGTTGTGAAAGAACGTGAGGGATTTTATATGCACTCAATGTCTGAATACAAGAACCTCAAATGAAATTTTTTAAAAAGAAAATTTTAAGTTAAAATCTATAATATTATATTTTATATTTTAATTCATATGTTTGATATGTTTTTAGAGTCCATTACAAAGAAGTTCTTTAATTTTCAATCATTTTGTAATTATCATTTTTACTCTTTTATACATATGTGAACAGGCTTCTTTTATAAACTCAAAACACATGCTATCCTAGTATCCTACTGGATCACAAGCGTAAACAAAATATTAAACTAAGTAGCTAGGGTGAGTATCCAATGTCATAAACTAATTTTATAAAAGAGAGAATGATCCAAAGAATGCAAGATTTATGGTAACATCTTTATGACAAGTATTTGAAAACACCACAATATTTATGACGACTTATTAAATGATATCTAACCCAGTGGTCACGGTTGCCATTGATGACCACATGCAGCTTAGCCAGGACCCAGTGTCTGTCTGTATATATGACGGAGAGACTGGGGCAGACAGTACGTAAGAGAAGACTGGTTTTAATTTAATGCCCTTCGAACAAAAACACCATTAACAATAACAACTTCAAATCCAAATACTATTAATTAAAACCATGGTTTGGCTTTCATATACAAGCAGGTAGAGTATTCAATGCAGTTCGAATTAACAGACACCACCACCACCGCATAGGCTAATAATAATCAGCGGCAGAACAATGTTATATCCTGTAGGCCGTAGCTCCTACCAAAGGATTTGTATCAAGCGGTATCAAGGTGTGTACATAATAGTGATTCTCGCCAAGTGGCTGAGGGTTCTAGTCCATGGTAGACAAATGTGTAGATTTATAAATAAAATTAGAGGGGGTGTGTGAGTTGATCGTTCTATAAAAAAAATATATATATGTTGTAGCACCTGTCTAATAGCTCTGCCGTTGTGCCTCTTGTCACCGTCGTTATAATTGGATCTGCTAATCAAATCCTCTTCTATTTATGTAAATTTATAAGATAAACGCTAACTAATATATTGTCTCTAATATATATACGTTGTTTAAATGAAAATGGTAACTAATATAATGTCTCTAATATATATACGTTGTTTAAATGATTTAAAGTTGGTCGTTCCAAAAAAAATATGATTTAAAGTGAAGTAAAGAATACAAAATAAAGATCATTATGAAGAGTGCAACAATAAATACAAGCGAAAACACACCGGGACCGCTCTATATCAATGGCGGTGTCACAATTAAACCAGTCATGCTCAAATCTGTGCAATTCAGATCAACTTGGTACAACTGCCTCCTCTATGTTTCTAAGTGAAGCTATTCTACAAGTGAGGGCTGGTACAACTGATAAAATCTATCTACACTTAGCTATGAGAGTTTTCTGTTGCTTTCTTTCATCTAAAAGGCAAATGATAATATCTAGATTACCCTAAGGTATAATGTCGATCCGTTTGTTACTTTAATGAATTAGCATAAATAAATACGAATAAGTTTATATTTGGACCGAATGAATATGTTCGTTTATGTGTTTGTATTGCGTATTTGTTAGATTAAATTAAGGTAAGAGAAAAATATGAAAATAACCCCTTTATGTTTCTTCTATTCGTTTGAATAACCTAATTAGTGATACTGTACCAATACACAAGATGTGGGTATATTACTAAACCACATTGTTATTCTTGTTGTTAACTATTTGTTATGGTCATGTGAAAGCTGAAAGGTGATAAATAAAAAAAACTGTTACCGTCATATAGGCAGCAAGTGTTCTTCAGTTCATCCTCACTAAGATATGTACATCATGTGAGTGTGATCAATTTCGTAATTGATAATTAATTACTTTAAACAATTATTTATCTTCCGAAATGTTTTAAAACAGTCTCCTAACCATGAATGCAAACAACCCGGTGAACCAAATCAACCGAGTGTGCTTACGCAATGGTGCATGCGAACCATGGACGACCGAGGAAGAAGCATTCATCTTGTGAATTGTTATTTCTGTGCATGCGAAATGTTTTCACAATAGTTTATTCCATTTCATATGTCATATATGTTATTTCTGTATATCAAATCTAACTTATTCTTCAAAAGTATTATAGATAATGTATGGAAATCATTGATTCAACTAAGGTCAAGGAATAAGTATAGCACGTATATTAAAACCTAAAATAAAATTTCGACAAATTGGTGTGTTGGTGACCAAATTAATGTTTAGATTATAAAAATTAACTTATGGCCTCATATCTTGCATTTATCAGATAAATATCTTATTAGTCTGTGAAATACTTGTTTTGATAAAACAGAACCTACTCTGGATTATTTTTATTGACATTGAGCGATTGTGAAGGACAATGAGGAAAAAGGTGGACAAGACGCGTAAAACGGCTGTGTTGAATTTGACCTGGGTAGTTGATATGCTAAAATTGTCTGATATGCTAAATGTTAGACCGATGAGCTTCTCATAAAATGATCGTTATATTTTAATATTATTATCAACTTTTTTAGATGGGATTAGTTATTAATAATACTATTATGTGGTTAAAAAAACAAAGAATTCACTAAAGAAAGAAAGAAATACATTATTGTTCGTTTGCAGGTAATGAAATAAAGAGGGATAGAATGAAAGAAGGAATAGAATGAACAAGAAAATGCAATGGATCATTATCATTTCATTGTCTTGTTTGATTAACATATAGGGATGAAATGAATAGTTACTTTATGTTGTTTGGTATTCAAAAAAATTGTAGAAATGAAATAGAAATAATAAAAAGAGTCTTATCCAAAAATATATTTTTTTTACAAATATAAAATAAAAAAAAACTGAAATGGCGACGGTGATGGTGGTAGCTCCGTCGACGAAAATGGTGGTGGTGGCGGTTAGAGGGGTGGTTGCGGTGGCGGTGATAGCATTGGTGGTGATGGCGATGGTAGGGTGGCAGCGACGGTTGTGGTGGTCAGACGGCGACAGTGGTGGTGGCGGTTATGGTTAGGTGGTGGTGGTAGCGCTGGTGGTAAAGTGGTGGTGGCGGCGGCAGTGGTGGCGGAGGTGGTGGTGACGATGACGGTCAGGTGGTGGTAGTGGCGATAGTAGTGGTGGTGGTGGTGGTTGTTAGGTGGTGGCGGTGTTGAGAAAGTAAAGTGAGGGATGAATAGAATGAAAAAAAAAGAAGGGAGGTTGGAATGAATGGTTTTGATGGAATGGGATTCCATGTGTAATGGATGATTTTATTCCATTGAGTAACTAAACATCACTTTTTTCATTCTCAAGTAATGAATCAATCCATTTCCCTTATCATTCCTGCATACCAAACGCTACCTGAGTCTGTTATGATTGGACAAAATGAAATGACAAAGGAAATGAATGTGTGGTGAAATTGAATGATACAAGAGTTACCCATGTATGTTATTGGATATAGAAACATGATTAAATACATTTAATTTTTAACATGAAAATAGTGATAATCAATTTGTTGTTATCATTATGTTTATTTTTATAAGTGTTTTTTTATTTTTTACTAATTTTCGATTATGAGACGTTATAAGTATTTGCTTATTCATATTTTATTGTTATTATTAGATTTTTTTCTTTTGTTGTTATAAGTATTTGCTGATATTTGTTGTTATTATTTTTTTATGTATTTTGATTCTTTTGTTGTAATTTTTAGGTTTTTTTCTTTGTTATTATAAATCATTGTTTATGTAGGTTGGTATTGTAGCTAGTATTGTTTCTTACGTTCTCATTTACTTATAAATTAGTATTATTTTCTACATTCTCATGTTAAGATTAAAATATGCATGAAGCTTCCTCGTTAAATATATGTGTTTTTTTGTTTTTTTCATAATTTTATTCAAATTATCATTCTACATGACATATTTAAAAAGAGTATCATTTATTGTTTCTTATATTTTAATAAATTAATATTATATTATTTATCAATCATTTTCATGTGTTAATGACTAATTTAGTAAAATACTCAAAAATATATCTTAAACATATATAAACAAAACATTTAAAAGCTCTCTAGTTAATCTCTACATTCTCTTAAGCCACCAGCTTGCGTTATTTATAAATGAAGGTTTCTTATTCATTTTACCCGAATTCATGGGTATTGGTCTTACCAAACCAAGATAGCCCTTAAATGTGTTATAGCATCTCATTAAATTAAAAATTAATCTCAACAAATATTTCATATGAAAATCCAATAAAATAAGGATATACTTAAATTATTGTCCGATTTTTTTGTTTAAAAAAGGATATTGTTTACAATTACAAAACAAATTTATAGTAAAAAAATAAGCGGGTTATAGGATTTACAAAACCCAGACAACTTTTAAACCGGTTTATAACATCTCATTTATTTGTGAAACTCTTTCATCATCAACCCTATATATATTATTAACTTTCATACAATATATAAAATTAAAATTCAAAAAAATATTTAAACATCAGAAACAAATAATATAAAACAACCATGTAATACGGGAGAATAAAAACTAGTTAATAATAATCGAAGATGAAGCGTGAAAAAGTATTAAGAAAACCTCAAAAAATTTTAAAGACTAATTGTAGTTATGTTTAAAAATTTTTAAAAATATTTCAATTAAAATGGTTATTTTAGTAGGGATTTATGTTAGTATTATTATTTTTTTTTAAAGTTAGATTAATGTGTAAATTTTCATGAATGAATGCTAAAAGAAATGAAGATTATAAAAAATCACATGACGTGTGTGATTGTTCATTTCATTCCTACATCATTTACAACATATTTTTTTCTTTCTATGAGAATATTTCATGGTATTGGTTTTTCAAATATCTTTTGACTCCATACAATCACAGACTTTATACTATCGTATGAGATTCAGAATTTTTTAGCTTTTGTCGGCTACCTAGGGACCGACGAGGTTCAATTTCATACGACAGTATAGAACCCATACGATAGTAGTGCCCATATGACCACCTGACTTTTTTTTTGAACTTTGTACTTCATTTGATGGTAACCGGGTTTTCGATCTTATAAAATTTATTTTAGTTCTTCTTACTGTAGCCTCGTTTCTATTTTTTTAACAAGTCTAAATTTCAACTACTTTTATAAGATTGTAAAAGAAACTAGAGTTTTAAATTTTCATACGATCGAATAGACCCTATACTACCGTATGAGTTTTTCGTAAAATTCTTACGGACTACTTTATCAGTGTACGACGTCATGTGAAGTTGTAATGTAGGGTCCGTACAATCGTTAGCCTCTATATGATCGTATAATATGTGTGTGAATTGTTGTTAAAGGTGCATTAATATCATATCTCTATTTCATTTCATTCCACCCCTATTTCATTTTATTTCACCTTTCATTCTCATGTACCATACACTACCTTCAAGTAGGGCCGTCCAAATCGCTCGTCGCTCAAACTCGCTCGCCGCTCGTTCGGAAATTGCTCAAAAAATGCTCGCTCGTTTTTACGCTCGATTGAAAACGAGCCGCTCTGCTCGGTTCGGTTTGTAAACGAGCCAAGCAACGAGCAAAGGTCTGCTCGGTTCGGTTCGGCTCGAATATTTTTAATTTATTTTATATATAATTATATATGAACAAATATATAAATTTATAGACAAAACACATAAATATAAACTTACAATTATTTATACCCCTTTAAATTTTTCATATTTCATCAATTTTATAGTTTTATTTGTTCAATTCAAGTTTTTAGAATATTAGAAGTTTGTTTAAATGATCATTATATCTCAATCCAAAGTTATTTTTTAATAAAAAATTACAATATATTACACGTTTGTCTAGAAACTACTAATTTATTTATAAAATGTATATATTTACAACATTCAAATTTGTTTTTTATTGAAAATTTTAAAATAAAAAAGAAATAAATAATGCTCGAAATCGCTCGACGTTCGTTCGAAAAATGCTCGATTCGATTTTGGCTCGTTTCGGTTTTCGCTCGGTTCGAATTTCAGCCGTTCGGTTCGGTTCGGTTGTAAACGAGCCAAGCAACGAGCAAGCCATCGCTCGATTTGGCTCGGGGCTCGTGAACAGCACTACCTTCAAGGTTGTTTGTCAAACTTCAGCTGCCATGGAAAAGACTATGGGCTATTGGGCTTTATTCCAGCAAAATGGGAGTTGGGCTCAAAAGTTGTCTTTAGTTTGCTGATAAATAAAGCATTAGATATTATCAGGTCTGAGGGGCCTCGTTTGGGTCTTGAATTAAACGTTAAGAAAACAGAGTTATTTTGGCCAACATGCAATGGGGTGAAGGCACAGGAGGGGTTGTTCCCTTGCGGGATTGGAAGGCCGGTGCTTGGCGTGAAACTCCTTGGTGGTGCTGTAAGCCAGGATGCGGGGTTTATCAGCAGTTTGGCTATGAAAAGGGCATCTAGCGCTGTGGAACTGATGAGCTGTCTCCCAAGACTTCGGGATCCTCAATGCGAGCTTCTTTTGCTTCGCTCATGTATGGGAGTCGCCAAGCTTTTGTTCGGTTTGAGAACATGCCAACCTATGTATGTGGGGGAAGCTGTTTCTATATTTGACAATGGTCTTCGAAGGGCGATTGAGGACATCGTGGTTTGTGGAGGTCCGTTCTTTGGGGATCTCCAATGGAGGTTGGCGTCACTTCCGATCCGTTATGGGGGGTTGGGTCTCTGTTCGGCCGAGGATGTATCTACATATGCTTTTATGGCTTCGAGAGCACAGTCGTGGTGTTTGCAAGACCATATTCTTCGGGGTTGTGATATTCATAGGTTGGACTCTGATTATGGGTGTGCGATGGATCGTTTACGTACTTCACTTCCAGATTTTGATCTTAGCGGGTTCTCTAATAAGGACACCGCCCCCCTAAAGCCCAACATGTTGTGGCGAATGCCTTATTTAGTGGAATCGTCAAGAGTTTAGAAGTGAAGTTTGATCTATCCCCTCGCCAAAAGGCGGTGTTTGAATGCCTTCGGGCTCCTCGGGCTCAGGATTTTCTAACGGCTATCCCCATTGAAGGATTAGGCCAACGTATGTCGGGTTTGGAGTATCGGGCTATCCTTAAGTACCGGTTAATGATCCCTATGTTCCCAACGGATGAACCTTGCCCAATTTGTCACAAGGTCTGTTTGGATTCTTTTGGTGACCATGCGGTGCATTGCAAAGAATTGCCTGGCTTTAAATACAGACATGATCTGGTTAGGGATGTTCTGTGTGATGTTCTTAAACGGGCAGGGATTTCTGCTAAAAAGGAGGCCCCTGTTAACTTTCTCACGGATCCTATTGAAGGGAGGTCTACTTTACGACCAGCTGATATTCTTGTGTTCGGGTGGGCAGGGGGGAAACACGCCTGTGTGGATCTTACAGGAGTGTCTCCTCTTGTTGGGCTCAGGGACCGTGGGTTTGTTGTGGGTCAGGCTGCGTTGAAGGCTGAATCGGGCAAAGTTGTTAAACACGAGAAAGCTTGTTTAGATAATCAACATGTCTTTCTACCATTTGCCTTTGATACATTTGGTTTTCTGGCTCCAGAGGCTGTGAAATTTTTGAGTAGGGTTCAGCGCGTCGTACACGGAACCTCTTCAGCTTCTAGGTCTCAAAGCTTCGTTTTTAGCAGGATTGGCTTTGCTGTTCAAAAGGGGGTTGCGGCGCAGCTTGTTGCCCGTTTGCCTGCCACTTTATTGTAATCGTTTTATAGTAAATTATATAAAACTTCGATTATTTATATATTTATTTAATAAATAAAGATATAAGTGGGCTAATTATTGGATCATGGGTCGGTGAAGCAAACAAATAAAAAGATCACGTTCTTCGACTGGATCGCCATAATTGCACACAATCTAATTAAACATTCTGTGACGTGTGCATTTAGTTATAATTGATATTTATTGTCATCGCAAAGCGCACACTAAGATCAAAAAATGTTTGAGCTTAGAGCAGTTGGTTGTTTCTAGTCAATGAACCGTGTTTGGTTAGACAATTAAAAGGAGTAAATGTATTTAGTATTGATATAAATCATTGATTGATTAATGAGGGTCATTGTACCCTAATAGTTAATAATTGTAAACCAGAAGCAAATTAAAAGAATACCTTTGTGTTGGAATTAGTTTTTTAATATCTGAATTGCATCACAATTTATTATACAATAGTATTTTCTACAACTAAAAAAGAATTGTTTCTTACTTTTAATCAAGAAGCTTAAAACTAGTTGTGTATGATCCTTTTGGTATTTTGAAACGACCGTTTCCACTTTCATGGTATTTTTTAGAACAGTTGTGCATTAATTTGAGTATGAATCTTGATCATCAATCACTTTCTCGCTAATCGTTATGTACTAAGAGTTTGAAGGCAGCTCCATATGGTTGTTGGGGAGTCTCATGGGTGGTTACTACACGATCAATCATATATTCACATTAAGTTATTGGTGTTATTATTCAAGTTAACTTGTTTTATATGTGTTGTTTTGTTTCCATTCATCAATTTTACTCTAATTACATATTATGTATATTTAATAGGCAAATTGTATTATAACAATCTCATCTTTGTGCAGTTGGACAATAATAATCTCAACTGATAATATTTCTTCTGAATGTTTCATTTTGTAAAAAAAGAATTCTCATTGGAACCTTGATTAAAAAAATTTAGCGGCGTTAAGTTTTATTCCGAATTTCAAATTGATGTTTTAGGACTTTAGACCGAAAGCAGGACACGAGTCAATTGATGTATAAGTTATCTGGAAATAGTGTTCCAAACGAATTGATTTTTTTATTTGGAAGTTTAAACACTCGAATTAAAACATCGTTCGTTTGGAGCACCGTTCCAAGGTAAATTTTACATTAATTGACTTGTATCATTGTTTTAATCAAAAGGCCTAGAACATCAGTTTACAATTCAGATAAAACTTAATGATGTTAAGATTTTCTTAATGGAGATCCAATAAGAAAAAAAGGTTTTAAGATAGGACTACCATAAGTATTCTTGGTTGTGATTATTATCTTCTAATGCAAAAGATGAGATTAATAAATCAAATTTATTTGATATCTAATAATTGCATTCTCTCGTCAAATTAAATATTATAATTGTTAGTGTTGAATAGTCACGGACACGTGCATTTTTATTTTGATTACTTATTCAGTATATTATTATAATGTTAGTATCACATTTTGATTGAGTTTCTTAAATTCCGATAATATAATTAAATCCTTGTTTTCTTATTATTAAAAGATTAAAGCTATATAAAAGTTGGTTGTGGCTTAATGGTAGAACACTTACTTTATAAATGAGAGGTAGGGGGTTCAAACATCACTATCACCAATTTATATAGGAGATATGAGGGATGACCCTAGCTTGCCAGGGTTCGAGTCCTGATCTCACCCGGTTTTACCGGCTTCTCGCTGTCGTGCCGTTTGGCTAGCGTGGGGTCGGGTTTTATCCGGTGAATCCCTCAATAGATGGACCGCTAAAGACTCCGCCCGTCCAGACAAGTGGCCGGCTCGGGCTACCTCTTTCTTTTTTTGATTTCCCCTGGTTCACCGCTTCCTCCAATCTTATTAGGTAGGTAGCTACTTACAGTTTTTCTTTGCATTGCTCTAAAAGATACTCCTATCATTTTATTATAATATATAATCTGTTGGTTTATTATATATATATATATATATATATACTAGCAGTACTACAGGATTCTTGAACTCATCTTGTTGCAAGGAGCTTGGATCAAGAAAAAGGTACTACTTTTCGTTGTTGATTGATGTTTCATTCGACATGCATATATAGTGAGTTATTTATCTTGCTTGCAGGGCATCATGCTCTGCTACTGATTCGAAAGCGTGCCGAGAGAAGAAGAGGAGAGATAAGATAAATGAAAAGTATGCTTTATCTATCTATTTATTTCTGTTTTACTTATAACCATCCTTTTGTTGTTAGGATAAATTTCATTTTTAACTTCATTTTCTTCGTTCGCCTCTAGCTTAGAAAAGTCAACATTTGACCGCGTTTACACCGAAGTGTTTATATAAATAAATAAATCAATCTTGACATGGTGATCATTTGGGTTGTTAATGATCATTAAATGTTAAGTTTATTACAAAGGATTTATCTGAAATGTCTTAAATGTTCATATCAACTGGAAGATAAATTCATTAGTTTGACTTTAAAAGTCAGGCCTACATTATTTAACGAATTTTATATAATGTGTTGTTGGATCAACTAAACTGTATTATCGTCTATCGTCTGAAGGCGTCCATAAATGTAATTTTGTTTCATATTATTTAGGCTATAAAACACCATGAAATGCTCTTCTGAAGGTGTTTATAAAGTACTAGTTTGAGGCCCGTGTACTACACGAGTAGTTTTTGAAAATACAATATTTAATAAATAATCAGTACACACGAAACCATAAACCCGTTAAACACTATTAATACAGTCGTTGTACAATAGTCTTTAAAACAAAAAGTTGGAAGAAGAAAAGATTTTTTGCTTAGACGCATGGAATTGGCTAAGCATTTTATTCGAGCTAACATCATATAACCCAATTGAGACATTGTGGAATAGGCTAAGGTACGGAATGTATCGTCAAATATTCAATATGATTCCACAAGATCTAGTTTCGTTCACCGATTCTCGCACTGAGACATAATTCTATCTGAATAGATTTCTCGAGATATTTTAACCACCTGGGCACTAGGCCCAATGTGAGTCGGATCGCTTAGCCATGCTTCATAATTGGAAAAACGAGCACCGTGGAAATACATTAAACTAAAAGATAATTATAAATATCAAATGTTTGAAAAAAAAATTAGAAAGTAAATATTAAATTAACAAATTTTGAAGCATAAATTTTAAGAATGGTAATTATTATTTTACTATTATAAATTTGTTAAAAATTATGAAGTATGATGTAGGAGTGACAAGTGACAAAACTTGTAGTATTTTATTAGAAAGTATAGATATTTTAGGCTGTAAAACACCATGTAACGGTCGTTAGAAGGCGTCATGTGTATAGTGTGGATTAAACTTTCTTTTGTAAGAGATAGATGAACCAGGTCTTTGTGAATTAATATGTGTTGGACCTAAATTTGTTGGGGTAACTCAACTAGGGGTATCCACTACAATCGGTTTTTATAAAACGTGTCAACGCTTATTGTTGACCGCAAAATGAGAAACCTAGTAGGGCGTTTTGTTTAAAACAACAAACACACACACACTCTAAATTCGACACACACGTCTCAAATCACACTTAATTAAGAATGAACACTTTGTATACTAGTCTTAATACATTAGATCAAAGACCCTATGACAAGTTTGTGGTTTTAGGAAAATTAACACAAAGATAACTTACTTTTAGTCCATTTCTATATGGACTAGTTTAGATGAAGTACTTAGTAACAAAAAAATGATTAAGAAGTCTGGTGGTATGTTTCTCACTTTGTTTGAAACAACTTTGCCAAACAAAGTTAAATTGTTTTTTTTGGGGTTTTTTTTTTGGGGAGGGGGGGGGGGGGGCTTGTATGATCGTTGCACAAGTTCGAGAAGTTGTTGGTTGATGAGAGGGTATGCTTGTAATGCGGGTTTGGAATATGCTTGGCCAAACTTGGAAGTTGGAAGTCAAAAGATTGTGGGTAGAAAATGCAACTTATTAATAAGAGTTTTATAAGGCTTATTTATTATATAAATTAATATTATGATTTTGCTATGGCGTATACTATTGTATACTCGATTCAAATTATTTATGAAGATTGTTTAACTAGATAAAATGAATTATATTCATGTTAAAAAAATATTTTTAGTATATAACTTTATAATTTATTACTATGATTTTGGAAAACTATGTCATTAGTTAATTAAAAATAATTATCGTAATTAAATAAATTAAAACCACCAAGCATGTAGTCTAGCAATATCAATGTATGTAAAATGGTATACCTTCATATGAAGTCGAGGGCGTGAATCTCATGATAGATAATAGTTTAATGGTGTAGATTTAGATATATGATTAGATACAGTGGTGTATTTTGTATAATTTAATCAATCAATTGGTTTATATTGTAAATGATGATACAACTAACTAAAAATTATTTACTCGTCTAGATGAGGTTTAGGGGGAGGGGTGGTTCACTGTGACGTTGGTTCCATCACTTTGATCATCCAATGATGATGTGTCATATTACCTCATTCAAATCTATCACTAGTGATGGAATTTAATGGGGGTGGTGGTGTGATGGTGTAGTTGTGAGAGTTTTTTTAAATTATATAAAAAATAAAACAATTTAAATAAATATTGCATTTAAATAAAATATATATTTCAAAGATAAATAAATTACAAAAAAAATCGACAAAAAAAAAAAAAATAAAAAGCTACAGCGCTGCCCAACCCCACTTTTCGCATCTCTCACGTTTGCATTGAAGTATGATTGATCTAAACGGTTCGTCAAGATTTTCGTGCGGTTGAAGGAGGAAGGTAAATCAGTGTTTTTTTTTGTTTTCGTTCAAATGGTTGATATACGTCTCCTCACGTTTCATTTTTAAAGCATGAGCTTCTTTCTTTCGCTCCTTCGCCTCGGCCATATCCGCCAACTTAGCCGACTTGTATTCGTTGAAGTCATCGGCCACCACTTCCTTTCCTAATTTTGACGATTCCCTACTTTTCTTACGATTCGGCCGTGTGGGTGAGGGTATGTCTTTGTTGGGATCGTCTCCAGGTTGCTCGTTCAAGTTCATGCTTGGCATGTTGCTTGACAAGCCGACGGTAGACGTTGTGTAATTCCCGGACCCGGAAGTTTCTTCCTTAGAGCCGTCGGTCCGTTCATGTTGACCACGGGAATGGGTTGCCACTTCGGGTGATGTCTCGCAATCTCCCACGCCTCTAAGTGGGGAAAAGATTTATGCCAGAAAATCTTGATATAATCGCTCAAGGCGTTTTTTATGATAGTTGCCTCGCTCACTCTGCTTTGTGGAGTTCGGGTCTACAAAACATTTAGAAAAATATATATATCAAAATTGTAAAAATAAAGTAATAAATTATAAAAAAAAATTAACCTAATAAATTTAAAAATATAATTACCAATTGGATGTAGCAAAAATTAAATTTCGACATTTTTCTATTCAAGTCTCCCCACTTGGAAATCATTTGATCTTTGTTTCGTACGGTTGAACTGAGTTTGCCAAAATGTGCAATAACACGTTTCCAAAACAAGTCTCGTCGTTGTTAGTTTGCGTATTTTTTTTGTTTCGGAGGCATGTATATAAGCCTTGGTCAATGCGACATCCTCCTCGGGCGGCCAAAGTCTACGACCCGAACCGGCTCCCGTATCGTCATCGTTATCATCTTTTTGTTTTCCTTGAACCCTCCATTTGTGTGGTGTTAGAATTTTGTTTATAGTAGAGGATTGAGAGTGTTTGAAGTTGGATATGAGCTGGATGTGATTTTGAGTTGGATTGAAATGGTAGGTTACTTAAATTGTTTTAGAAAATATAATTTTTTTTAACATTCCAACGGTCACAACCCAACTCCCCACCCCCACCCAGCGGTAACTTTTCAAGCATGATCACCACCACGCTTTTTCCGGCAACGATGTTTCACGCTCTACCACACGTGTTAGGAGCCCCATCACACACCACCCCCACCTCCCTTATTTCATAAATGAACAAGAATTAGCAATTTGTATACTTGTGGGGTAAGTACTTCTCTATTGGTGGATATAACTTATAAGCTTAAATTTATCCCTTTATTTGCACGTAACATGTACACCAAAAGATAAGATGACTATGATAGACCTTAACAACGTCCCCAAGGTTGATATTATGACCTGTCGTTAATCACTGAAGAAAGTTTTAACAAGCTTGTTATTGTTAGAAATAAGCAATTGGGCAATTGGACTTGCAATTGGGCTTATTTAATTTTAGGTTATACTTGGGCTTCATTTTATGCTGTAGGCAACTGTAGAATTATTATGCAATTTGGGTTTGCTTTGTTAATTAAAATGGGATCACAAATTTTATATTTGTCACCAAAATTTCAATTATGAACATAAAACTAGAATAGGATAGTTAGCATCATATAAATTTAAATTTGTGGTTCCAAATACATTTGAAAAATAATAAATACACCAATATTCAATTGGAGTTGAAACAAAAACCCCAAGATCAATTAGCAAAAACAAATAAACAAATTAGCCATTTTTACAAATAATTTAAAAGAAACAAAACATAAATAGAAGACAAACCCTTTAGTCATATTTAACTTCTATGTAAAATAGACCGGACATTTCGGTATCCTATAACTCGCAATCAGCATCCCATCTGGCCCAACACCAATGTCACAATTCGCATGCATCTTATGCTTCTTGCTCTCCCAACCCGCAACCTTAAACCGAATAGCCGAAGCAACCTCAAGCCGAAACGTAACAAGCCCATGCATCCGAGCCGCCACGAGTTGCCCCCAGCGCGCCTCATTGATCACCAACCGCGTCCCGGACAGCGTGTCATACAAAACAGTCGTGTTCTTGGGTTCTTGAAAAAACGGAACGTTAAACGGCTCTTCCCCAATGTTTTGGTTTTGAAAGAAGAGTGTTATGTGCATGGTATCATAAAAAATCCCTATATTCAAATTGGGGTTTCGCGCGGTCACATTGAACGTTGCTTGAGCGGATGCCAAGCCGTTATCTTGGGCTAAGCTCGGGATGGAAAACTCGTGGATATGAAACCGTGGACGGTGAGGGCGTAAACTTAGCCACAAGATGAATGTTATGAGGCCAAGAACAAACAAAAGGCTAAGAAAAATTGAACATATTAGTTTCGAGACACGCGTGGTTAGACTTTCTTTGACACGGTGCACATAGTACCGTGCAGTATGATGACTCCCTAACTGGGGGCCCTTGACATGGGGCCTCCGGTTAAGGTGGTCATCAGGGGTGTAGTGAATTGGGATTTGTTGTTGTGGGGTGTTCATGGTTTCCCGGGCGAATGACCGACCAAAGATCTCGGTTAGGATGAAGATGAGTGGCCGGAGAAGGTGGTTTAGGTATCTTTATATGAAAATTGAGAATAAGGTGGCCGGAGAAGGAAGGGATGCCAGTAGTCTTTTGGTGTTGAAAGGAAGGAATATTAGTTGGCTCATCGTAGTGTAGAATACTAGAATGAGTCATCTTTAAAATATTCCTAGGTGGCTTTTAAGGTTGCATTATGATGAATACATGAAGCTATAGTTGTTGCACATTGGAAGTTTTGGTATTTCTTCATATGTACTATAAGTATATGTGTACAGACTAGAGAAGACTAGAGATAATATATTTATGGTCATATTTGTGGGAGTGTTAAATTAAAAGGGAAAAACCATGTAGTTCTTTAAGAATAAATGTTTAGAAATATATGTTTTAGCGTAACACATAATTGTTCAATGAATTAACTAATGATATAGTTTTTTTTACCACTAGAGTCTTTGGTGTAATGATAACAGATAGTTGGATAAGGCATCGCTTGCCAAAAAGGATATAAGCTGGTACAAGTAAAAGCATCTATAAGAGGCTTTGGTTTCTTAGGTCTAGGTGCCAACATACAAAATTGGAGGACACAAACTTCTTGGTTGTGGAATAAAGTTCATGAAGACAAGTTTGTCTTTACAAACTTTTAAAGGACTAGGTGAGGTGGCATCTCTCTCACATACACACATATATATATTATATATATACACACACATTTAATATTTTTTAATGGGGTTGTGGAAGTTTGTTTTTGTGGAAGAAAGTAAGGATTTGGAGAAAAGTTTGAAATATGATGTGCCGATAATGTGACAGTTTGTATGAGTTTGTTGTTGTTGATACTCTAAAGGGCGAGTGTTTGACATTAAAAATACTATAGTTTTTGTCCGATGGTTATATCTATACTATATTATAAATAAATGTTTTTCAATGCCACATTGCATCAAACAAGATATATATGCTTACAAAATGGGTGCTGCTAAACGTACCCCCCTTACACCATTTTTACTAAATACACACCCCCTTAACTTATTAGATAAATTATTATTACCTCTTAAAATTATTTATATACATATTAGTCTCTACAACATTTTTTTCACTTAATAATCTCCACTACATATATCAAACTAAAAACTATCAAGTATTACTATTAATTTACCTTTTTAGTATTAATATTGTAAATATATTTTTTTTGAATTTTAATAGTATATATATTTATAATATCCTTATTTTACATCTTTATCTTTTACAAAATAAACCCGAAACTCGAAAACCTAAAACCCTAAACCCGAAACCCTAAACTCTAAACAATAAACCCGAAACTCGAAAACCTAAAACCCTAAACCCGAACCCTAAACCAGAAACCTTAAACCCTAAACCCGAACCCTAAACCCGAAACTCTAAACTCAAAATCATAAAAAAAACGCAGCTTGTAAAAAAATATGAAAGGGGGGAGGTATGACAAGCAATCAGGGAGGGTACGTTTAGCCTGACCCTTACAAAATTTTCCCACCTTTCTCTCATATTAATTACATTTCTTTTTCTTATTAATAATTTTATATTTAACTTTTTTCTATTTAATCTATTATTTTCTCTTTTTAATTATTACATTTGGATTTTAAAAAAAATATGTCAACATAAATATATTATTTAGTTTTATATAAATATATTGTATTAGATATTTATATTAAGCTTTTATAAGAAACAATTTTTCACTTGATCTAGATAAAATAATTAATTTCATAGCAAAAAAAGCACTTTATATTTATTTTGTAATGAAGATTAATAAAATCTAAGACACTATAGATGGTTGATTTGTTTTTTAGACAAACTACTTTAATGCATAGTAAGATATTTGTTTCATTTTATAAAGTTGAAAGCAAAAACACATTGAAACAACTAATTTTTATATAGAGGTTAAAATTATAAATCAAATTACAAATATTGTATACAACAAAATATATAGAGATATATGAATTTTATATAAATTTTTGTTTCCATACTATGTAATATGCAATTTATTCTACTATAAATTATATGTTTTGAACATATTTTTTGTATTTCACATTATGTAATTATTTAAATAAATTTATTTATTCTAACCAGTGTTCTACACGGGTTTCTTAATGTCACATGTCATTATTTACACATGAGTGATCCTTACAAAATTTCCTATCTCTCACTCTCCCTCCCTCTCTCTATTAAACATATTTCGATTTCTTATTAATAGTTTTATATTTTATTCTTTTTTTCTTTTTTAATAGTTATTTCCTGATTTAAAAAATTAATACCAATATATTATTTTGTATTATATAATATATTATATTAGTTATTAATAATTAAGCATTTATAAGTAATGAAGTTGCACGTTAAAAGATAAATTAATTAATTTTAAAACTCAAAAATGAAAATTTTTATTTTACGTTTGCAATGAAGACTAATAAAAGCTAATACCAATCGCTTTAGATGGTTTGTGTGTTTAGACAACATGCTTTAACACATGGTCAGTTATGTGTTTTATTATGTAACGTTGGAACCAAAAACAAAGTGAAACTACTAATTTCAATATAAAGGATAAAGTTACAAATAAAATTACAAATATTATATACAAAGAAATATTTAGAGATTTACACATTTTCAACCTTTTATTTTCATATTGTGTATTCGGTAATTTATTCTACCATATATTATATCTTTATATATACTGAACATATTTTTTATATTTCATACTGTGTTATGATTTAAATAAATTTGTTTATTTTAACCCGTGTTTTATACGGATACCTAACAAAGTACGTGAAATATAAACATTCCAAAAAATCAAAGAATCAAGGGCGAAAACTATATTTTTTTTACGGAAACCCACATAAAGTATTCTAGGTAGTGAGGTACAACTTTGAAGTTAAAAGGATTATTAACACGATTTTTTTTTTATTTTTTTAAGAAGCAGTTGACAAGATTTCTTATTTCATCAATTACTAGATGTGATCCCGTGTATTACACGGGTTGAATAAATCATAAATTACGACAAAGAAAAAAAATGGTTAGAAACCAAAATCGTATAAAATACTTATTTGTATACAACATTTACTGTTTTAGGTAAACTTTTTATATAGTTGATGAATAAATGATAGAATGTGAAAATAAAAAAAATATTCATAAGTTTGAAATACTTCCTTGTATACAAATGGGCATTTGAACTTTGTGTTTACTTCTTGTAAACAAATAAACGATTTAAATAATAACAATACTATTTCTATATTATTTTGATATACTTTATATTTATATATTAAAATTCCGATAATATAGTTTTAATGTAGATACCATAGAAAAGGGTCCATGTATATCCTTAGTTACTTAAAAAAAAGAACAAAAAAAAACGTGCCTTTTTGGCATTGTTTCGCTATTGAACTAAAAGTTAAAGTTAAAATTCAAATGAAAAAAAAAAATGAGAAGGGTGAGAAAGAATCCAGTCCATTAATCTTAGATTTGAATGACTGAGATTAATTTAATAAATAAAAGTTGATGGCAATGGTTTAAAATGTCTATAACTTTTTCATACGACATTATTTTTTAAAAAAAATTCGCCATGATAATAAGCGTTTTTTATCTTTAATATGAGTATAATATTGTTATATAAAATAAAAAAAATTAATAGGTTTTTTAATTTTGTTTTTTTGTTGTGTATTGTGTCTTTTAGTTGAGTTTTCATATAAATTGTATTATAGCTTTTGATCATTATATTTTTTAATTGGTACTCATATTAAAGACAAAAAATAAAACAAAGATTACGTCATTGTGTCATTTTGTTCGTCATTAAATTTTAGTCATTGTGTAATACGTTCATTGTCTTTTTTTCGGATTGACATATGACAAATCCATTTAATTTGAGAAAAATATTATTGCGTTCATTGTATATTACGTTCAAGTCATTGTGTATATGTTGTTTCCATTGTGTTTTACGTTTCAAGTCATTGCGTTATATATATTCACCATTGTGTCTATATATTCACCATTGTGTCTTACGTTTTAGGTCATTGTGTTATACGTATTCATCATTGTGTCTTACGTTTTAGGTCATTGTGTTATACGTATTCACCATTGTGTTTTATGTTTCAAGTTATTGTGTAACATGTATTAATCATTGTGTTTTATTTATTAGATAATTTGTTGTTATTCTATCATTATTTTTACATATTATTATTACACAACGGTGTTATTAGTATTTAAAAAAACATAATGATGAGTTGAAAGACACAATGACGGAAAAAGACACAATGATAAGCGAAAAGACACAATGGTGTGCGAAAAGCCATAATGGCGGAAAAAGACACAATGACGAAAAAAGACACAATGATAAGCGAAAAGACACAATGGCGTGCGAAAAGACACAATGATAAGCGAAAAGACGCAATGGTGTGAGAAAAGACACAATGATAAGCGAAAAGACACAATAGCGTGCGAAAAGACACAATGACGAAAAAAGACACAATGATAAGCGAAAAGACACAATGGTGTGCGAAAAGACACAATGATAAGCGAAAAGACACAATGGTGTGCGGAAAGACACAATGACGTAATTTTTGTTTTAAATTTTATATAACAAAAATCATACTCATATTAAAGATAAAAAAACGCTTGTTATTATGATGATTTTTTTTAAAAAAAATATCATACGAAAAAGTTATAGACGTTCTAAAATGATGGGGGTATTAACATGTGCCTTGCATGTGGAGAGAGAAAATGTGTACAATTACCTCTATACCCTTTTCCTTTTAGTTCCCACTTGACACATGTCAATTATTTATGGCTTCTCACACTTCTATTTTTATTACCCTTTGTAAAATAACTTGACCCTGAACTGAATTATGCAAATTTCAAACTTTTGGTTGCACAAATTTATCTTGCCAATGTCTATAATTAGGGAAAATTCCGAAAATAAGCGTTTATGAAAACGTTTTTTCAGGTTTTAGGTGTCATTTGCAAGAAATTCCCAAAATAGGAATTATAAACAAGCCGTGGAGAGCAGTTTATGATTGCACACGAGTAGTTTGTAGAACCAATTAAAACTTGACACGTGTCCTTAAACTAACCGTAACGACCAGTTTCACCAATCATATACTCGTGACGATTAAATAAGTTTCAAGCCTCGTAATCAACGCCCACGAGTAAATAAGAATTTCTTTAGTCGCGACGAGTAGATCTTATAACTTTTCGAGACACGAGTAGTTTATCAAACTAACAATGACTAGGTGTTTGTTTACCAAATACATCGAACAGGTTAGTTTTACAAAATACAAACCAGAATGGTTAGTTTGAAAGGTCAACTAGTCGTTACGACTAGTTTACATGATTTACATTCCCAATACGAGTAATATAATAGTAGTTCACTCATTGCGACTAGTTTACCCAGTTTACATTTCCTATACGAGTAGTTTAGTACTACTTAACTCGTCGCGACTAGTTTACCTAAAGAATATATGTTACATTATATAATAATTTTTATAAAAGATAATAAAAAATTCGGGATCAAAAAAATATGTTACATGGTATAATAATTTTTATATAGATGATCTAAAAATAAGAAATCACGTAAAATAAAGACACGGCGTAGTAATTTTTTTAAACAATGACTTAAAAGTAAGGGATTAAATAATATTTTATATATTTTAACATTTTTTTAAATATGTCGGATTGCCGCTAAAACGAGTCGCAACGAGTAGATTATAAGGTTAAAGTAGTCGCAAAAATATGTTACATGATATAATAATTTTTATAAAAGGTGATATAAAAATAAGAAATCACATAAAATAAAAACATGGCATAATATCTTTTTAAAATGACATAAAAATAAGGGATTAAATAATGTTTTCATATGTATTTAAATATTTTTAAAATATATCGAATTACCGCTAAAACGATTTGCTAGATTATAAGAATAAACTAGTCGTGGGGATTTAACTACTAATAAGTAAAAAATTACTTGTATGGGGAATGTAAACTGGGCAAACTAGTCGCGACGAATTAAGTAGTAATAAACTGCTCGTATAAGGAATGTAAACTGGGTAAAATAGTCGAGATGAATTAATTACTAATGAAGTTTTCGTATTGTGAATGCAAACCGGGTAAACTAGTCGTAACGACTAGTTGAACTTTCAAACTAACCATTTCAGTTAGTATTTTGTAAAATGTAAGGCCCAGTTACCGGTGCCATACATTTGGTGTTGGATTTACTTATAAATAAAGTTCTACATATCATAGTTAACTAAAACTTTCGCGGAAAACATAAAACATCAACAGTCATTACAAACATTCATAATTTGTCTTTAAAACATAACTTAAACATGTCTTTTAGTTCAAACATTGACAAATAGATCTTCAAATGCCAGCTTCTTTATTCTTCTGCCATGTGTCCCTGCTCAAGCCAGCTGTCTCATTCAACTCACCCGCGTGCATACTAAAAGTCAGCTACGCTGAGTGAGTTCTAGTTAATCACATATCATACAATACGTACACTTACCTTCAATTATGCATCCGAAGATACATAATAATTACTTTACTATTTTACTTTCATTACATAACTTCATACATACATACATACTTTAGTACTTTCATACTATATTACTGTCCATTCTATCTCAGAAATTATTAGGGTATGATCCCTTCCTTTTCTATCTCAGATATTATTAGGGTCTGATCCCTATTTCCTTTGTCTATCTCAGATATTATCAAGGTCTCATCCCTTTCTTGTCTATCTCAGATATTATTAGGGTCTAATCCCTCTTTACTTCTCTATCTCAGATATTATTAGGGTCTGATCCATTACTTCTTCATCTTCGTACATTCTGTCTTTACATACCCGTAACATACATATACATTCTTTACTCATTCATACATATTCATATGTTGTACATATATCTATCATACACATTCATCTACTATATACATACCTCCCTTGTCAATACGTGCAATATCTGAAGATCGTTCACGTACCGACAAGCTTTCGCTCACATTCAAGATATACATAATTAACATATAAATCATACATGGCATACACTTACCATTTAAGGTAAGTGTATTAACTATCACATCGAGTATGCACACAACTCCGAAAACATAACAAGGAATGGGGCTAGAAACTCACCTGGATTATGTTCCTTTCTCCGTTTATCGTAATTCCCTTCTTTAACTGTGCCCTGCTAACTGTATACAGGGTGCATGCATCAATACTCGTCTGATCTATTCTAGTGGTCTAGTATTAGTTTTCTTTTACTTAGCATTTAGGGTTTTACTTTATTTTAATGTTCCAGTATTATATCCATACAATGCATGCTACCAAGTGTATTCACGTACATTGTATACGAATCGCCATGTATTCGGGTCTGATATGCACATGCGAACTTACATGTATGAGCAATCTTACACGTAAGCGAACTTGCGTATAGGCGAACTCACTATAGCGTACTTGTACGGTGAAGTAAGAAATTAAGCGAACATGCTTGGCGAACATGCTGCGGGCGAAGTTACCAAGCAGCAGCTACGATTCGTCCTTAACCCCTATAATCCTCTCCGTTTTAACGTGTAACCCTTCGATATGGTATTAACCAAACCCGTGAGCATTCCCTTGACCATTTGCGGTCCATACTCGACCCGTTTGTAACATAAAGCATGAACCTTCAAGGCTCAACGTTTAATACTAGATCTAGGGTTCATTTTAGACGAGTCGCACATGTTTGCAGGTCCATCAGGTTCGTTTTAGCATCAAGTTTACAACTTTAGGTTTCATTTACACCCGGTCTATTCTCGTTCTAAGTTTCTAGACTAAACGTTTATAAAAACGTAAATTTTAAGATCAAAAGCATACCTTACGTGTTCGTTTGGTCTTGGTTAGCTCGTTTATGGACTCTAACTCTTGTATATGGCTCGTGTAGTAAAGATCTACCAAAAACCAATGTTCGCTCGGTCTCGTTTTCCCTCTTTCTCTCTCGGCCGTAAGGTGGCTATGTGTGTGTTTGGAGTGTGTAGGCAAATATGGAAAGATGGAATGAGGATTAGGGTTGTAGGATGGTTTAAGGGGGTATTTATATCCCTTAAAGCCCATGGACCTAAGGCCCATTACTCTTTAATCCTTTTTAATTATCAAAGTCCATCATTCTTCTTTATCTAATATTAATTAATTATTTAACACATGACAATTTAACGCAACTCTCTTTATTTAATATTAGAATATTTAGGATGTTACAAGTCTTCCCTTCTTAAAGAGGTTTCGTCCTCGAAACCTAACTATCTACTTAAACAGATTAGGGTAGAACTTGCGCATCTCATCCTCAGCTTCCCAAGTAGCATCTGATCCCTTGCGATGCTTCCATATTACTTTTACCAGGGGTATAACCTTGCGACGAAGCTGCTTCTCCTTGTGATCAACAATCTCTATCGGCTGTTCAACGTAGTTCAGCTGTTCTCGAACTCGATGTCCATTCATGGCACGTGAGACGTGTCATCAGCTAGACACTTCCTCAGATTAGAAACATGGAAGGTCGAATGAATCCCCTCTAACTCATCGGGTAAATCCAGCTTATAAGCTACTTCACCCACACGATCTAAAATCTTAAACGGTCCGATGTACCTCGGACTCAACTTCCCTCTCTTTCTAAAACGGATAATTCCTTTCCAAGGCGAGACCTTGAGCATCACATTGTCACCAACGTTAAACTCAATCGGTCATCGTCGCTTATCAGCATACGACTTCTGTCTGTCTTGAGCGGCTTTCATCCTAGCCTTAATCTGATCGAACTTTGAAGACGTTTCTTGAACCACTTCTAGGCTTCCTATTTACTTCTGTCCAATCTCCCCCCTACACACCGGGGTTCTACATCGTCGACCATAAAGAATTTGAAATGGTGGCATACCAATACTTGAATGGTAAATGTTGTTATAGGAGAACTCTGCTAGATGCAGGTGATCATCCCAACTTCCACCAAAGTCTAAAACACAAGCACGTAGCATGTCCTCAAGGGTTTGGATCGTCCTTTCAGACTATCCATCGGTTTGAGGATGATACGCCATACTGATGTTCAATCTTGTTCCCATTGCTTCATGGAACTTCTTCCAAAACCTCGAATAAATCGGGTATCTCTATCGGACACGATCGATAACGGTACTCCATGTTTAGATTTTTTTTGAACTGCACTCCATGTTTAGATACAACCTCTTTAATGAACAAACTTGCTAACGTTTCTGATGAGATAGCCTCTCGTATAGGCAGAAAGTGAGCACTCTTGGTCAAACGGTCCACAATCACCCAGATGGTATCATGATGCTTAGTTGTACGCGGTAGCTTAGTTATGAAATCCATAGTGATGTGTTCTCATTTCCATTCAGGTATCCCAAGCGATCGCATATTTCCATAGGGCTTCTGATGTTCGGCCTTGACTTGTAAACAAGTCAAGCACTTGCTACCATAATCCACCACGTCGTTTTTCATCCCTGGCCACCAGTAATCTCTTTTCAAATCTTGGTAGATCTTTTTAGTTCCTGGATGAATTGAGTATCTCGACTTATGAGCTTCATCTAAGATTCGACCTCTAAGATCTCCATGACGTGGGATCCACATACAGTCAAACCTAGTCTTAACACCATGAGTGTTTTCCATCAACTCGGCTTGTTGCCCAAAAATCCTTTCTTTTTTACTAGCTTTTCATCTACCAGCACCTCTGACTGCACTTTGATGATTTCTTCAAATAGACTTGAGTTCGTAATCAACTGGTATGACTTCACTGTTGCAAGGACTTCCTCATTCTTACGATGTAGCGCATCGGCTACCACATTTGCTTTAACAGGATAGTACTTAATGTCGCAGTCGTAATCCTTTATCAATTTTAACCATCTTCTCTGTCTCATGTTCAATTCTTTCTGCTCGAAGAAGTACTTTAAACTTTTATGATCTGTATAGATAGTACACTTAGTACCGTACAAATAATATCTCCATATCTTAAGAGCATGCACTACTGCTACTAGCGCTAGGTCATGCGTTGGATAAGTACTCTCATGGACTTCAACTGTCTAGAAGCGTAAGCTATCACCTTTCCTCGTTGCATCAACACGCAACCTAACCCACGATGTGAAGCATCTGTACAAACAACCAAATCCTCGTCACCATCGGTTAAAGCAAGGATTGGAACTTGCGTGAGTCTCTTCTTTAACTCCTGAAAAGCCTTTTCTTGAAACTTACCCCAACTGAATACTATCGACTTTCGGGTCGTACCGGTCAACGGCGCGGCTATCTTGGAGAAACCTTCGATGAATCTCCTATAGTAGCCAGCTAACCCTAGGAAGCTTCGTATATTAGTCGGATTCTGTGGAGTCTTCAAATTCGTTATCGCCTCAATCTTAGCTGCGTCCACGGTAATCCCTTCAGGATTAATCACGCGACCTAGAAATTGCACTTCTCTCAACCAGAACACGCATTTCGAAAACTTAGCATACAACTTCTCTTCCTTCAGAACTTCCAGTACTTCCCTTAGATGCCCGACATGATCAGACTCACTCTTTGAAAATCAATATGTCATCAATGAAGACGATAACTGACTTATCCAACATCGGCCGATACACCCTATTCATCATGTCCATAAATGCAGCGGGAGCATTTGTTAGACCGAATGACATCACGGGGAACTTGTAGTGTCCATACCGCATCCGAAACGCTGTTTTAGGGATGTCTGCCTCTTTTACTTTCAACTGATGATAGCCTGATCTGAGATCTATTCGTGAGAACCAACTTGAACCTTGTAGTTGGTCAAACAGATCATCAATCCTTGGCAAAGGATATCTATTCTTTACTGTAAGCTTATTCAACTCACGATAATCAATGCACATCCACATACTTCCATCCGTTTTCTTTACGAACAACACCGGTGCGCCCCATGGGGAAACACTTGGTCATATGAAACCCTTTTCGAGGAGTTCTTGCAGTTGGGATATCAATTCTTTCATCTCGGACGGTGCTAGACGGTAAGGCGCTTTCGTGACGGGTTGGGCTCCTGGTACTAAATCTATCTGAAATTCTATCTCGCTCCAGTGGCAACCCCGGAAGATCCTCAGGGAATACTTCTGGGTAGTCTCACACGATAGGAACATCTTTCATTTCTTTTATCTCAGCCGTAGCGTTGACAACATACGCCAGGTATGCACCGCACCCTCGCCTTAAAAATCCTTCCGCTTTTATCATCGAAATGACGTTAAGCCCATAACTTTCCTTATCGCCGTAAACCGTCACCTCACCACCATCCAAGGACTTTAACCTTATTATCCTACTCTTACACACTATCTGAGCTTCATACTCAGACAACCAATCCATTCCCAAAACCACATCGAACCCTCCTAAGGTCATAACGTACAAAGTAACAGGGAACTCATGTCCCTCTAACTCTATCTTACAGTCCTTAACCATTATCATACTTTAATGAAAGTATCGCTAATGGTCTCTTTCATAAAGTATCAGGTACATAACTACATTCTTCTTAACGTCTTCTTTCATATTCGCTAAACTATGTAGTCTCGTACTTTCATTCCTTTTCAATTAGGATGCCTCGACTTTCACCCGTCCTTCTCGATCATCTCTACTTTCTCGTAATTTGCTTCGTTACTCACGATCCCAGCCAGTTCCTTTATGGAGTTAACTTTTGCAGACATACTACCTGTCTTGACTCATTCTAGTTGGCTTATCTCTATTTCTTTCATGCTACTTCCATTTAGACTTAACAGTTCGGACTACCTTTGATGCTTCGGCGAACATTGTTGGCATTGTAGTGTGAAATAATTTAGCAAGTCCATTAATATCTGACTACAAGCTCCCAGGGTGATCCTTCTTCATTACTTCCTAAAGTCGAAGTCCTATTTCTTCCGTATATCGCTTTGTCACATCTTCTTCAACAGGTGTCTGGTTGGCACATGTCTTACCACAGCGTCCAGTACAACCTCTTTGCGCTCGTCCCTTTTGTAGCAGTCATCAATCTTATCTCTAAGGAAACACAAACGTTATCACTCTAGGAATTATTTAGCACATGATTCGTAAGGTAAGTAGTTAATGACAGTGGCCAAGTGTAATTAACTTTTTACATTACTTCTCAGGTTCTACATACTTCCCTTTGTGATCTCACTTGTGCTAGTTTCTACTTCTCACACAATCATAATATACATATACCCTACATTCTTATCCCTAGCAATTAAGCTAGCATTCGTACGTTTATTCTCTAGCAATTAAGCTAGCCTACAAACATTCTTTATTTAGCAATTAAGCTAACATCATATACTCTTTCACTTTCATTTACCATGCATATACATATATTTCCAAATCTTTACATGGATTTAATCATGCAACTTACCGTTACCGAGCTTGCTTGAGAGACACATGGCTTTCTTGAACTGGCATCTTCTTTCTTTTCTTACTTAAATCCCATTCTCTGTTCGAGTCTAAGCATGTAGGATGCTTAATTCTCTCGAACTTATGCTCTGATACCAACATGTAACGCCCCGTTACCGGTGCCCTACATTTGGTGTTGGATTTACTCATAAACACAATTCTAAATATCATAGTTAATTAAAACTTTTGCGGAAAACATAAAACATCAACAGTCATTACAAACATTCATAACTTGTCTTTAAAACATAACTTAAACATGTCTTTTAGTTCTAACATTGACAAATATATCTTCAGATGCCAGCTTCTTTATTCTTCCGCCATGTGTCCCTGCTCAAGCCAACTGTCTCATTCAACTCACCTGCGTGCATACTAAAAGTCAGCTACGCTGAGTGAGTTCTAGTTAATCACATATCATACAATACGTACACTTACCTTCAATTATGCATCCGAAGATACATAATAATTACTTTACTATTTACTTTCATTACATAACTTCATACATACGTACATGCTTTAGTACTTTCATACTATATTTTTACTGTCCATTCTATCTCAGATATTATTAGGATCTGATCCCTTCCTTTTCTATCTCAGATATTATTAGGGTCTGATCCCTTTTTCCATTGTCTATCTCAGATATTATCAGGGTCTGATCCCTTTCTTGTCTATCTCAGATATTATTAGGGTCTGATCCCTCTTTACTTCTCTATCTCAGATATTATTAGGGTCTGATCCCTTACTTCTTCATCTTCGTACATTCTGTCTTTACATACCCGTAACATACATATACATTCTTTACACATTCATACATATTCATATGTTGTACATACATCTATCATACACATTCATCTACTATATACATACCTCCCTTGTCAATACGTGCAATATCCGAAGATCGTTCACGTACCGAAAAGCTTTCGCTCACATTCAAGATATACATAATTAACATATAAATCATACATGGCATACACTTACCATTTAAGGTAAGTGTATTAACTATCACATCGAGTATGCACACAGCTCCGAAAACATAACTAGGAATGGGGCTAGAAACTCACCTGGATTATGTTCCTTTCTCCGTTTATCGTAAACCCCTTCTTTAACTGTGCCCTGCTAACTGTATACAGGGTGCATGCATCAATACTCGTCTGATATATTCTAGTGGTCTAGTATTAGTTTTCTTTTACTTAGCATATAGGTTTTTACTTTATTTTAATGTTCCAGTATTATATCCATACAATGCATGCTACCAAGTGTATTTACGTACATTGTATACGAATCACCATGAATTTGGGTCTGATATGCACAAGCGAACTTACATGTATGAGTGATCTTACACGTAAGCGAACTTGCGTATAGGCGAACTCACTATAGCGTACTTGTACGGTAAAGTAAGAAATTAAGCGAACATACTCGGCGAACATGCTTGGCGAACATGCTTGGCGAACATGCTGCGGGCGAAGTTACCGAGCAGCAGCTAAGGTTCGTCCTTAACCCCTATAATCCTCTCCGTTTTAACGTGTAACCCTTCGATATGGTATTAACCAAACCCGTGAGCATTCCCTTGACCATTTGCGGTCCATACTCGACCCGTTTGTAACATAATGCATGAAACTTTAAGGCTCAACGTTTAATACTAGATCTAGGGTTCATTTTAGACGAGCCTCACATGTTTGCAGGTCCATTAGGTTCGTTTTAGCATCAAGTTTACAACTTTAGGTTTCATTTACACCCGGTCTATTCTCGTTCTAAGTTTCTAGACTAAACGTTTATAAAAACGTAAACTTTAAGATCAAAAGCATACATTTACGTGTTCGTTTGGTCTTGGTTAGCTTGTTTATGGACTCTGAATCTTGTATATGGCTCGTGTAGTAAAGATCTACCACAAACCAATGTTCGCTCGGTCTCGTTTCCCCTCTTTCTCTCTCGGCCGTAAGGTGGCTATGTGTGTGTTTGGAGTGTGTAGGCAAATATGAAAAGATGGAATGAGGATTAGGGTTGTAGGATGGTTTAAGGGGGTATTTATATCCCTTAAAGCCCATGGATCTAAGGCCCATTACTCTTTAATCCTTTTTAATTATCTAAGTCCATCATTCTTCTTTATTTAATATTAAGTAATTATTTACCACACGACAATTTAACGCAACTCTCTTTATTTAATATTAGAATATTTAGGATGTTACGTAAAACTAACCGGTTTGATGTATTTGGTAAACAAACACCTCGTCGTGGTTAGTTTGATAAACTACTCGTGTCTCGAAAAGTTTTAAAATCTACTCGTCGCGACTAGTTTACCTAAAACTGTAATTGTTTATACAAACTACTCGTCACGACTAGTTTATAATACCTATTTTAGGAAATTTTTGCAAATGACACCTAAAACCGAAAAAACGTTATCATAAACGCTTATTTTGGGAATTTTCCCTTATAATTAACACATGAACTTGTTCCTCAAATTTTTATGCATTTTTATTGATTTATTACCCAATATAAATTAAAGGATATAGCTTCTTTGATCCTTCTATCTCATGCATCTTTATTACTCGTAACTTGATGAAGCTTCATTTATGCTAAGGCATTTATCTCCTATTACTCTTGGAAGATTGTTTGTCTCCGGACGACTCCGGTTTTCATGAAGCTGCAAATTCAGCCCTGTTGACGTGTTCATCCACAATTGACACTTTTAATATATCATTCACTAGCTTCCATATCTAGCACATTCTCGTTTTGAGATAATTCTATATAATTAATCAGTGTTGCCATCAATTAAACAGCACCTTTGTCACACCCCGACCAAAGGTGGCGGAACATGTCGGGGCGCAACGGATTGTCCAAGAACACAAGACACTATTAAAGTGACAATATTTAATCAACTCATTAATTTCATAAATCAGTAAACAACACATCTTGTTCGTACGAAACAAATTGAATAAAAGTAAATAAATATATATTGCTTATTCAACTAATTTCTTAGTGGTCTCAAAACAAGCTACATTCCTCAATTCTTCGTTCAAGCAATTATCAAACCTGTAACATTGCATAAAATAAACTTTGTCAACACGAATGTTAGTGAGCAATTTTCATAGATTTTGAGTATATAGATATAGAATGAAATCCCCAAACTCGTATATGGAACAATAAATAATAGCAACAATTTAGATACGTAAACAGTTGGAGACACCTTTCTATATGGTAACAACCAAATATACTCGGATAATAGTTGTCCTATGCTACTATCAATTAAGATAAAATAGTTAGGGGAGCGTATGATCATACTACTTAATGGTTTCATATAGGCCAACCCGCCTAAATCAATAAACATATAGCATGTAATCATGTAAAGCATATTACACCAAATCGAGCATTTATTTAAGTGACATATACTAAAGAGTTTGTGGTTTTAGACACAAGTACAAATCATTTATGTTTGAATAAGTATGCAATGCCACCCCAAAACGTAAGGTGGAAAACAGGGGATGAAAAAGTACCCACATGAAATAAATAACTTGAAGAGTTGTTTGTGATATACTGGGATAATAAGTTCAACGAGTGAGGTCTAGGTTAAAAGGGTTTCGATTTAGAATATGGTCTTGAAAGACTTTAAAGTAAAATAAAATGTCAAGTTAAATAATTAATCAAAGTTTGAGGTTTAAAACGTAATATTTAAGAACTTGAAGTAACGGTTTTTGAAAAGTAAGTTTGCTCGAAATCGGGTTTCGGTATTCCACTCATTAGTTTTACGTAACCTTTGTTAAGTAAATATGTGAAGATTGGTTTAATGCAATAGTGCACGACCCCTTGTTAGATATACCAAAACGGGATTTTAATGAGTGTTTGGTTTGTCGATTCGGGTCTTGATAAATAGTCAAGTCCGAACCCGACATTCCAATGTGGTAAATATCATGAGATAAATTATTTAAAACAAAGACTTAACTAATTTTAGAAGTTCTATTAAAGGAGAAACTCTAAACATCGTCGTTAAGCGAGTGTTTGGTTTTATCAGTCCAAGCTTATTATAAGATCAAGTTGGATCCGACATATCAAGTACTTTAAGAAAACATTATAATTAGTTTGTAAAAGAGTTTTGGAGAAAATATGGGATTCGGTGGCTCAAAACACACTAGTGTGTCTTAAGCGAGTGAACTCGGTTTAGTTCGGTCTTGGTTCGGTCCTTTACTCAGAATAAGACCGAGGATGGTTGCCACATACTCAATACCATAGAACTTATTAAAATGAACTTAGAAATTACAATACACAAATCTTGCTTGTAACATATTAATAAATAATTTTAAAAATAAAACTTTTAAACAAGAGTTCGGTTTTGGTCGGTCCTTGACTCGGAATAAAACCAAGGATGATTGCCACATATCAAATACCATAGAACTCATTAAGATAAACTTAAAAATGATAATACTCAAATCTTTCATATAATATGTTTAACAATAAAGTATCAAACAAGAAAGAACTTAGATTGAGAGTGTTTGGTGAGTATGAGCAGGTACAAATGAGTGGTGTGGCTTGGTTTTATGAAGGATAAGGTGTTAGAGTTATCCATAAGGCTGCTTTAGAGATTTCCAAGCTTTCTCATTGGTTTAAAGGGTCAAACAAGTGATAATATCAACAAAAAACGAACTTGGTAGCTGCAGGTACTAGGCCACGGCCCGCGACTAGCCTAGTCTCCTAAGACGCGCGGCTCGACGTGATAGGGGGGTTGGGTTGGTCAGCAAGTTTGGTTGTTTGGCAGATTTGGCCCCTGCAGTTCGTTTCGAGGTGTTTTGAGCGTCATAGGAGCATTTTAAGAGCTATAAAAGGAATTTTCGCGATCCGATAAGCGTGAGATGATTATGAGACATAAAATCAATCATTTTAATAGTATCGAAGGGTTCGGGATACGAATCGGGTCGGTTTACAATACGAAGGCAAAAACGAATCGAATCGAAAATGTGTTGCACACTCCATGACTCAATCAACATTTTGCCACATTTAAATATCATCCGATTCATACCTCTTCGGTAAGTTCTATGAATACTCATGCTCGCGCTGGGGTTTTTAAGCCTTTACGTGTTGTTAACATGACTCACTTTGCACAATTAGTTTTTCATCTGGCCCACTTTTCCTATAAAGTTCGGAAATGTTTCAATTCCACCTAAATGAATCCTGAGTGTGGCTTTTGGCCATGAATGAGAAAATGGAAACATTGCGTACAAATAACAGACCAGTGGCGGATCTAGAGTTTTTATTCAGTGAGGGTAAAAAAAGTTGTTAAAATTCATTGTGCTTTCCATCACTATTTATGGTTTAGGTACTAAAAACGAAGTCTCAATCCCGCTTTGTTTAATAAGTATGGTAATTAATTATTGGAAGTCATGACCCCCAAGAAGATTATCTAAATTGATAAAACTAGTTCTAAATGATTGGTTTTTTGGTTTCAAATTTTTTTTCATAGCACTTACTATAACAATAAATGATGTGTGTTGAATAAACAAGAATAATCAATGAGTTTGACAATTAAACACAAAAAATGCATTATTATAAATATAGACATGAAACGCATGTCTCTAGTGCAAATATTGGATTGCAAAATTTGAGTTAAGCACAATGGATGAACGAAACTACCTTTGACATTGAAATAAACTTTTGGATTATGAATTGGGTTTTGGAAGAAAATAATGAAGAACTTAGGGTGTCTTCTAAAATACATTGAATGGTGAACATTGAATTTGAATATGATTTTATAACATAGCAATTCAGAAGTTGAGTGGATGATTTATTGTAACATCCTATTTTCGATTATAAGAATTAATAAAAATAAATTTCGTTTATATTATAATGTGTCGTTATCGGTTTAGATAAAAGCTAATAGAAAGTGGGCTTGAAATTTAAAAGATGGGATAAGAGATGGAATGGGCATTAGGTCCATGGGCTTAAGGGAGTATAAATACCCCTTAAACCCTAAACCTTTCCATTTATCCATCTCTACACCATAGCCTACACCACCAAAAACACACACAAACACTATCCTATAACCCGAGCTAAGATCCGAAGGTGGAAACCTGAACCCATTGGTTCTAGAACGTTGTGACGGACCAAAACAACATCAAGACTAGACCATGTTCATAAACCGACTCATTAAAGGTACGTTTTATAGAGAAACACGTGTTCGTCTTGTTTAGAATCGCTAGATCTGTAGATATGATAAAAACTAATCAAACGAAACGATTACCAGTAAAATCCGTAAAAGATTGATGGATTAATCGGGGGTAAATGAGCCGCATGTATATATGTTCAAATCGCACAGTGTAGAATGCAATATTTGGGTGATTAATGGATTGGGGTTTGTAGGCGAGGTGAATCCGAGTTCAATGATACCAAAATCATGTTGTTTCGTCATGATTTGAGGGATTAATTGCAGATCTAATAGGGTTGACTGCGTCTGTTCTTATCAATTTTGACTTTGACCCCCTAGTCAAAGTTTGGATAAGAACATATGCTAATTCGTTATTATGAACGGATCAAGATAACGATTCGGGTAATTTTTTACTCGCCCATTCGTTATGTCAAGATAACAAATTAGCTCACACAGTTCATTATGTCAAGATGATTCGTTATGTTAAGATAACGAATCAAGTCATGTTCAGATAACGAATCAGAATGACGAACCAGATGATGACAAGATAACGAACTAGGATAACGAACCAGACCATGTTAAGATAACGAACCAGAATAACGAATCAGCTAACGAATCAGTTAACGAATTAGGCTTAATTCGTTATAACAAATGAGTTAGAGAAAATAATAATTTAAAATCCTAATGGAAAATGTGTTAAGACAGTTAACGAAAATAAAATTTTTCCAAGCTGACCTGACATCTTAACCCCAGCCAGGGGCTCTGCCCCTGGACCCCACTAGGCGCTGCCGCCTCTAGAACCCCGCTGCCAGGGGCGCTGCCCCCGGACCCCCGTTCGTTGAGGGTAACACTTAAACTAGAAACACGATATAGGTAGTGATAGTTAAATTGATACGTGTAATTGTTATACAGTTAGTCGTGCACAACTCAAGAAAGGAATAACCATAAACGGTGAACGTAACCGAGCTCAGGTGAGTTTCTAGCCCCACTTCATTATTATGTTTTCAGGGCTGTGTGCATACTCGATGTAATTATTTAATACACTTACCTTAAGTGGTAAGTGTATGTCTTATATGATTTACGTATGAATGAATGTTTGATGATGCATGAACGATATTCGAATATTGCATGTACCGTTAAGGGATAGTTTAAAGATATGATATATATATATATATAAATGATGTATGTACGTATGGAAGTTATAATTATGAATGTATAGAAATGTATGGATCAAAAGGGAACGGACCCTAATAATATCTGCGAATGTAGGGGACGGGCCCTAATAATATCCGCAAATGTAGGGAACATACCCTAATAATATCTTCGAATGTTTTAGGACGAGGTATATGTATATGTGTTGTAACATCCCCAAAATTTCGATCAAAATTTGACAACTTAGGAAAGTTGAGGGATCAAAAATAATATCAAGACAACTCATGAGAAAATATTAAATAAGAAAATATAAGAAAAATAAGGAAATAAAAATATTTCTTAAGTTAAGTATTTCCATAAGAAATAAATAAGGAAACTCCATCCCACATGGAAGGATGAAAGAAAGTGGAAGCACTTTACTTGAGTATAAGGAATATATATCCCATCCCACATGAAAAGTGGTAAAGAAATGGAAGCTCTTTATAAGGAAGAGATTTTCTATAATAATATTCTTTTATGGATATCATGCACCAAGTGGTCCTAGCGGAGGGTGCGTAGCACCCGACGCGCACACGCAAGGCTCGGGCGAGGGCGAGGACGAAGGCGACGGAGACGGCGAAGGGCATTGGCGCAATGTGGCGCTTTGATGGCGCACTTTGCACTTCGCACGCTCATATCTCCGCGAGCCACTTTAAGAGACGCCTTAGTATTTTTGGACAACGAGAGTTTGACCCAGATATGACAAGCTACTAAAGACAAAGGACCGAAAATGAAAAATAATATCCAAGGACCCATCGCGATACGCGATGAGTCCAAGAAGACGGGCATCGCGTAATGCGATGACCCGTGATGACTCAGGGACACGTGTCACACTCTGGTGACACGTGGAAGAAGGGCAGGACACATGGCAGACGTGTCAGACCACGTGGCGACATTTGACAGACGTGTCCGGCCACGTGGCGGGACCTCAGAAACGTAGGCGTCGCGATACGCGACGCTGTTGAAGAAGGGGCCCCTCGCGTACCGCGACGGGACCCGAAACCATCTATAAAAAGGGAGAGCTACGGCTCATTCTTTACTCACACCTCTCCACTCTCTCTCTAGAAAAATTACTCTCTCTACCTCGTTTTACGTAACAAGCAACGTTTTGCGTGCCACCGACCTGACAAATATTTCCTCGTAATCCGTGTCAAAACCCGACGTATCCTCGAAGTATGTGCACGACCCGGCAACCCCGAATGTCGCCTCGATTTGCATGCTAGTCTCGTAGTACGTGTCAAGCTCCGAAGTTCTGACAGTTTACGCTTAATACGTGATATAGAGTAGAAGTGTTGCCGTATAAACTTAGGAATATTTAACTTCGAATACCCGTGCGAGGTAGGGGTTCTGCCTAAGGTATTATTTTATTATAAATAATTGGACCGTAGTCGGGGGTATAGCCCGAACCTTGATTACGATTAAGAAAAATATAACTTTTCTTAAGCAAAGGTTATCGTTAAAATAGTATTTCTTTATTATTAAGAAATATAATATTAAAAGAATATAGTTTGATTAATGTTTCTTCTTGAAGAAGAAACTCAGTATAGACGTTTCTTCCTGAAGAAGAAACGTATCATATCATTGGTAAATAAACAAAGGGACTAAAGGTCCAAATGTTTTATATAAACAAATAATTTTATCAAGGTTAAAGCTATATAAAACGTGCTAAAGGTCTGAAGCTAGATCGTTGATCTAGTTATTTATACAAAAGGTTATTCCCATACTATAGGTATGAGGTAACGAAACAAGAAGCAGGAAACATAAAATAGGAATCAGTAACTGAATCTGATTATAAACAGAAAGGTGAATACGCCCCCAAACCTTTTTTATAATGAGTCTGAATGTTTGCATAGGATTTACGAATCCTTAAAACCTTGTGTTACCATAATAAGAAACGGACACTCTGATTAAGAGTATACATGTGTCTGGATCCAAACATACATGGTGACTCGGCATTTCCCCGAGGCCATGCATATCATCAACATGCCTCTGAAGGTCTACAGGACTGTTCAGAGAAATGATATTGTGTATATAATTAATTATACAAGGTACTTAGGGTAATTTGATCCCAATATAGTTGGGTGCCTAATGAGTAGTCACAAAGGTATTATTGTTGGTTTCACAAAGGAAACAAGAAATGTTAGAACAGACAAGAAGGAATAGAAGATTGGAGTTATAGTCATTAGATGCTATCTGGTGGCTCAGATATTTTATAAAGAATTATGTTTTTCAAAGAAATGTATTTGAAATATCAAACGGGTATTTTAAACCCGAGAGTTTAATAAGTTTTCAATATAATAATATTTTATTAAAGACTTCCGCTAAAATTAAATCGCAACTCTGATGTATCTACAAAACAGGTACCAACTATTGGTCACACGCCTAGGCCCTAAGTCGGGGTGTGACATGTGTATGTATAAAAAGGAAAGAAGGAAAGTATGATAGTATGAACGTACGAAGAAAGGCAAAGAACTATGTATGTATATGTACCTTCGGGTATGTATATAAGAATGTGTATGGATGTATTGTATGTTACTTGATTAACTAGAACTCACTCAGCTTAGCTGACTTTTAGTATGCACGCAGGTGCGTAGGATGAGGCAACTCGCTTGATGAGGACACATGGCATGGAATTGAAGATACTGACATCTCAAGAAAATGTTATGATGTTTTTAAAGACTATGTTTATGTTTAAATAACGATGAATGAGTGTTCAGAAAAGATTTGAAAGTTACGTAATATGTTATGGTTGAAGCTTGAACGAGCTATTAGGTGCTGAAACGAACTGAAAAATCGCTTAAACCAGCTATTAAGTGCTGGAACGAACTGAAAAATCGCTTAAACGAGCTGTTAAGTGCTGAAATGAACTGAAAAATTGCTTAAACGAGCTGTTAAGTGTTAGAATATTGCATCCCAGGGGTCAATTTCCTTTGAACAATAATACACAGCAACAATAATACACTATTGAATGAGATTAAAGGAGAAGAGAAAATAACAACAACAATATTTTGATTAACTGATACTTTACAATAGATTTTGGACTTGGTTTATATAAAGGAAGAGAGCGATCAATGGAACAGTCGCGTCTGTTAGTACACGGTTTTGCGTCTAGAGCCTTTATATTTAACGTTAAAGATTTTGTTTATGTTTAATGTAATAAATAGTTTATTTATTAATCAGTTCGCTAAGTTAAAGGCTAGTTCGCTAGGGGATGTTAGCGAACTAGCCAATTAATGTATTCCCTCCTGATTCGTTAGGGAAAGTTAACGAATCAGGGGGTGCTTCGCTATGATTATTTATGTAACGAAGGGGAAGCTGGTTCGCTAGGGGATTTTATCGAACCGGATTACCCTCTATATAGTGAACTACTGTTCACTTTTAATGTAAGTTTTTGAGCTAATTAAAAGTATTTTCAGTCCAGATCTCTCTCAAAGCTTCACCTAATATTATACAATAATTACAGGTAATATATTTATAATATATACACATACATAACACTGAATCAAAGTTAATTATGAGCTAGATCCTTAATCGTATTAATAGTATAAACACAGATCTGAGATCAGATTGTGATAATTGTTATTGATACGAATCGAATTGGGATCCAACAAGTGGTATCAGAGCTGTTGGTGCTCGATTTACACTTGATTTGGTGTTTCAATTGTTATTGTTATTAAGTTTTTTCTGTTTTAGAGTTTTTGAATTGATTTTGGTTTGAATTGGTTGAATTATGGACGGATTGGATTGAATTTGTGTTGATTAAGGTATTGGTAAGGATTTGTGAGGTGAAATTGAGGTTTGAATTGGATCTGTGTGGATTGGTTTTGAATTCGGTTTAAGTCCGAAACAGGGGATAGTTTTTGGTGTAATTGAATTGGTTTAGGGTGTTAATCGGTTACGAGGTTGTGTACTGGATTCGGAATTTGATTACGAGAAGATTGATAGGTTATTTGTGCGTTTTGGTTGAGAAACGAAGTAGTATTACAAATCTGGTATTTCTGGGTTTCTGGGTTTGATCTTCAAAATTTCTGGAAAATTGCTTTGAATGTTTGAAGATTTGAAGATGAACTTAATTCGTTATTTTCTTCCTGATGATTCGCTATATGCTTCATCGTGATTCGTCATAAAAATTGTTACTTCGTTACCCAGTTCGTTAATCAATTCGTGTGAGTTATTGGTTCGTGTTATCTAGTTCGCTATCTAGATTAACCGATTCGTGTGACACGTGTTCTTCTTGGAATTTGTGTCCTAACAACCTTTGCCACGTGGCATAAGGTGTCAGAGTTTGTTACAAACGGTTGTAACAACCTGATTCGTTATAGTTGATTCGCTATCGACTGTAGCTAATTCGTTATCTTATTTCGCTAAGCATTCCTTAGTGATTCGTTACTGATTATCATCTGATTCGCTAAACTAATCCTTTGTGATTCGTTTGGTCAATTCGTTAAGTTGACTTGTGATTCGCTAAACTAATCTTTTGTGATTCGCTAAACTAATCCTTTGTGATTCGTTTGGTCAATTCATTAAGTTGACTTGTGATTCGTTAAACCTTCATCTCATTCGTTATCTGTTTCGCCATTTGGTTGATTCGTTAACCTTATTTGTGATTCGTTAACTTTCAATCTTAACTTTGTTAAGACTTGATTCGCTACACTATTCACAGTTCGCTATAACTGTTCATTGATTCGTTAATCTAATTCACTCTTTGATTCGTTAAACACTTAAATTTTCAAAGATGGCTGGTATGTATGCATTAGCTTCTCAAAACATGTTGATGCAACAGATGTTGCAACTTGATACCGAGATAGGTTCGCATTCTAAATGTGCAAGATTGATGAAGTTCAGTGACTTTGCCAAGTGGGAACCTCGGTTTCGTGCACATTGGGGATCTGTTCATCCTGATTGCTCTTACTGTCTTGATGAAGTTTAAGTGGCACCAATGATTGGTGATGATACTATTGGGTATACTCCTAAAGCTGTTTCTCAATACTCACAAGAAGAGAAGAAAGCTTTAGAAATCGAGATAAAAGCCTATTCTACTCTTACCATGGCTTTACCCGAGAATATCTTTCATCAAGTGGGTAGTATAAAGAGATGTGCTTCTTTATTTCAACACTTGCGTATGAGAAGCATGGGAAACACAGCTGAGAGTAAGAAAGTGATGCTCAAGTTTCAGTTTCAAAACTTTAATCTATTGAAGGGAGAAACAGTTGAAGAGATGACTACAAGATTTAGTCATTTAATTGCTGAAATGGACAAGATGAAAATAGAAATTTCTGAAAGGGATAAAATTGACACTATTAAAAGTGTGCTTCCAAGTTCTTACTCAACATTTCTAATGGTTTTGAAAGATGAATGACTATTTTGTGAATGAAGACTTAACGGCACTTGAATTTCTTCAAAAGATCGAAGCTAGAGAATACGATCTTAAGTGTCAAAAATCCTCCAAAGAAAATCAAGATCCAGCTTTCTATGGTGGAAGTTTGCCTCTTAGTTCAACGATCTCTCCAATCACTGCTTTTCTTACTCATGCTGCAAGTGAAAAAGAATCAACTATGTTGAATGATCCAAAAGTTTGTTTCTACTCTGCTGGTAATTCGGGTGGTTCTGGAAGTTCAACTAATACAAATCCATTTGCTACACCACCTAGTGTTAATATGAAGGAAGCTGAGCAAAACTTTGCTTTTCTGACAGCTTTTATGTCTTCATATGAAAACTTAGTGAGTAGTAAGATTGCCACAAGTGATTTAATAGATGAGGACTATGATCAGATAGATCCAGATGATCTAGAAATCATGGATTTAGAATGGAACATGGCTATGATCGTTTGTAAAGTTAAAAGATTCATGCAGAGAACTGGAAAAAATCTTCCAGCTTTAAACAAGAAGTTGGGTTTTGACAAATTAAAGGTAAAGTGTTATAATTGTCAAGAATTTGGGCATTTCGCGAAGGAATGTGACAAACCAAGGAAAGAATACACTGGTTCTCGTGGTCAAAATCAAAATGCTTCTACACCACGAGGAAGTGATGCTGAAAAGAAAACATCTTCTTCTACAACACAAGTAATGTTAGCAGATGGAACCGACTGGTCACAACGGTTACTATGCAATGATGTTCAAGCAAATTTGGCTATGTTTGGGTTACATAAAGATTTTCAAGATGCAACTGGTAGTGAGATGTCTTCCGATAATGATTCTGGATCTGATTCTGATGACTCTTGCGACAAGCCTTCCGAATCAATGTTTGCTTGCATGGCCAAGATTAACGAGGTTAGTAATTCTATTTCTGCTACTTCATCTGTTAAAGCATCATGTATTGACTGTGAATCTAACAAATCTAAGTTAGAAGCATTGAAAAATCAAAATGATAGTCTAATAAGAGAAATCGCTTCTCTTAAGGATACTTATCGACAATCTCTTGAGTCTCAAATGAGATCTCAAGAAAAGATTGATGCATTGTCGACAAGTAACCACGATCTCAAGGCTGAGTTATCTGTGAAGATGACAATTAATGAACAAAAATTTCAAGAGATTTTGAAATATCGTTCAAAGATAACTGAGCTTGAGAATGAGGTTCTTGAGTTGAAGAACAAATTGGGGAAATTTAGAAATTCATCTTTTCTGTTGAATGAAATCATTGAGGTATCTGGAAAACAAAAGGATTCCAAGAAAAGTATTGGTTTTATTGAAATTCCACCACCTTTCCATAATGATTATAAAATTAATCTTTTTGCAAGAAAAGAAGAGGATTTGATTCAAAAGGAATCTGTGATTTCTGAAAAACCTAAATTGGTTAAACCTGAAATTGCCAAACCCCAAGTTGCTCCTCAAAAACCTCCTGTGGAAAGTAAAAAGGTCTTTGTTGAAAATGTTGACAAAGTGATTATTGAAAATTTGTTTGAACCTGAGATTATACACAAGAATAAGAACATTCCTAGTTCTAATCATATTCTTTGCGAACCTCAAGAGTTTGAGGAAGCTGTGTATGGTTCATTCAAATCTCAAGTGAACAGGGAAGAAACTGTGAAAACCAAACCAGTGAGGGCAAAAAAGTCAGTTAAACCAAAGATTTCTGACGAGGACTTAATGCGTTTCATTAATCCTCCGAGTTCTAAGTCTTCACGGCTAGAGTTTTTAAGTTAAAAGGAATAGACACGATGTTTACTGAAAAAGATATTCCAATAAGTATTATCAAACCTGAACTTATTGAGATTGTCTTTATCAATGAAACTTCAAAAATTCAAGAACTTGAACGTGTGTATGCTCAAACAAAAACATCAGTTCAATCTGACCCATTGACTAAGGCAAAACAACTTTTAAAACAAGCTAAGAAAATTAACTTTGTGAAGTCAAATGGGATAGATACACTAAAAAGTTTTTCGAACTGTTCTAATTTAGATTTTTACCTAAAGAAGAAGTCTGAATTATCTGATGAGTTTGCTAAGAGCATGACTAAAAATGTGAGTCACCATCAAACTTCTGGGTCATTTATTCCAAATACCTCGCAACAACATTGTGGAGACATGCGAAGTTGTTTCTTATGCGGTCAACAGGGTCATGTTGTGAGGAATTGTAGTCAGCAGAACTATCAGAATCATCATCCTTTTATCAAGGACAAATCTAAGCCAATTCCATTGGTCAAGGAGATTCTGAAACGACCTGTGTCGTATGCTGATGATACTCATATTTTGTTCTCTAATGTGAATCCTCGTAAGTGTAGGTTCCCTGGACGGATCGCACGAAATATCTCGGTCTACTCAGGTGCGGAATCCCTGCGTAGATCGTTACGAGTATAGAACACGAATCACACGAACACACGTTATATATTATAACTCAAACACGTGATGTAATATCACTGTTACAGACTCTCGTCCTCACGTTACAATGAACTTGAACAGCTGACACGAACTTAAACAACGATTACAAACCAAGCCGTAACCTAGGACTATTTATACACGACAACTTCGCCTGGCATGTTCAGGCGAAGTTGTCCATAACTTCGCTTGACTAACAAGTTCGCCTGTTAAGCGAACTTGTCAGTAACTTCGCTTAAACATACAAAACATAATTAAACATTACAGACTCGATTACAGACACTAGACTATGAACTACTGACATTATGCACCAACAGACTCCCCCTTGGCAGTAGCTTTATATCTTGATCTTTAAGCACTTGTCTTGTAATCTTCAAACTTGTATCTTCACGCATGCACTCCTTCTCTAACACAAACTGACACAACTCTTTGATACTTCCTCGCTTCGTCCTTCCAAGCAGGAATATAAAAGATTTTCTTCTCATTAAGCACCTTCAGATCAGCTTGCGATAAGTTTACCAAATGCATCGGATCGTAAACTCTTAGGAGCTCCTGTTCATCCTCGTCTTCCATCACCCCTAGTCTCCTCACCGAACCGTAAAGCCACCCGTATTTGTTCAGATGAGAACTGAACCACTTGATTGTTGACGGTTGCTCGCATAACCGGGGGCTCAACGCGGCAATCGTATTCCACAGTCTGCCAGAAATCCTCAATATTGGGTAAGGATATCGGCAGAGTCATAGTGATAGCGTGGAATATCCTCGAGCGAATGAGGAATGTGATTATCTCGCGGTAATCCTCAACACCACTCGCTTCCGGGTCTAAGGTGATGAACATGTTGTGACCTGGGAAGAATTGCCTCTGATTATCTCCATCGTCACCTCCAGCACCTCTAGCACCTGCTACTGCAGCCATATCTGCAACAAACGAACCAAGTTAGATAAACGTTAAGGCGTACCACAAGTTCGCTTGTTACCATGTGCGAAGTTGTGATAAAATCTGTATAGGCGAAGTTAAAGGTGGGGCGAAGTTGGGAACAACTTCGCTTCATCTTTAAGTTCGTCTAATAATTAATAAATAAAAAGGTCCAGGCGAAGTTAATGATAACTTCGCCTCACCACAACATCACCTCAGGCGAAGTTGAGCCTCAGGCGAAGTTACGGATAACTTTGCCTTAACCTTAAGTTCGCCTGAATCTGAAACGGCGACAGTAAGGTCGATTCAACATCGAAAATTTGGTGTTTCGGTCAATTTTGACGATTAAGAACTCCCAAACACAAGATATTCAGGATATATAGACGATTAGGTTGTTCATGAACACGTAAAAACAAGCTTGGAAAATGGTTTCAAAAATCCGACGGTTCGAGGTTTCGTAACGGTTCGACACGTCCTTTGATAAAACACCAATGACAAAGATTATTAGCAATGACGACACTACGAACCTTGAATCGGTAACGGAAACTGAGAAAAAGAACAAAGATGAAATCGAAAGACAAGATCGCTTGTTTATCGGATAAGTTCGCTGGAATTTTCGGAATAAGTTCGCTGATAATGAAAATAATGAACGAATGACTTTAAGTATTCTTTATATAGGGGCGGAGTTATACAGGCGAAATTACGGTTAACTTCGCCTAGGCGAAGTTATTCACAAGTTCGCCTGTTTAACAACATCGCCTATATTTACAAAATCAACCCTTATAATTTGAACATTTTGCAATTAACTTTTAAAACTTCCCTTTAAGAATTAAATAACACGATCAAGTCCAAGTAACCAGATACAAAATTATAAATCTACCTAAGTACAAGAAACTTTTTTTTTTAAAAATTAAAGTACAAGAGATCAAATTTCAGTCTCGATAGGGACTACTACGTTTTAGAAAAGATCCGAACAGGAATTATACTAATTACGTGACTGTCATATAGATCCGTGTTTAGCTGTATTATGACATAAAGAAACAGGTTGTAAGCAGGTAAATAACTTAAGATGGTTTTCATTGTTTCTTGTGATACGAGTTACGTTCAATTAAGCTCAAAAATTAAGTGGGCAACAACTCAGAGATTATGATGCCTCCTATCTATTCTCAAAGCGTATTTGGCTTTCCCCAAGTCACCCCGAATTGACTTCGACCCTTAGTGTCTGATTAAGTTTGTAATTACTCTTCATCTGCTTCCCGTTCTCTTTCTTACTCCATGATTAAGAAGTCTTGATATTTTCAGCTCTAGAATGTTATCATAACTCATAATTAATTTAATTTTTTTTTTTATGATAAACATTTACATAGACTTCAGAGTAGTAAACAACTGCAAGTCCCGAATCTGGATCACTGCAGTTTCTTGAAACGCTATCTTCACGGGAATCAGAACACTTACGGGCTCGTGTATGACTGGGTAATCGCTTTTCTGCCTATCATTCGGAAAGATATATATGAAGACATGCAAAACTCGTAAGGAGTTTCCACGTAAAATCAAGTAGATTTAGTTTGTATCACATCTACTTTTACGCACCATAAAAAGCTACCATGACATACAATAACTGTCCTAAAGCCTTTTAAGCCTAATAACTTCACTAGTTAAGCACACAGAATCAGTATATCTATCATTTTCCAAGGTTGGATCAATTTTCTGTTAAACATAGCAAACGAACTTCTTACGAAGTAGCAGACTTAAAAAATAATTTCATTTCCCTAAAAAAATTTTTAACATTAATCGCCCCGACCAAAACAAAGTCTTCAGGTAAACGGCTATCCCGAAGAACCAATGGATCAGCTGGACCGACCACATACTAGTATGTGTCCTTCTAACTAAGTATGATCGACTAATTTTAAGCGAAAGAATGAAAACTCATCATAAACCGCCCCGGTCACTTTCAGTCCTTTGGTTAATGGCTATCCTCAAATTCTACAAGTAGAAAATGAGGACCAAAACATATCCGAAGACAAGTCCTTCAAACTGAGGCAACCGACATATTTTTAAGCAATAGTGACGTTTTTTTTTTTTTTTTTTTTAAATATAACATGAAAAGCATGGTTACTCGGGATTGATCATCCCATTCAGCTCGATAAGGTTTTGAAATCTTGTTTTGTCAAACGCTTTAGTATATAAATCAGCAAATTATCAAGCGTATCCACCTTTTCAAGCACAATCAGTTTCTTCTCAGCACAATCCCGTATAAAATGATGACGTATGTCAATATGTTTAGTTTTACTGTGCTTCACGGGATTGTTAGTTACTGAGATAGCAGCTGTGTTATCAATGCAAATAGGAGTAAGTAAGAAATTCAGACCATAGTCGCGCAACTGTTGTTGAATCCAAAGAACCTGGGAGCAGCAGTTGGATGCTGCCATGTATTCTGCTTCACAGGTTGAAATTGCGACTGAAGTCTGTTTCTTGCATTGCCACGACACCAATCTGCCACCAAGAAACTAACATCCTCCAGTTGTTGACTTCCGACTCTGATTGCACCCTCCATAATCAGAATCTGTGTAAGCGACTAGCTCCAAGTCTCCTCCTCTCGGGTACCACAACCCCAGCTTCGGTTTGCCCTTGAGATACCTCAGTATCCTCTTCACACCCTTCAGATGAGATTCTTTTGGGTTTGCCTGAAAGCGTGCACAAAGACAAACAGCAAACATTATATCAGGCCTAGAAGCAGTTAAGTACATTAAAGAACCTATAATAGCCCGATATTGAGTTGGGTCCACATCTGCATCACCGTCTGACTCAGCACCCAATTTGTGATTGACGCAGATTGGAGTGTCGAATGGAGTGCTGTCCTCCATCTTGAAGCGTTTGAGCACATCATGGACATACTTGGTCTGATGAATGAACATCCCATCCTTCTTCTGATCAACCTGCAATCCTAAAAAGAAAGTTAGTTCACCCATAGCACTCATTTCAAACCTCTTTTTCATGACGGCCTCAAAATCTTGACACACGGAGACTCTTGATGCAGCAAAGATAATGTCATCCACGTAGACTTGCACCAGCAGGAAGTCGCTTCCATCTCTCTTGAAGAACAACGTGCTATCTATCTTCCCTCTTTCAAACCCATTTTCAAGAAAGTAATCTGATAAAGTTGAATACCAGGCACAAGGTGCCTGATGTAGTCCATACAATGCCTTGCTTAACTTGTACACGTGATCAGGAAAGTCTGGGTCAGGAAAACCCGGAGGTTGCTCAACATACACTACCTCATCAACTTTCCCATTCAGAAACGCACTCTTCACATCCAACTGAAATACCTTCATCTTCTTATAAGCAGCGAACGCCAAAAACAATCTAATGTCTTCCAACCTTGCGACAGGAGCGAACACTTCATTATAATCAATCCCCTCTTGTTGATTAAAACCTTTAATGACTAGCCTCGCCTTGTTTCTTATGATAATCCCTTTCTCATCTCTCTTGCACTTAAACACCCATTTTGTGCCTATCGCATGCACATGCTTCGGTTTTTCAACCAAAGTCCAAACTTCCATTTTCTTGAATTGAGCCAACTCTTCTTGCATAGCTTCGACCCACGAGCTGTCCTTGAGAGCCATTTGATAATTCTTCGGTTCAATCTGGCTGATAAAGCAGGTGTACAAGCATTCGTTGATTATCCCTGTCTCCTTGATGCTTGTGTAAACACAGGTGTGCTCATTCAAGCTATGTCTTGTTTGTACACCGGAGGACACATCACCAATCACATTCTCCAAAGGGTGATCTTTATGAATTCTCGTGGTCGGAACAGAACCGACATGCAAATTGTCTTCCAAGTTAGAAGAGAGCTCGTCAATGGTTGTTTCATGCTGAGAGTGAAATGGATTGAAAAATTCTTCTTCAGTCGAGGCAGCAGGGGTATCGACAGCATTTGATGAGGAAGGTTGACATTTATCGATTAGCTGTCTTTGCAATAGGTTTTCTTCCTCATCAAGGATCATCTTCGTAGCAACTCTCTCTTCTTCTTCAGCAATATCCAAATACGGTATGTTAAAAGACTTAAAAAGTTTAACATAGTCGAAAAACTCAGCAGGTCCGTTGCTTGGTTTTGGCGGTTGGTAACTTGTGATATCGGTGTTACACACCACCTCAACCTTGCTGGTCGATGTATTAAAGACACGTCTGTTGGGAGTCCCAACAACATAACCGACTAAGATTCCTTCATCGGCTACTTCACCAAATTTAGAATTTGTCTTTAAAATCGAACAAGGGGACCCGAATGGTTCAAGACCACTCAAGTTGGGCTTTCTCCTATGCATAAGCTCATAACACATTTTACCAAGTCTTTTAACAGTTAAGACTCTATTAAGAACATAACAGGCTGTAGCAACAGCTTCAGCCCAAAACACCACAGGAAGCTTCGAATCAGCCAGCATTGTTCTGGCTCCTTCAATTAACGTTCTGTTCTTCCTTTCAGCCACTCCATTCTGTTGCGGTGTATACGGAGCGCTGTATTGGTGTTCGATCCCTTTCTGAAAGCAGAAGATCTCCATTTCAAAATTCTTGAACTCCGTTCCATTGTCACTCCTGATGAACTTAACCCTTTTATCCATAACGTTCTCAACTTTGGTAATCAAACTTTTCACCATCTGAGCCGTTTCGTCTTTTGATTTCAGGAAATACACCCACGAATATCGTGAGTAGTCATCAGTGATCACCAAGCAATAAGAAGTACCTCCTAGACTTTTTGCATTCACGGGACCGAAGAGATCCATGTGAAGCAATTCTAGAGTACTGGCAATTGAATTGACTTTCTTGGTGAGATGGGATTTCTTGTGCTGCTTTCCCTTCTTGCACGCTATACATTTATCTTCAAAATTGAAATTCTTCAAGGGAACGCCTAGCACAAGTCCATTCCTGACAATGTGGTTCATCTTCCGAAGATGAATGTGTCCCATTCTCCTATGCCACAATTCGGACTCCGATTCGCTCGCTTTTGTCATAAGGCATGATTCTTCCGTGGCCATTTCAGTCAACCTCATATCCATAATATATGTATTTCTTTCACGTGGAGCCTTCATCACAATCCACTCCTCTGGTATCTGAAAACCAGGTTGCAACACAATCGCCTCATTCTTTGTGAAATGAACGGTGTACTCCTTATCACAGATTTGCGACACACTCAGCAGATTGTGCTTCAATTCTTCCACAAAGTTAACTTTCTCCAATGTCATCTTTCCGTTCGACACCGTTCCCATTCCTGTAATCTTGCCACCACTTTCACCGGCAAAGCTCACTCTCCCTCCTTGAACAGGTTTCAAATCGTGTAACAAGTATTTGTTACCTGTCATGTGCCGGGAACAGCCGCTATCTACAACCCAAAGATTGTTGGCAGCCCTGTTCAACTGTTCCTGCACAATAAAGCAAAAGATTAGAATTTAGGGACCCAAGACCAATTGGTCTTGGATCTATACATCCCAAACTTTGGCTTTCCAAAGTTAGTATCTTGATAATTCCTGTAAGTCCTATTAGGAAACCTCCTTGAAGATTGAATGTGAGGCCTTCCAAACCTTTGTGAATTGAAAGAATTATAGCTTGTGGTTTGGTTATTAGCAGTGTAAAACTGAGATTTGTTTCTATGAAAACCTGAATTAGTCACATTTTTGAATTTTAAATGGTTTTCATTTTTAACAGTATGATAATTACTATTAGGCTTATTCTCAGTTTTAGTAGGCCTTACACCTCTGAATCGCTGCTTCAGAGGGCAATCTGCAACTAGGTGCCCTAATTGATTACACCTAAAACAACACCTATGCTCAACCTTTTTATCAACCGGTGTTTTAGATGTCGAGGCTTTATTACCGCCCGTTCGTCTCACATATGGTGGGACGTACGGGTTTAGTGGAGTACTCTTTTTATTCGTCTTATCTTTCTCTCCACCATTGGGTAATACCACCTCCTCTTTTGCCTTACCAGACTCGGATGACTTATCCGAATCCGACGAGACAGGACTTGGGTCAGAAATTTTAACACTTGAAACAGGCAAACTTGTTTCGCCTCCACTAACATTTGGTTCTTTACAAGTTACTTTAACTGGTACTGTCTGAGCAACCTCAAAGTCAACAGATTTCTGAACACTAGGGTTAAAAGTGTAATTGTGATTATAAGGTGGTGGAACCTCATGATAACCGATTCCTCCTCTCTTAGCAGAGGAACCTTGATCACTAACAAGGTGATCAAGAATAGCAGAGGAATTTCTGAACTGCTCTAGTTTTCTATTCAGTTCCACCACTTTTACCTGGTGATCAGCAATCTGTTTTTCTCTATCAGCAATTAGTTTGGTTTTTTCTTCCAAAATTTCATAGCTTAAATCAATCACTTCAATTTTTTCAGCAAGTTTTGTTTTTAGACTTTTAACATCTTTTTCACAAGCTTTTATTTTGACTTTATAACTATTTTCTCTTGCTTTTGTAAAATGATGATCTTCTTTTAGGGTTTTAAATTCAGCATCCAACCTAACATACTGATCGGTTATAGTTGCTAATTGCTCAGACAAGTTTTCACATTTAGAGCATGTAGGATTAGAACATACCTCGGAGAGCTGGTCATTAACGTCTGCCATAAGAGCTTTTCTTCTCCGGTAACCTTCTCATTTTCTTCATTTCAACCTTCGCCAAATTTGCCTGCTCAAAAGTTTCTTTAGAATGCAGGTTCCAGTTGTATTCACCATCTTCTCTGGACATCATTGCACTATAATCTTTGGAACCCCCACTTTGCTGTGGAGACCTGCCCTGACTTCGTTCCACACGCTCATTCCTGCATTCCTTTGCAAAGTGACCGTTTTGCTGACAATTGTAGCATCTCACCTTCGCCTTATCAAACCCTGGCTTTCCACCGACAAACTTTCTCCCGGTCTTCCTCATAAACCGCTTCACTCTTCTTACAATCATGGCCATCTGCCATTGCAGATCCATTTCCTCTAGATCATCAGCATCAATCTGGTCATAGTCTTCATCCAACATAGCTGGATCAACAACCTTCCCTTGAATGTAGTTCTCATAGGAAGCAATAAAAGAAGCATAGAGACCAAACTGCTCTTCAGGAGACTTGACACTCATAGGCATCTTGGAGTAGTTGTTGCTGGGAGTACTTGGAGAGTAACTACTCTTGCTTACCTGGGGTTGAGAACCACTCGATCCACCTGCTACATAGCAAACATCACCATTTGTGTTGATTGACACATGACCCTCATGTGATGAGTTTGCGCCCGACTCTCCCTTCGAGTAGTAGGCAGCAGATTCAGTCTTCGATCCTGAGCTAGTGTTGACTTTAGCTCCATACATACCTGGATCTTGAACCTGATCCATAGGTGTCTCCTTTCTGACCATGTTAAGCTCAAAGGTTCTGAGCTTGTTGACTGTCGTTTCTAGATCATATGTGGGAAAGTCTTTGTCTTCCCTCATCAGCACAGTATACATCTCCCATTTTGGTGGGAGAGCATCTAGAAGCTTCTCAACTATTTCTTCTTCTCGGTAGGAAATTGAATAGTTACTCAATTCAGTCATCAGATGGTAATATCGAGTGATAATATCATCTAAAGATTCATTCTTCAAATACTTGAAGACTGAGAACTGGGTTTTGAGCAATTTTATCTTTGAAGCACGGATTCCTACATTCCCTTCAAATCTGTTCTCAAGAGCTTCCCAAAGCTCTCTTGCTGACGTGTACTTTCTAAACGTATGAAGGATCTCTTGTGGAAGAGCCATAGTAATAGCAGCATGAGCCTTGCTCTCGGCCTCATACATCTTTTTCTCTTCTTCTTCCATTTTGCTATACTTTTTTATTTGATCACGACCTTCATACTCCATAACTGGTGGAATATAACCATCCTGGATGCATACCCACATCTTCGCATCCTGGTATTTGACGTATTGTATGAACCGATCCTTCCATGCAACGAAATCGGTTCCCTTCAGCAATCTAGGGGCCTTAGTAGCTGACCCTGCTTCAACTTCCATCTTCACTAACTCAGAGATGTTAATCGACGACATCTTTCCCGAAAAGTAAGAAACCCGAAAAAATCAAAAAAAATTTTCTGAAAAGTACTGTAGGCGAAGTTACGGATAACTTCGCTTAAGCCTTAACTTCGCCGCTGATTAACTTCGCTGAAGAACTTCGCTGATGATTAACTTCGCTTAAGGTAAGCGAACTTAGGAGATAGGCGGAGTTGTAGAGAACTTCGCTGAGTTAGGCGAACTTGAGAAGGTAGGCGAAGTTGTTGATAACTTCGCTTAACCTTATATCTTCGCCGAAACCCTACGTATCCTGACGGCAACTTCGCCTGATGAACACGGACGTTTTTGCAGATCTGAAATCTAGATTTTACGAGGTTTTTGACGGTGCAAAGGCTTGAACACGATGGTAGGAGGTAAGATTGACTCAAAAACACAGAAAACACGTCCCGCGAATAGTCGAAACGGGACGAATTCTACACCCGCATGAATATCCCGAACCACACAATCGAGCAAAAGCTCTGATACCAATTGTAGGTTCCCTGGACGGATCGCACGAGATATCTCGGTCTACTCAGGTGCGGAATCCCTGCGTAGATCGTTACGAGTATAGAACACGAATCACACGAACACACGAAACGAACACACGTTATATATTATAACTCAAACACGTGATGTAATATCACTGTTACAGACTTTCGTCCTCACGTTACAATGAACTTGAACAGCTGACACGAACTTAAACAACGATTACAAACTAAGCCGTAACCTAGGACAATTTATACACGACAACTTCGCCTGGCATGTTCAGGCGAAGTTGTCCATAACTTCGCTTGACTAACAAGTTCGCCTGTTAAGCGAACTTGTCAGTAACCTCGCTTAAACATACAAAACATAATTAAACATTACAGACTCGATTACAGACACTAGACTATGAACTACTGACATTATGCACCAACAGTAAGGTTCTTCATGTTAGTGAGACACATGATCAAGTGAAACCAAAATTCGTTCCAACTGAACCCATATGTCAGAACAAGAATTCAAACATTGTTCAGGCAGCTAACTTAAGACGAAAGTCTAGGAAGCCGGTAACTTATTCACAAGTGGCTGAACAACAGTTGAAATCTGTTCAAGTTAATGATCAAAGAGAAAACCAAGAGGTGCCCAAGACTGAGGCCTGGGCTGCCTTTTTGAACTAATCACTTTTGTTTGTGTGTAGGATTCATCCAAGACCATCTCTGGTGAAAACTGGATCATGGATAGCAGATGTTCTCGCCATATTACTGGAAATCTCAACCTCTTATCAAATGTGAGAAATATTCAAGGGGTTATGTAGCGTTTGCTGGGAATTCTGGGGGCATGATCACACAAGAGGGTGAAGTTTCAAATGGTCACATTACGTTTGAGAAAGTGAATTATTGCGACAAAGTTGATCATAACTTATTGAGTGTATCGCAGATTTGTGATAAAAAGTACACTACGATATTTACTGACAAAGAATGTCTTATCTTGAAACCGGGTTATGTTATTCCAGAGGACATGGTTGTCATGCGATCACCACGATCAAATGATATTTATGTCTTAAATATGAGTTCTAAGGTATCCACATCGATCGAAACATGTTTTGTCTCGAAAGCAACCGAGAAAGACTCGATTCTATGGCATCGTAGAATGGGTCACATACATGTCAGAAAGATGAATTATTTAATGGCAAATGACTTAGTTGAGGGTGTCTCGTTAAAGAATTTTAAGTTATCCGATCACTGCGTTGCATGCAATAAGGGCAAGCAGAAGAAGAAGACACATCCCTCTAAGTTATTGAATTCCATTGATACTCCTCTTGAACGACTTCATATGGATTTGTTTGGTCCAGTGAATCGTGCGAGTATTTCTGGAGACCGGTATTGTCTTGTAGTGACTGATGATTATTGTTGGTACATGATGTCAGTAGTTCAGTGTCAAGTGTCTGTAATCGAGTTTGTTAGATTTATGTTTTTGTATGTAAGCGAAGTTAGCTCACAAGTTCGCTGATACATGCGAACTTGTGAACTAAGCGAAGTTAGGGACAACTTCGCCTGAATATGCCAGGCTAAGTTGTTGCCTTTATAATCAGCTAGGTTACGGCTGTATAAACGAGTGAATCAGTTAGTCGAGTTTACGAGTCAGAGAGTTTGTGTATTCAGTGATCATTGTATCACGTGTTTCCGGTTGCAATACAACGTGTTTGTGTTTATTGTAACGTGTGTTCGATCGTATAGTCTTCTACGCTCGTAACGTCTTACGTAGGGATTCCGCACCTACGTAGAACGAGATATCTCGTGTAGATCCGGCTGGGAACCTACAATTGGTATTAGAGCATTTGCTCGTGATTGTGGTTCGGGATTATCACGCGGGTGTAGAAATCGTTCCGTTCGACTATTCGCGGGACGTGTTTATCGAGTTTTTGTGTTATACTCACCTCCTACCATCATAAACAACCCATTAAACCTTCACAAACCTCGTAAAATCCAGAAATCAAACCTGCAAAAACTTCGTGTTCATCAGGCGAAGTTGCCGTCACTGTTCGTAGGGTTTCGGCGAAGATATAAGGTTAAGCGAAGTTATCCACAACTTCGCCTACCTTCTCAAGTTCGCCTATCTCAAGCGAAGTTACCCATAACTTCGCCTACCTCACAAGTTCGCTTACCTTAAGCGAAGTTATACACAACTTCGCCGAATCAGGCGAATTTAACAAAGGGAGCGAAGTTCAGAATCAGCGAAGTTCAGACTTAAGCGAAGTTATCCACAACTTCGCCTACAGTACTGTTAAAAATAAAGTTTTTATTTTTCGGGTTTCTTTGTGTTTTGTGAAAGATGTCTTCAATAAACATTACGGAACTGGTGAAGATGGAAGTGGAAGCGGGTTCAGCTACAAAGGCACCGAAGATGCTTAAAGGAACTGATTTTGTAGCGTGGAAAGATCGGTTTGAGCAATACGTCAAGTACCAAGATGCTAAAATGTGGGTGTGCATACAAGATGGTTACATTCCACCAACTACTGAGTATGAGGGTCGTGATCAGATAAAGAAATACAAAGAGATGGAAGAAGAAGAAAAGAAAATGTATGAGGCTGAAAGCAAAGCTCATGCAGCGATAACAATGGCTCTTCCACAAGAGATTCTACACACCTTCAGAAAGTATAAAACTGCTAGAGAGCTTTGGGAAGCACTTGAAAACCGATTTGAGGGTAATGTGGGGATTCGTGCATCAAAAATTAAACTTCTAAAAACTCAATTCTCGGTGTTCAAGTATCTGAAAAATGAGTCACTTGATGATATCATCACGAGATATTATCATCTGATGACCGAACTCAGCAACTATTCCATTACTTACAAAGAAGATGAGATTGTTGAAAAGCTTCTTGATGCTCTCCCACTGAAATGGGAGATGTACACTGTCTTGATGAGAGAAGACAAAGAGTTTGCCGACTATGACTTGGAAACAGCAGTCAACAAACTAAGAACTTTTGAACTTAACATGGTTCGAAAAGAGACACCAACTGATCAGATTCAGGATCCAGGAATGTATGGTGCAAAAGTTAACTCAAGTTAAAGTTCGAAGTCTGAATCGTCTGCTTACTACTCTAAGGGAGACTCAGGCACTAACTCAACACATGAAGGTCATGTTTCTCTCAACATGAATGGTGATGTGTGTTTTGTAGCTGGTGGATCAAATGCTTCTAAACCTCAAGCAACCAAGAGTAGTTTTTCCCCAAGTGTTTCGAACAACAACTACTCAAAGATGCCCATGAGTGTTAAATCTGCTGAACAACAGTTTGCTCTCTATGCATCTTTCATTGCTTCATATGAAAATTACATTCAGGGTAAGATTGTTGATCCTGCAACATTGGATGAAGACTATGATCAGATCGATGCTGATGATCTGGAAGAGATGGATCTGCAGTGGCAGATGGCGATGATTGTGAGAAGGGTTAAGAGGTTTATGAAGAAGACAGGTAGGAAGTTTGTTGGTGAAAGACCAGGGTTCGATAAGTCGAAGGTCAGGTGTTACAACTGTCAACAGAATGGCCATTTTGCGAAGGAGTGCACAAATGAACGTGTAGAACGTAGTCAAAACATGTCTACACAACAGAGTGGGGGTGGTAATGAGAATAGAGCCATGATTTCCAGACAAGACGGGGAGTATAACTGGAATCTGCATGTTGAAGAAGTGTTCGAACAGGCCAATTTGGCTAACATTGAAACTGCAGATACTGAGAAAGTGACTGGCGAAAGTGAAGCTTACATGGCAGAAGCTCAAAATGAAGCTTACATGGCAGATGTGAAAGACCAGCTCTCTGAGGTAAGTACCAAACTCCCTTGTACTAAGTGTGAAAATCTGTCTGAACAATTGACAACTTTAACTGATCAGTATGTTAGTTTGGATGCTCAATTTAAAACCTTAAAAGAAGATCATCATTTCACTAAAGCTAGAGAAAATAGTTACAAGGTAAAAATAAAAGCTAGTGAGAAAGATATTAGAAGTCTTAAAGCAAATCTAGCTGAAAAAATTCAAGTAATTAATCTGAGCTATGAAGTGTTAGAAGAAAAAACCAAACTAATAGCTGAAAGGGATAAACAGATAGCTGATCACCAGGTGAAAGTGGTGGAACTTAACAGGAAACTTGAGAAATTTAGAAATTCCTCGGCTATACTTGATCACCTCGTTAGTGATCAAAGTTCCCCAGTTAAAAGGGGAGGAATTGGTTATCATGAAGTTCCACCACCTTACAATCATAATTACACTTATGATCCTAGTAATCAGAAATCTGTTGATGTTGATTATAGTCAGACAGTTCCGGTTAAGGTTACTATTAAAGAACCGGAAGTTAGTAAAGGCGAAACAAGTAAGCCTGTTTCGAGTGTTAAGATTTCTGCTCCTAGTCCTGTCTCATCAAACTCGGACAAGTCATCCGAGTCTAGTGAGACAAAAGAAAAGGCAGTGTTACCAAAAAAGTGGAGAGAAACATAAGTCAAATGAAAAGAATTCTCCACTAAACCCGTATGTCCCACCATATGTGAGACAAACGGGCAGTAATGCAGCCTCAACATCTAAAACAACTATTGAAAAGAAAGTTGAACACAAGAGTTGTTTCAGATGTAATCAATTAGGACACCTAATTGCTGATTGCCCTCTGAAGCAAAGATTCAGAGGTGTGAGGCCTTCGAAAACTGAGAATAGAACTAATCACTATAATGGTAAAAATGAAAACTCTTCAAAGTTCAGAAATTGGACTAATCCAGGTTTTCAAAGAAATCAACCTCAGTTTTTCCCCGTTAACAACCAAATCATGAGAAATAATTCATTTAATTCTAGAAGGTTTGGATGGCCTCATAGTCAATCTCCAAGAAGGTATCCTTTTAGGACTTACAAAAATTATTCTGATACTAACTTTGGACAGCCAAGGTACGGGATGTATCGACCCAAGACCAATAGGTCTTGGGTCCCCAGATTTTAATCGTCTGCTTTAATCGTGCAGGAACAGTTGAACAGGGCTGCAAACAATCTATGGGTTGTGGATAGCGGCTGTTCCCGGCACATGACGGGTAACAAGAGTTTGTTACACGAATGGAAACCTGTTCAGGGAGGAAGAGTGAGTTTCGCTGGAGAGAGTGGTGGAAGGATCACAGGAATTGGGACGGTGACTAACGGAAAGATGACGTTAGAGAAAGTAAATTTTGTCGAAGAACTGAAGCACAATCTGCTGAGTGTTTCGCAGATTTGTGACAAAGACTACACCGTGCACTTTACCAAGAATGAAGCGATCATGCTATATCCTGGTTTCAAGATACCAGAGGATTGGATTGTTATGAAGGCTCCAAGAGAAAAGAATACGTATATTATGGACATGAGGTCGACTGAAATGGCAACAGAAGAATCGTGCCTTCTGTCGAAAGCAACTGAGTCGGAGTCCGAATTATGGCATAGGAGAATGGGGCATATTCATCTTCGGAAAATGAACTACATTGTCAAGAATAGGCTTGTGCTGGGTGTTCCCTTGAAGAATTTCAACTTTGAAGACCAATGCTTATCGTGCAAAAAGGGAAAGCAACACAAGAAATCCCATCACACCAAGAAAGTTAATTCAATAGTCAGTACCCTAGACTTACTTCACATGGATCTCTTTGGTCCCGTGAATACAAAAAGCCTAGGTGGAACATCTTACTGCTTGGTGATCACTGATGATTTCTCTCGATACTCTTGGGTATATTTCCTGAAGTCAAAGGATGAAACTGTTCAGATGGTAATAAATTTGATTACCAAGGTTGAGAATATTATGGGAAAAAGAGTTAAATACATCAGGAGTGACAATGGGACTGAGTTCAAGAACTATCAAATGGAGCTCTTCTGCTTACAGAAAGGAATAGAACACCAGTACAGCGCTCCGTATACTCCGCAACAAAATGGAGTGGCTGAGAGGAAGAACAGAACGTTAATTGAAGGAGCCAGAACCATGCTGGCTGATTCGAAACTTCCTGTGGTGTTCTGGACTTAAGCTGTTGCAACAGCCTGTTATATCCTTAATCGAGTGTTAACCGTTAAAAGATTAAATAAAACATGTTATGAACTTATGCATGGGAGAAAGCCCAACTTGAGTGGTCTTGAACCATTTGGGTCCCCGTGTTCGATATTAAAGACTAATTCTAAATTTGGCGAAGTAGCCGACGAAGGAATTTTGGTCGGATACGTTGTTGGGACTCCCAACAGACGAGTCTTTAATACATCGACCAGCAAGGTTGAGGTGGTCTGTAACACTGATATCACAAGTTACAAATCACCAAAACCAAGCACGGGACCCGCTGGGGTTTTCGACTATGATAGACTTTTCAAATCTTTTAACATACCTTACTTGGATTGTGCAGAAGTAGATGAAAGAATTGCTTCGAAGATGATTTATGATGAGGAAGACAATTATGTGCAACGACCGAAGTATGATGAATGTCAGCCTTCCTCGTCAAATGCTGTCAACACCCCTGCTGCCTCTACAGAAGAGGAATTCTTCAATCCGTTTCACTCTCAACAACAATCACCCACTGATGAGCTATCTTCAAATCTGGAAGACAATCTGCAAGTCAGTGCGGTTCTGACTACGAGAGTTCACAAAAATCACCCATTGGAGAATGTGATAGGTGATCTGTCCGACGGTGTACAAACAAGACAAAGCTTGAATGAGCACACCTGTGTTTATACAAGCATTAAAGATTCAGGCATAATCAACGAATGCTTATACACCTGCTTCATCAGCCAGATTGAACCAAAGAACTATCAAATGGCTCTCAAGGACAGCTCGTGGGTCGAAGCCATGCAAGAAGAATTAGCCTAGTTTAAGAAGATGGAGGTATGGAACTTGGTTGCAAAACCAAAGAATGTGCATGCGATTGGCACAAAATGGGTCTTCAAATGCAAGAGAGATGAGAAAGGGATTATTATCAGGAACAAGGCGAGGCTGGTTGTAAAAGGTTTTAATCAGCAAGAGGGGATTGATTACAATGAGGTGTTTGCTCCTGTGGCGAGATTGGAAGCCATCCGATTGTTTTTGGCATTTGCTGCACATAAGGAGATGAAGGTATTTCAGTTAGACGTGAAGAGTGCGTTCCTTAACGGCAAAGTCGATGAGGTTGTGTACTTTGAGCAACCTCCGGGTTTCCTGACCCAGACTTTCCTGATCACGTATACAAGCTAAGTAAAGCACTGTATGGACTACATCAGGCCCCTCGTGCCTGGTATTCAACACTATCCGACTACTTGCTTGAGAATGAGTTTGAAAGAGGAAAGATTGATAGCACTTTGTTCTTCAAGAGAAAAGGGAGCGACTTTCTACTGGTGCAAGTCTACGTGGACGACATCATCTTTGCTGCATCAAAAGTCGCCATGTGTCAGGAGTTTGAGGCCGTCATGAAAAAGAGATTCGAAATGAGTGCTATGGGTGAACTAACTTTCTTTTTAGGATTGCAGGTTGATCAGAAGAAAGATGGGATGTTCATTCATCAGACTAAGTATGTCCATGATGTTCTCAAACGCTTCAAGATGGAGGACAGCACTCCATTTGATACTCCAGTCTGCGTCAACCATAAATTGGGTGCTGATTCAGACAACGATGCAGACGTGGACCCAACCCAATTACGGGCAATAATAGGTTCTTTAATGTACTTAACTGCTTCTAGACCTGATATTATGTTGGCAGTTTGTCTTTGTGCACGCTTTCAGGCAAACCCAAAGGAATCTCACTTGAAGGGTGCGAAGAGAATACTGCGCTATCTCAAAGGCAAACCTAAGCTGGGGTTGTGGTACACGAGAGGAGGAGACTTGGAGTTGGTCGCCTACACAGATTTTGATTATGGAGGGTGCAACCAGAGTCGGAAGTCAACTACAGGTGGATGTCAGTTTCTTGGTGGCAGATTAGTGTCATGGCAATGCAAGAAGCAGACCTCAGTCGCCATTTCAACCTGTGAAGCAGAATACATGGCAACATCAAACTGCTGCTCCCAGGTTCTTTGGATTCAACAACAGTTGCGCGATTATGGTCTGAATTTCACTCATACTCCTATTTGCATTGATAATACTGCTGCTATCTCAGTAACTAACAATCCCGTAAAGCATCGCAAAACTAAACATATTGACATCCGTCATCATTTTATACGGGATTGTGCTGAGAAGAAACTGATTGTGCTCGAAAAGGTTGATACGTTAGATAATTTCGCTGATTTGTTCACTAAAGCGTTTGACAAAAATCGTTTTCAAAACCTTGTTGAGCTGAATGGGATGATCAATCCCGAGTAACCGTGTTTTGTGACTTGTTAAAAAAAAAAAAAAAAAAAAAACGTCACTATCGCTTAGAATTATGTCGGTTGCCTCAGTTTGAAGGACATATCTTCGGATATGTTTGGTCCTCATTTCTACTTGTAGAATATGAGGATAGCCATTAACCAGATGACTGAAAGTGACCGGGGCGGTGTATGATGTGCTTTTATTCTTTCGCTGAAAATTAGTCGTTCAAACTTAGTTAGAAGGACACATACTCGAATGTGGTCGGTCCAGCTGATCCATTGGATCTTCAGGATAGCCGTTTACCTGAAGACTTTGACTTGATCGGGGCGATAGAAGTTAAATTTTTTTTCTCTTTCGGGAAATGAAATTATTTTTCAAGTCTACTACTTCGTAAGAAGTTGTATTTACTATGTTTAACAGAAAATTGATCCAACCTTGGAAAGTGATACATATACTGATTCTGTGTGCTTAACTAGTGAAGTTATTAGGCCTAAAAGACTTTAGAAAAGTCATTGTATGTCATGGTAGCTTTTTATGGTGCGTAAAAGTATAAGTGATACTAACTAAATCTACTCGATTTTACGTGGAAACTTCTTAAGAGTTGTGCATGTCTCCATATATACCTTTCCGAATGATAGGCAGAAAAGCGATTACCCAATCATACACGAGCCCGTGAGTGTTCTGATTCCCGTGAAGATAGTGTGTCAAGAAACTACAGTGATCCAGATTCGGGACTGGCAGTTGTTTACTACTCTGAAGTTTGTGTAAATACTTAAAAAAAAATGTGTGAGTGATTGAGACATTCTAGAGTTAATAATATTAATACTTCTCAATCAAGATGTAAGAAAGAGTACGAGAAGAAGAGTCTAAAGATTGAAGAGTACGAGAAGAAGAGTCTAAAGATCGAAGAGTACGAGAAGAAGAGTCTAAAGATCGAAGAGTACTTACTATTTAATCAGACACTACGAGTCGAGGTCAAATCGGGGTGACTTGGGGAAAGCCAAATACGCTTTGAGAATAGATAGGAGGCATCATAATCTCTGAGTTGTTGCCCATTTAAATTTTGAGCTTAATTGAACCTAACCCGTATCACAGAAACGATGAAAACCATTCTAAGTTATTTACCTGCTTACAACCTGTTTCTTTATGTCATAATACGGCTGAACACGGATCTGTGTGACAGTCACGTAGTTAGTATGATTCCTGTTCGGATCTTTTCTAAAACATGGTAGTCCCTATCGAGACTGAAATTTGATCCCGTGTACTTTATTTTTAAAATTTTTCTACTTATGTAGTTGTATGATTTTATACCTGGTTACTTGGTCTTGATCGTATCATTTAACACTTTAAAGGTTGTTTTAAAACTTAATTGCAAATTGTTCAAATTATAGGGTTTGTTTTGAAAATTTTAATACCGGCGAAGTTATCCATAACTTCGCCTGCAAGGCGAAGTTATCCTTAACTTCGCCTGTATAACTCTGACCCTATATAAAGAAGTTTTAAGGTCAAACTGTTCATCATTTTCATAAACCGGCGAACTTACTCACTGAAACCCTAAGCGAAGTTACATATCAATTCATCTGTGTTAATCTTTCTCTGTTCTAATCCGATTAAAGGTGTGTAGGGTTGATATATCGTATAATCATTGTCATGGGTGTTAATCATAGGTCGTATTGACCCGATTCAAGACTCCGTTTTGTCGAAACTTCAAATACCCGATTATCAAACTTGTTATTACGTGGTCGTAATCTACTTGAACGTCTAGATCGTCATAAAATCATGTTTTACGGAGTCCTCAATCTCCAAATTCACCAACTACACGTCGATTCGAAAACCTAACTGTTGCCGATTCATATTCAGGCGAACTTACAGGTTAGGCGAAGTTATTCTTAACTTCGCCTGAGGTTTAACTTCGCCTTATAATTAATTGTGTAACAGTACTTTAGCGATGTTGTGGTTAGGCGAAGTTATCATTAACTTCGCCTGGCCCTTTTTACTTAACTGTTATCCGGCGAAGTTCAAGTTGAGGCGAAGTTGTTCCCAACTTCGCCCCACCTCTAACTTCGCCTATACAGAATGAATCACAACTTCGCTCATGGTAACAGGCGAACTTGTGATTTGCTTTGACGTTTATCTAACTTAGTCTGTTTGATGCAGATATGGCTGCTGTAGGTGGTACAGGCGGTGATGACGGTGGTGATAACCAAAGACAGTTCTTCCCGGGTCATAACATGTACATAATATTAGACCCGGAGGCGAGCGGAGTTGATGATTTCCGCGAAATCATCACATTCTTACTACGCTCGCGTATATTCCACGCGATTACGACAACACTGCCAATATCCTTGCCAAACATTGAGGATTTTTGGCAGATTGTGGAATATGACTGTAGGGTCGAGCCCCCGGTGATGCGAGCAACAGTCAACAATCACATTGTTCAGTTCTCATCTGAACAGATACGGGCGGCTTTACGATTTGGAGATGAGACGAGGGATGACCCGACAGATTTTGTGGCTCCTTTCCGTGATGGAGCGTTTCTGAGGATGGATACTCTGCTCCCTTGGGAGATACTCAGAGAAGGAAGGGGTTTTTGCTTGACCAGTGGCGCTTTCTCATGCATGTAATGATAGTTTGCATGTCAGGGAGAAAGGCGGGCACTGATGGTATGGGCGCGACCATGCAGTCGGCGATGACTGCTCTGACTTATAATAAGCGTTACAGCTTTAGTCAGATGGTCTTCTACGAGATTGATCGACAAAGAAGAGCGGTGGCGCGTGAGAGATTTATCATGTATCCAAGATTCCTCCAAATGATCTTGAATCATGTTGCTCCAACGCTACCTCGGCGCCGCCCGATCAGATACGTTGAAAGTGTGAGCAAAAGGATCTTCGCCCAATGCAGATCCTCCAGTGCGAGGAGCAAACCTGAGCTCCGTCCTCGGCATACTCCACTATTTGGGTACTTGATCAACCCGGAGTATGTGCCTGCTCGTGGGGACGAGTTTCGGGACCCGGCACCACAACAGGCAGGAGCACCTCAAGCTATACCTGCTGCTCCTGTTGTGTCACCGGAGGAGAACGTAGATCTTGACGCAGAGTTTGGCAGTCAAGGATTCTTTGACATGGAGAGGGTGGGCCCTGAAGAGAATGTGCAAGTCTCGGTTGAGAGGGTGTCGAGTGTGAATGTCACTAGGGCAGCTACAACGGTGGCTGACTCTGATTCAGAAGATGATGTGGCTGTAGCGAGACGAATTCTAGTCAACCATGAACGGGTTCAAGGGAAAAGAAAGAGAACTGATGATGACAGCGAGTCAGACTATGAAGAAGAGGTACATCAGTTGATTCGGAGATCAAGAAGGGAACGGGCAGGTGCAGGATCGGGAGCTGGTGAGAGCTCGAGGGTGGTACGTTTCACCCCACCCGCACTGTCCGGTATGACAATGGTCCCATCATCATTACAGGTCACAAGGCCAAGCGCCACGGATGTTCCCGTGGTGGCTACCTCATCTGCCTTTGGCCTCCCACCAACTACATTCCAACTATCGGCTCCGGAGATTGTATCGTTGCCACCTCCAACTCTTACTCCAACGGAGGTCGTGGCATGATTTATTGAGTCGACGGTTGTGGCCACTGCAGGGTTATCGGTGACGATACCACCTGCGGTTACGTCTATGCCTACTTCTGAGGTCCCGGTTACATCGGAAATCCCTCCTCAGTATACTCAAGATATATCACATCTGAGGTTTGATTTCGATGCAACCTTATCAGACTCTGAACGAATAGCAGCACTTGAACGGGTCGTGGCAGAACAGTCAAGGATTAATCTTATCCAGACCCAGGCTATTCAACGCCTAGTTGCTGAGAATCAGATGCAGTCGTCCCTGCTGGTAGAACATGGTAAAATCATAGATGCTTTGAAGGAGTTCTTGGCATCTCAGGGGGAGACGAGCTGTAAAGGCGATGAGCTGAGGACTAAGAAGCGAAATGATAGAGACGATGATCCCAATGCATCGAAAGGTGCAGGTGGTGAGTTGCCAAGAACTGAACAAGCTCTTGGGACTTCCACAACTCAGGGGGAGTCAACAAGTGCAGCTGGCGGTTCGGGTGATGATGTGGTGGTAGTGGACGTTGAGGAGATGGATGATGAATTCATAGGTGATGATGATGTATTACTAGTGGATGAGATAGAGAAGATTGGTGCAGAGATAGTGATTGATAATGATATAGAAGAGGGAGAGATTGTAGAAGAGAATGTGGAGCATGAGATACCAGAAGTTGATAAGCCAGATATGGGTAAAGAGATTGGGAATGATGAGACGGAATGGGAAGAGCAGCCAAGATGGAAAGAAGGCTATGCTCAATGGTTTGTAAAAACGAAGAAACCGGCGGTCCCTACAATGTTCAAGAAGAGTTACAACATTAGAGGCTATGCTGAAGCGAGAAAGGGGATTATATGCTGGATATATGATGAGCAGTTGAGGCTCTTTGTTATTAAGAGATATGATGGTGTTCAGTACTTCAAAAGGCTGCTGAGATCATTGAATACATTGCCTGAGTGTGAAGTGAAAGACTTAGCCAGATTGGGATTGATAAATCGAAGTGATGATAATATGGCTAGAGTCATCGGGAAGATAGTATGGAAGGTGAGTATAAAGGAAAAGAAGTTCGAGCTGTTGAAACCACAAAAGGGAAAACTCATCGAAGACAAAGATAGAGGATTGAGAGCAGATGGCAAACCTTGGATGATTATGAAGTATAAGCCGATCCGGTGTTTGAAAGAAGTGCCGATGAAACAGATGCCCAAGGATGTGCTGAAGAATCTGAAGTGGTGGTATGTAGATTGTGAGACAGCTGAGCAGTAATGGAAGACGAAGATGAACAAGAGCTGCTGAGAGTATATGATCCGATGCATCTAGTGAACTTGTCGCAAGCTGATCTGCAGGTGCTGAATGAGAAGAAGATATTTTATATTCCTGCTTAAAAAGACGAAGCGAAGAAATATCAAAGAATTGTATCAGTTTGTGTACGTGAAGGAGTTCATGCTTAAAGATGAAGATACAAGATTGTTGAAGATTACAAGACACGTGTTTGAAGATAAAGATTGAAGCTACTGCCAAGGGGGAGTCTGTTGGTACATGATGTCAGTAGTTCAGTGTCAAGTGTCTGTAATCGAGTTTGTTAGATTTGTGTTTTTGTATGTAAGCGAAGTTAGCTCACAAGTTCGCTGATACATGCGAACTTGTGAACTAAGCGAAGTTAGGGACAACTTCGCCTGAATATGCCAGGCGAAGTTGTCGCCTTTATAATCAGCTAGGTTACGGCTGTATAAACGAGTGAATCAGTTAGTCGAGTTTACGAGTCAGAGAGTTTGTGTATTCAGTGATCATTGTATCACGTGTTTCCGGTTGCAATACAACGTGTTTGTGTTTATTGTAACGTGTGTTCGATCGTATAGTCTTCTACGCTCGTAACGTCTTACGTAGGGATTCCGCACCTACGTAGAACGAGATATCTCGTGTAGATCCGGCTGGGAACCTACAATTATTCAAGATACTCTTGGGTGTTATTTATGAGTTCGAAGGATCAAACACCGGTTTTGGTACAAAACTTTATTACTAAGATCGAATCACTATATAAACAAAAGGTGAGGAGAATCCGAAGTGATAATGGTACTGAATTCAAAAACACTATATTGGATTTCTTTTGTATTCAAAAGGGAATTCACCGAGAATATAGTGCACCTTACGTACCTCAAAAAAACGGTGTTGCTGAACGGAAAAATAGAACTCTGATTGAAGCTGCACGCACAATGCTTGCTGATTCTAAGCTTCCTGTCCAATTCTGGAATGAGGCAGTGAATACAACTTGTTATACGCTTAATCGAGTTCTAACTGTGAAACGACTCAAGAAAACAAGCTACGAGCTCTTAAATAATAGAAAACCTAATTTAAAGTACCTGGAACCATTTGGGTGTCCGTGTACAATGTTGAAGAAGGATTCGGGTAAATTTGAAGAAAAAGCTATAGAAGGGTATTTTTTGGGATATGCATCTCCAAAGAAAAGGGTTTTTAATTTCACATCTGGTTGTGTTGAAGAATGGTACCATGTGGACTGTCAAAAGTACACAACTCCTCCTCAAGGGAAAGGTCCAGACTAGATGTTTGACTATGATAGTTTATTTAATTCATTTACTCCTTCGACTGAACACATTGACGAAGATCTGGTTCGACCGTACTTTGAAGATCTTTGACCATTCCAAGATTTTCAAGTTCTAATGATGTTGAAGCTCAACCAGATGCTCCAACTGAAGAACCTCAAGTTGTTTCTCCAGTTGCTATTGATAATATTTCTACTTCTTCTGATGATGATCAAGCTGAAGATCAAGTTATTGATCTTGACAGTGATAATGTTTCATCTCCCGAGTTAGGTGAACATTACACTAACTTATTTGATAATGTTGTTGTTCCTGAGAATCCCACTCTTCGGATTCATGGATATCATCCACAGGAAAACATCATTGGCGAACTTGATGTGGGCGTTCGTACACGTCATCAAGTTGCTTCGTCAAGTGATAATAACATATTGTGTGCTTACACTAACTTACATTCTTCGGGAATTGTAAAACTTGCTAAATTCTCCTGCTTTCTATCTCAAGTTGAGCCAACGACAGCTCGTAAGGCACTTGAAGATCCTTCTTGGGTAGAAGCTATGCAAAAAGACTTACAGCAATTTGCACGTTTGGGTGTTTGGGACTTAATAAACAAACCTGCTAGAGTCAAGAAAGCCATTCCGACTAAGTGGGTATTTAAGTGTAAGAAGGACGATCGAGGGGTGATTGTCAGAAACAAAGAACGTCTAGTGGTGCAAGGTTTTCATCAGCAAGAGGGTATTGATTACACAGAGGTATATGCTCCAGTTGCAAGATTAGAGTCGATTCGAATCTTCCTGGCATATGCAGCTTATAAGAATATAAAGGTCTATCAAATGGATGTTAAAAGTGCTTTTCTCAATGGTGAATTACACGAGGAAGTGTTTGTTTTACAGCCTCCTGGTTTTTAAGATCCTGATTATCCGGACCGTGTTTACCGATTAAACAAGGCCCTGTATGGTCTACATCAAGCCCCGAGAGCTTGGTATGGCACGCTCGCCGACCATCTGACTGATAATGGCTTCAAACGAGGGACTGTCGACTGCACTTTATTTCATAAAACTGTTGGTGACGATCTTCTCCTTGTCCAGATTTATGTCGACGATATTATTTTTGAGTCTACAAACGACACATTGTGTAAGGAGTTCGAGAAGTCCATGCAAACAAAGTTCGAGATGAGCTCGATGGGAGAGATGAATTTCTTTTTAGGGTTGCAGGTTCACCAGTCTGCTCACGGAATTTTTATTCACCAGACTAAGTATGTGAACGACGTCTTGAGCCGATTCAAGATTTCTGCCGGAAAAATCCCTTCTACTCCTCTTCCAGTAGAGCACAATTTATCACCGGATGAATTGGAGGATTCCGTTGATCCTACCCTCTATCGTGCCATGATCGGTTCTTTAATGTATTTAACGACTTGTCGCCCTGATATTATGTTTGCTGTTTGTCTTTGTGCTAGGTATCAAGCAAGTCCACGAGTGACTCACCTAGCTGCAGTCAAGAGAATTCTTCAGTATTTGAGGTGAAATCCAGACATCGGGTTGTGGTACCCCAAGGATGATACAGTCGATCTTACTTCCTACTCAGACTCAGATTATGGAGGATGCAAGATCAACTTCAAATCAACGACTGCAGGATGCCAATTTTTAGGAAACCGGCTTGTTTCCTGGCAGTGTAAGAAGCAGACAACGGTCTCCACTTCAACCGCCGAAGCTAAGTATGTTGCAGCCTCGAGTTGCTGTTCCCAGGTTTTGTGGTTACAACAACATCTTCCCGACTACGGTTTGAAGTTTCTTACTATTCCTATTTTGATTGATAATTCTGCTGCAATTTCTATCACAAAGAATCCCGTACAACATTCGAAAACAAAGCATATCGAAATTCGATATCACTTTATACGGGATTGCTTTGAGAAGAAGTTGATTGATCTTGAGAAAGTACATACTGACTTTCAGAAAGCCGATCTGTTTACTAAAGCTTTTGACAAAACGCGTTTTAAATTTTTGCTTGATTTAAACAGATTGAAGACCCTCGCTGATATCCTTAAACAAGGATGACTATTTGTATTTTCTGTCATATTTTTCTTTTAAAATTTATTTTGGTTTTAGGGGGTGAAAATCTAGAAAATACAAAAAGAGTAAAAATCTAGAAAATACAAAAAGAGTGTGTTTTTCGTTTGTATAGATAAAATTCAAAAACATTAAAAAAATTTCAAAATTCAAAAATATTGTGATTTCTGTTCTTTAATGTTTTTCTTTAAATATTTAGAAAAACCAAAAACATTTTAAAATTTTGAAAAACCAAAAAGAATGTGATTTATGTTTTGTACAGAAAAATCCGAAAAACCAAAAAGATTGTGAAGGTTATTTTGTTTATAGGAAAATTGAAAAAGACAAAAATATTGTGTTTTTAATATTTGTATAGAGAAAAACCAAAAAGATTTTTGCAGGTGTTTTTAGATTATTTTCTCGCTGAAAATTATGTCGGTTATTTAAGCTTGTGAAGCATGCTTGCATGTCTTGGTCCTATTATTCACTTGTGAATTGATGGTTAGCCATTTATTTATAAACTTAAGTTAACTGGGCGATTAAATTTATCTTTTCTTTATTTTATGCTCCTCAAAATTTTGAGTTTTTGAAGCAAAAAGAGAACATGATAGTACATTGTTTATCTTAACTCCAAATCCAGCAAAAAGTAAGCTTAAAAGACTGTGTGCTTAATTGCATTGGTGCATTGGTAGGTCTTAAACAACCCAGTAGAGTAAAGTATGTGATATAAACATAAAGAAACGCCAAATTGAAAGAGGTGCTAGTCTCTAGCAAAAGTCTCGGTGAGGATGGCAGAAATGTAATAACCAGTCATACTCAAGCCTTATATTTGTTGATCACCAAAAATAAAATAAAGCAAATAACAAGCGTTAGGATTCTGGACACTGTGAGTCTTTATGCGGCTTAATCATCTGGGTATTCATAAGCATGAATATTTCACTCGCTTTCAAGAAGCAAACCCAAAGTCATTAAACTTGATCACCGCTGTACTTCGTACAATTTAAATTACTGACTTGATCAAAATCCGCTGTTAGTCATACATTTGTTCATCCTTTGCGCGCGCGTCTTAATGCCATTAAGAAACGGACCCAAGGGGATACAATGTATGTAAGCCGACAGATGGACTCGTGCATACTCACTCACAGTAAAGGAAACTTGATGCATTGCACAAAATTTCAAAATTGGTATCAAAAATTTTGATCAACATTATAATGGTTTAAGTCAAGTTGGAGTGATTTGGCAAAAATCAAATTAAGCTTGAACCGAGATTAGAGGCTGATAGTTTCTGATATTCTGTGCTTTAATTGAACAAATTAATCATATCACAAAAATACTTGAATGTGTGTTATTAGATTTATGTGGATAACAATACCAATGACCGACTTATCGCCAGTCATAATATCGATGAAATATAAAACTGTGATGGAAGGGCAATTTGGTCAATATGATTCTCTGCTCAAACTCGAAAAAAATACAAAAATTTGTTCTGTTTTTGAAAAATTAATGAAAACACAAAAAGATTGTCTATTTTTATGATTCGGATATTCTTTTGTAAATACATTCTTTATTTTTTTTAAAATACCAAAAATATTTTCGTTTTTCTTTGTACATATTAATTTAAGTTATGTTTCGTAAAACTGAAACGTTTTTAAGGTATTTGGTTGTCGGGATAAAAAGATTCTCGATAACCTAATTTATTTATTTTATTTAATTATTTAATCCATTTATTTATTTAATTTAAAATTAAATAAAAGATTTTTTAATTAGAATCTAATTCGTTATTTATGGATAATGAACTAGGTGATTTTTTAGCGAACTAGCTTTTGGTTCGCTCACCTAATTCGCTTCCGCACTCTGTAACGAATCATCCCTTCGTTATGCATATTTAACGAATCACGCCACGAATCATATATTGATGTAACGAATCAGGAAGTGATTCGTTAACCTAAGTTAACGAATTAATTAACGAATTAGCTAATTCGCTAACTTTAATTTAAACGAATCGTTTGATTCGTGCAAGTTACACCTCGGGAGGCGTGCAATTATATAAAAGGACAAGAAACCCAACAGTTTTCTACACTGTTCTTCGTCTTCCTTCACCTTAAAGAAACTCTGTTCAAATTTTCTCTGAAATTTCGACCTTCTCGTTTTGACATTTCAAGGATATATTTGAGTTTCTTAGGTATAGATGATTATTGCGATCTAATTTTCATCAAAAATGGTTGTGATTTGATAGCAAAATTATTGATTTTCTAAGGGTTTAAGGGTTTCCGAGTCTTTAAACCTATTTATGTATAATTTATGTTAATAATTTGATGATTTAGCTGTCATTGTGATCGGAATGTGATTTTGATACCCTTGGTGGACTTCAATCATCATTTGATTGTTGTTTGCTGGGTTAATTATGATTACTTGTTATCGGTGGTTACAGTGGGTTCGTCTAACCTTGATATTTCAAGATGTTGAGTCTCAATCTCATCAATCTTAGTGTATTAAAGTGATTATGAGTACAATGAGCACATTTTTATGATGATTCGACGATAGTTATGGCCTAATCGTCCCCGGGTTCATATTGTTGACTATCTATGTTCATCCTAATTGTGACCTTGACTTTGTGAAGTCAAAGAACAAGTCTTAATTATCTTGACCATTCGTTAATCTTAGCGAATTGGGACTGTTTCGTGTCCAATTCGTTAAGATCGTATACGAACTAGCTAAGGGAATAAGATGTTACACGAATCAGTTATGGATTCGCTTAAAATATAACGAACTAGAGTTTAGTTCATCAAAATTAAATAGCAATTCGCTATGTTCAGTTCGTTAAAGTATTTACTTGATAGCGAATCGCCTGATTCGTTATCTTATTGTAACGAATCAGTGTGATTCCCAACGAATGACATTTATTAATTAACTTAATTTCAATATTCAATTAATTTAATTAAAGAATTTAAAACGTCTAATACGCGTAAATATATTAATTATACATATCCTTTGATTACGTATATACACCATCTATAGATATGTTGATATATTTTAATATCTCTTCTCATATTCGATTTTCTTTATGCAGTAAAACATGGCTGATCAAGAACAACAAAATCAACAACTAATTCTCCTCCTCCTCCACCTACGCCTAGTAATATCTCATTTATGAGAATTACTCGGCCTCAAGGACCTGTTCAACCTGTTCACCCATCCGTATACAACTTGCCACCAGGTCGTCAAACTGAAATGCTGCTAAATCTGCTACATCTATATGAAAATCAAATGGCAGCTGACCGTCAAAATCAAGAACGACTCATGGAGAATCAATGACGAATGATGAGTTATATTTCTTTCTGTCAGAAGGAGACTAAGTCGTTGCGTACGATTGTTGAGTCTCAGGGGGTGAAATTAAAGGAACAAGAAGAGTTGATTTTAAAATTAACTTGTAAAGAAGATGCCCTCAAGAAACTCAAGAATGACGACGATGATCCTGACGAATCTGGTGCAGGAGGTGAGCCTAAACAATCGCATGGTTCATCCTCTGGTGCTGGTGTTAGTGGCAGTGATGATTCGAGCAAACAAATTATTATTTATCAAGATCCAACAGCTGCCAAGCCAATTGAAATGATTGCGGCTAATACGGTGATATTTGTAGATGGATCTGGGGTGGTGAAGAGTGTGGTGAATAGGGACGAGATACAGGTTGGTGAGTTTGTAGAAAGATCCTTGACACGGGAGCAGATTTCGATTCTGCTTGGGCTGAATGACGAAAAGCTAAATGCTTTAGAATCTGAGCCCGATGTTGAGGTAGAGAATGAGGAGGGTTTGGAAGTTGATCCATCAATTCAGATGAATACGGATTTTGTTTATGAGAACGAGGATGTAGAGATGGAGGATGTGAATGCTGAAGAGTACTCGGACTTGTATCAACACGCAAACGTTGATCAAGGTGCTCCGGTATTTCAAGAAGAGGTATTTAAAGAGACTGAGGATGAATTGGAAAAGGTTGTGCAGTGAACAGTACCCTCACTCAAAGAAGTGACTGATGAGGACGTAGAAAGATGGTTCAAACGTCATAAAGTGGGTAAAATTATCAGTGCTTATCGTTATGTAGATCAAGAAAGAAAAGATACTGCTGCTGCTTGGGTTAAGGCTAATCAGGTGACTACCTTCAAGACCGTTTCAAAGGTACACGGTGACATTGTTTCATGGGCTTATGATTCGGACCTTAAGGTATGTATAATCAAATGGGAGAAGGGTGTCCAGTATTATGAGTTTATAAGGGACGTTTTGACACTACCGCGGTGGGATGTTCGTACCCTCGCGAGACGTCCTTTTATTAATCGTGGGGGTCACCAGCATGCTGATATGTTTCATCAGCATCTTTTATTTGAGGTCAATCACGGCTTCAAGTTCTTCAAGCCTCATATCCCGAGACGAAAGCGTATTGACGAGATTTATCCAAGGACCGGCTGGAGGAAGCTTGTTTTGAAAGTGAAGCCACCCAAGACCATGAAGCAAGTTCCTGTGAAGACGATGCCTCAAGATATGCATCTCTCCTTCAACCGTTGGTACTACAACAATCGTACCAGCGAGGCCGTCATTGTTCTAGGGAGAGGTCTGAAGGCTAAGCTTATCAAGATAATCGACCCGATGTGGTTGGTTAATTTATCAAAGACCGACAACGACGTGCTACACAGGAAGCAGATTTTGTTTGAATGCCAAGAAGATTACGACCTGGCTATGCAATTCCAACGTGTGGTTCGTGTGTGTCATGAACATGGAATTCATAGTTGCAGAGACTGGCAGTCAAAGCGCTTCAAACAAGTTAAAGACAAAGAGCTCAAGACGAGGGGGTGTCTTTTAGTACACGGTTTTGCGTCTAGAGTCTTTGTATTTAACGTTAACGATTTTGTTTATGTTTAATGTAATAAATAGTTTATTTATTAATCAGTTCGCTAAGTTAAAGGCTAGTTCGCTAGGGGATGTTAGCGAACTAGCCAATTAATGTATTCCCTCCTGATTCGTTAGGGAAAGTTAACGAATCAGGGGGTGCTTCGCTATGATTATTTATGTAACGAAGGGGAAGCTGGTTCGCTAGGGGATGTTAGCGAACCAGATTACCCTCTATATATAGTGAACTACTTTTCACTTTTAATGTAAGTTTTTTAGCTAATTAAAAGTATTTTTCAGTCCAGATCTCTCTCAAAGCTTCACCTAATATTATACAACAATTACAGGTAATATATTGATAATATATACACATACATAACACTGAATCAAAGTTAATTATGAGCTAGATCCTTAATCGTATTAATAGTATAAACACAGATCTGAGATCAGATTGTGATAATTGTTATTGATATGAATCGAATTGGGATCCAACAGCGTCTGTTAAAACAACGACGGTTATGAAGAAACCGTTATATGATCGTTCCTCTATTTTACCCTAATAAACCAAAGTTATATCCAAAATAAATAAATTACATAAGATTGGCTTCAATAACATAAGTCTTATAGCCCAAACTAACTTAACTAAACATGATTTAAATACTAAAAATATAAACAACAAATGGGCCAGATCTTGGAATGGATTAACGAGTTAACATTCACCCACTTAATCCATTCAAGGTAATTCCCAATCCTTCAATAATCTGCAGCGGGTTCTTCCTTAACAAGGAAGAAATCGTCCATATCTTCAAGGTCCTCCAATGCATCCAGCTTGCATTCTTCATCTTTATCATCATCTAGCAGAAATGCATCTTTAACCGCATCCTTCATTTGATTATCTTGTACCTCGGTTTCTTCATTGGCATCTTCACAAGCTTTACCACTTCTTTAGTAATTTCTTCTAACATCACAACATTAGTTCCTTCTTTCACATTTGTACTTGTTTCTCCTTCTTCATTCTTTGCCAAACCGTATCTCCAAGCCATCAATTCCAAGTAACCCGTATAAATCATCATTAGATTTGCAGCATAACTTTGTTGCAAACCCAATTTTGACACTATATCCAACCATTTTCCATCTTTGGTTGCATTCTTATATCCACCCGCCTCTTCGACATATAAGTATAAGTCGAATAAATCAATTTCTTGCCCATTGGGAAGTTTAGGTGGATATTCCTTATTGTTTTGATTGAAATGATCCTCATAGAACCACTTTACAAATTTACCGAATTCTTGACGTAGTGATTCTTTACATAACATAACATAATTTGGTATGTGAAGGGAATCTAAAAAATTTACCCAACCTTTATTGGATTGTTTATTTTGTTTTTCTTGATTCACATCAGAATCATCAACCAAAATGCCCATATTATCCTTAGCATCATGATCAAACCATCCTTCAATCTCAGCTTCCAATTTTTCCTTTTCTAATTCAAGTATAGTTTGATCATCTAAGGCATCAAAATAATTTGGGACATTATTATTTTCAGAATTAACATTATTACTAGGTTCCCCCAATGTTTCAAACATACCGTTTATGTAACATTTATCCCATTCAAATGTTACTTCGAATCCTTGATCATTTAATTGAGACAAACTCAAAACAATCTTTTTAAAAGTTGGTACAAACCTAACACTTGGAATCAATTTCGGGTTTTCATTCATAGAATATCTATTTCACCGATCCCACGGGAATATAGAATTCCATTATCTCTGCCCTTTGTTTCAATTGAAAAACAAATTTTCAATTTTTTAAACATTGACTCGTCTCCGGTCATATGCTTTTTGAACAAAGGATCAACAACCCATATTTTGTTCCAATTTCCCAACTCGGTTCCCTTAACCAAGTAATCTTTAGGATAATTGTTATCAAACGAAAATAATTGAGGAGACTTACTCGTACAATTGGCTGCCACATGACCGCGAATACGTCACCGATAACATTTAACCTGTTTCATATTCTGTTTAGAACTTGAATTTCCCTTATATACAACCTTATCAATACCTTTTGCTTTCGAGATTGATTTCCGGGTTGCCAAGGATTTCGCGGTTCCAGAATTATGGGTTTGTTTTCTCCATGTGCCTTTTCTTGGACATGATTCGATATACATGTCTGCCAAGCCCCTCGTGATTATCTTATTCCCAAAACCAGGGTTTCAATCACCGCCAGAACACTGTTGTTCGAGGCTTTCGGCAGGAGTTTGAATCCTTCCAATGGCGTTACAATTGTATAGTGAATCGCCTCTACCCTTCGCTCTGATGCCACTGTTAGAATATTGCATCCCAGGGGTCGATTTCCTTTGTTTGTATTTTGAGTTTGGCTTGATATTATGTTACACAGTAACAATAATACACAGCAACAATAATACACTGTTGAATGAGATTAAAAGAGAAGAGAAAATAACAACAACAATATATTGATTAACTGATAGTTTACAACAGATTTTGGACTTGGTTTATATAGAGGAAGAGAGCGATCAATGGAACAGTCGCGTCTGTTAAAACAACGACGATTATGAAGAAACCGTTATATGATCGTTCCTCTATTTTACCATAATAAACCAAAGTTATATCCAAAATAAATATATTACATAAGATGGGCTTTAATAATATAAGCCTTGTTGCCCAAACTAACTTAACTAAACATGATTTAAATACTAAAAATATAAACAGCAAATGGGCCAGATCTTGGAATGGATTAACGAGTTAACATTAAGTGCTGAAACGAACTGAAAATTCGCTTAAACGAGCTATTAAGTGCTGAAACAAACTGAAAAATTGCTTAAACGAACTGTTAGGTGCTTAAACGAACTAAAAAATCGCTTAAACGAGTTGTTAGGTGCTGAACGAACTGAAAAATCGTTTAAACGGGCTGTTAGGTGCTAAAACGAACTAAAAATCGCTTAAATGAGCTGTTAGGTGCTGACACGAAATGAAAATTGCTTAAACGAGTTGTTAGGTGCTGAAACGAACTGAAAAATCGCTTAAACGAGCTGTTAGCTGCTTAAACGAACTGAAAAATCATTTAAACGAGCTGTTAGGTGCTGAAACGAATTGAAAATCGCTTATACGAGCTGTTAGGTGCTGAAACGAACTAAAAAATCATTTAAACGAGCTGTTTGGTGCTGAAATGAACTAAAAATCACTTAAAATAGGTGTTAGATGCTGAAACGAACTGAAAAATCGCTTAAACGAGCTGTTAGGTGCTGAAACGAACTGAAAAATCACTGAAACGAACTTAAAAATCGCTTAAATGTGTTGTTAGGTGCTGAAACGAACTGAAAAAACGCTTAAACAAGCTATTAGGTGCTTAAACGAACTGACAAATCGCTTAAACGAGCTGTTAGGTGCTGAAACGAACTGAAAGTCGCTTAAACGAGCTGTTAGGTGCTGAAACGAACTAAAAAATCTCTTAAACGAGCTGTTAGGTGCTGAAACGAACTGAAAGTCGCTTAAACGAGCTGTTAGGTGCTGAAACGAACTAAAAAATCTCTTAAACGAGCTGTTAGGTGCTTAAACGAACTGAAAAACCGCCTAAACGTGCTATTAGGTGCTGAAACAAACTGAAAAATCACTTAAACGAAGTGTAAGGTGTTGAAACGGACTTAAAAATCGCTTAAACAAGCTGTTTGGTGCTGAAACGAACTTAAAAATCGCTTAAACGAGCTGTTATTTGCTGAAACGAACTTAAAAAATGCTTAAACGACCAATAGGTGCTGAAACGAACTGAAAAATCGCTTAAAGGAGCTGTTAGGTGCTGAAACGTACTGAAAAATCGCTTAAACGAGCTGTTAAGTGCTGAAACGAACTGAAAAAATCACTTAAACGAGCTTTTGCTGTTAAAACGAGCTGTAACGTGTTGAAAACGCGTTGATTCGTTGGTTCAAAAAAAAACTGACTCGAAACCCGTTTTGACCTGTTCCGACCTTGACCCGTTCTAACCCGAACCTGTTGACCATGACCCGTTTCGACCCGAACCAAAACAACCCTTTTTTTATGTGACTCGTTTCAACCCTAACCCGTTTCGCAACCTTTAAAAGTTATTATGCAAAGTAAAAGCATTGAAAAATTAAAAAAAAAAACCTTAATTAACTGCTATTCAGGTAAAATATCTAAGATTGAAACAAAAATAAAAGTTCAATGACTTGATTGGAACAAAAGTTTTTATTAATGACCTGATTGGAACAACTATTAAAATAGGTTATTGTTTATGGAGTAATCCCTTAATAGAATTCAAACTTTTATATTTATTTTTTGTCATTTTGTCATCTTTTATTATCATTATTAATTAAAAAATAAGTTTTTTTTTATTATTTAAAGGGTTTTTCTTGTCCTTTAATCATTTTTGTATAAACATTTTTTTTGTTTTTTAAAAAACAAAAAAACTGTTTATGTGAAAAACTTTTTTTAAAATTAAAAAGAATAAAAACATTTTTTCTACAAGTGTTTTAATATTTTTAGGGTGTGTTTTTCTTTTGAAATAATTTTTAGAAATAGTTTACTTTAAAAAAGAAACACATTTTTTCATCAATAAAACAAATTAAACGATATACGATTTAATCAATAAGTTGGTTATTTTCTCATGTGACATTAATTTCATGCTTTCGAACGTATCAAAAATATATAAATGATCTTTTTGTCGGGTGTGAGGTGTAACATTCGTCAATTTTTGACTTAAAATCCGGGCCGTTTTAAATTTGAATTTTTTTTATTTCTTTTGGATCTTCGCTATTTAATTAAAAAGAACGAACTATTATTTATTTTATGAGTTTTGTCGTTATTTCATCTACGCGTCACTCGAATTCGTTTACCACTTGAATTAGTTATAATAACTTTCAATCATGTGCATAAACCACCCCCTTAATTATGCTATGTCCTAACTTGGTAACTAAGCAAACACCAGGGACCATTTTGTAATTAAATAAAAAGGAAAGGAAAACAAACCTTTTCCCTCTCTCCCTCTCTTCCCGTAGGCGTCCAAGACCACCCCCCTTTGCTTGTTCCTCAATTTTCGGCGAAATTGATCTTTCCAAATCCTTTACTAACCAAAATCGCATTCTACCAACACTCTATACATGGTAAATGATAACAATTTGACAGCTAATGACTCGTTTTTAAAGCTTAACGAGCCGGACTGAAACAAGCTTTGTTACCCTATATATACACCACCAAGACGCAATTAACTGGACACACACAATCCCCTCACAATTCCGAGCTTTAACCCTCGTTCAATTGCGCTGTTAACATCGTTAAATGTAGACCTAGACCTGTGTTCAAAACCGCAAACCTTAATCTCTTGTACTCACCCAATACGAACCAAATCAAGGTAATTATGTTTGGGTTCTTGATCGTTTTTGCATGCAGATCATTAGCCCTCTGTCAATTTAAATTGACAAAGGCTAAATCATGCAATTTAGGAACCAGATTTTTTTTAGGGTTTATACGATTTGGGGATCAATTCAAGTAACAGTATAATTATTTGGGTTTCTTGTTACTAACAAGATTAGTCGCTTGCTCTAGTGGCAAGTGTGTTTGATCTAAGGGACTGAACCAGCCTAGGGCGCGGGTTCGAGTCTTCCCAGGTCAGGTTTTGTATATTTTTTTTATTTATTATTTTTAAATGTTATTCCTTTAACAATCTTTCACTATATCGAAATTTAATACCAATTTTCACCCGTTTAACGAACCAAACCCTTTTAAACTTCTAAAATAAATATTCAATTAGCTTTACCATACATGTATATATATATATAATAAATATACAATTTTATATATTTATAAATTTATATTAATTTAAAAGACTGACGAAATGTTTACCACCAACCTTTTAAAACAAGTATTCGCTTATAAATGATTAAATACCTAAATACATACATAAATAGTAATTTTTTTTCCTTTAAAAAGAAACTTGTAAAAGTATATAAAAAAATGATTATGTTTTCAATTCAACTTTATGAAGTTAATATAAAACGTATTTGACGCTTGATCGATCCCAAATCCGTTATAAACCCACCATGTTATTTTATTTCATTTTTTTTCTTTTATTTCATTTAGATGTTCATTTTAGTCGTACCCTTAAAAATTATGACTTATCATCAAAGCTTCTCGTGGAACTAACTAACTTGTTCGCTTTACCCGTCTTCCCGTTATCATCAACCTTATCTCCAAGGTGAGTTTACATACCCCTTTTTCATCTTTTATATTTTGGAGGTAGCATGTATACCTTATTTACACTATTTATATTTTTTTTTCTACATCTATTTCAAATACAATTCGTTATATGTTTATGTGTGATTGCTATATCTATGACTATGCTCTATGTGTTTAAAGTTTATTTTATGTTTGGTGGTTGGTATCTCATCCTCATATATTCTCATCTAGTATGATCATACATTTACCCAAGTACATTGATTTTGTATCAATTGAAATGGGTCCACATCTATTTAGTTGGTTACATTTTCATAGGAATTGTAATGCTCAACATTAACATATGAATTGTGGTTATATATATATATATATATTTGGTCCAAAATGGTTCTCATAGTTCTCAATTTTAAAAAAGTTCTCTCATGATCCTGATCCTATATACAAAATCCTAAGAGAACCCTTTGCAAATTGAGAACTTTGAGAACCATTTTGGACCACTAAAAACACATTTAAAAAAAATATTTAAAAAAATCATAAAACAAAAAATAATAAAAATTTTAAAAAAGTAAAAAAAATCAAAATTCTTATATTTCATTCTAGTTTCATTAAAAAAAATAAAAAAATAACAAAAAATAAAAAAAAAACGTTGTATTATACACATATGTATAATATTATTTAATCTTTAGTTACGTAATATACACATATGTACAGTATCCTTTATCTTAAATTATACACATGTGTATTAAAAAATAATGTAAATGTACATATATGTATATATTATACATATGTGTATATAATTTGGCTAAACCGAGTTTTTTTTTGTTTTTTTATTTTTTTTATGAAACTGGGATGTTAAAAGAAGAATTTTAGTTTTTTTACTTTTTTCATTTTTGTGTTTTTTTTATTTTATGAATATTTTTATTTTTGGGTTTTTTATGGTCAAAATGGTTCTCATAGTTCTTAATTTTAAAAAAGTTCTCTCATGATCCTGATCCTATATATATATATATATATATATATATATATATATATATATATATATATATGTATAAACTAAAACTTATGTATTTGCACCAACATTCGTGTTGACAAACTCTAGTTTTATACATGCTACAGGTACAGGTAATTCACGTTGTTCAAGATTGAAGAATTTAGTTTGACCTTAGGATATTATTCAACTTGCAAAAGCATGATGTAATTGTTTCTTATTAATGAATTTGTGTACTTGTTTGATGTTAATGAAATTAAATAATTATTGTCGCTTTAATTAATGTCTTCTGAACTACTGTCCAATCAATACGTTACGCCCGGGCATGTTCCGCATTTGGTCGGGGTGTGACATGAGGCATATGACAAGATAAATATATACAAAACGTGAGGCACAAATCGTTTTTATAAAGGCGTTATATCATTATTCTTTAAATACATTTTATAATGATAATAAAAATTATTATTATAAAGATCAATAAACAAAAGGGAGAAAATAAAAAAAACAATAAAAAATAAACTTTATAGTATTTGATTTGATATTTTAAAAGAAAATTTGAAATGACTAAAAATATTAGAGGGTAGTAATGTGTCAAATAAAATTGTTGAAGAAAATGAAAGTCTAGGGGAGGGATATGACAAGTACACAAGGGGCACCCTTCTTAGGACTTGAGGTTTCTGATACGAACCTAATCGTTAATCAAATGGTCCATGAAAATAGTTGGAAACCAGATAGAAAACAGTGAGAACATAGACTAATTCATTATCATTACATTCATAATCATGAGAATACAACTAATAGGCTTTATATAGCCTTTGCACTTGAATTAAAAGAACCTGAAATAAACTAAGGGGGTGTTTGGGATTGTTTATTTTTATCAACTTATAACTTATTAATATTTTGAAAAGTAATAAAGTGTTTGGGATTGCTTATATTATGAGAGGAAAAGTTCCATCAGTTACACATTTGTAACTTATTAACTTAACGAAAAGTTATAAGGAGGTAAAATTTGGAATCCCGAACACCCCTAACTAGTAACTCCACTGCTTCAACTAAACGCGTAAATAAAGGAAAAGAAATACACCAAGTGAATGCAAGTTAAATGCAACGTTTGACTAGTTTTACGATGAAGAATCTTATACATGATTACGTTGGCTTGGTACGTACATAACAGTTTCTTACTTACAGTTTCTTACTTGAACAACGCCTTCTATAGGTTGCGTGCTTTGATCTGATCGGGTTGATCACCATACGCCCTGGATAGCCTTAGTCATTGGAGTTTGTAGAACACGAGAATCACATTTTATGCATTAGATTAGATTTAGTATTTATGACTCATCTTATAATCAGAAAATTTTTATGATATTTTTTTAATTTTGTGTAGTAGAATGTCAATGTCAACTAAGAATTAAGATCAACTCTTAAGTTAAAAAGATAAAATTAAGATATATCGAAAAATAATTAAAACAAACTTTTTTAGTTATGCTATATCTATATTTTCTTAATAGAATTATCATATCACGCACGCGCTATATATCTTTCCTCTTTGAGCAACCAATTACATAAAAAAACAAATTAAATAATATGATATAGAAATGGTCAATATTTTCTTGTTATTATCTCCATAAAACTAGCCCCCATACTTGATTAAATCCGACCCAAAAAAATAATAAATCTATTAAAAATACTCAAACCACCCAAACCCATCCATCCTCATCATAACTTGTGAATTGGGCCTTGTGTTCCTCCACTATATATTAATAACCTTGTATTTCACTTTTCTATCACCACCTGCACTTTCTGCCTTCATATTCGTCATCATCGAGTTCTTGTGTCACATATAATCAATCTGTTTGTGCCTGTTTCATTACTTGGTCAGCTTATTTCTAGGATTCTTAGATTCTGCAAAATTAAGTTCATGCAAGGAGAATTGTCAAGAAATATGAAGGCTGATAGCTTCACAGTGGATATGGAAACTTTCTCCCATCTCACACACAAAGATCTCATCCTTAGTTCAAGAATTATTGTAAGTCATTTTGGTTCTTATCTAATGACATGGTTGTAGAAGTCTTTAAGCGTTGTCATCAGGTCGGTTGACTGAGGAGCTATGATATAAGTACTTAGGAATTATTCGCCAAGTACTCGACCTAGGCAAGAGTACTCGGTGCTATTAAAGGGTTGTGTTTAAGTTATCATTATTTGAACTTTGCTATTTTTGCAATCAAGGTAGGTCTTTCTTCCAAAATCCAAGGTTCAGTATTTTGATAAAAATTTGAAGATTTTGATTGTTTACTTAATATAAAAATATTTTAAAACTGAGAGAACCTAAAATAACAATGAAACAAGTCAACAACCAATTAACTACCTGACTACCAAGAACAACACCACAAAGAGTATTATTTTCTAATGTGTACCCTATTCAAAGTCCTTGATTAGGTGTGTGTTAGGTTCTTTGATGGTGCTATGTCTCCCTACGTGTTTTTAATATATCTGATATTTTTTTAATAACGAATTTCTTAAAACTCATTTTTCTTTGCCATGGACTACCACCCCTTTGTAATATTTCTGATTTTGTTTTGAAGTTTAAAAAACATGTATTCAATTACACTACTTTGCATTTAAAATATATTATTTTTTTTCCAAGATGAAACATATATATAACAAAGATATATATTATTAAAGACGACTTTTAATTAGAGTAGTAAACAAGTTAACCAAATCCTTCAAATTCCATATTTACTTTTTCTTTTTTTAAATAACTTTATACTTAATTTAAAGTAGATAACACGTTAATAATAATAAAAAAACTTTTAAAATGGTTTTTACTTATTTTTTACTCAACATGTGGATATTTTCTAATTGCAGAGGAGTCCATCAAGAAAAGGAAGTGACAACAAGATGAGTTCGAATGGTGCAATGAATGACGGCGACGGAGATACTATCCATTCACCTAAAGGTTCTTTAAGAATACCTTTTTATTATCGTTATTTAATTTATTTGTCTTTAATTAAAAATAACGAAGCACGTTTATTGACTAGCAATATGGCTATCTTTCAAGTTTTTAGTCACGTTCCAAAACTAACAATAAAATTTTGTAGATTTTGTTTCAACAAAGAGAGAAGAATTAAATGGTACATTCGTTCTAAGCCATGACAAGATTAGTAAAATAATTTTACACGTGAGAGAGAGAGAGACCGTGAGTTCGAATCTCACTTAGAGCATTTGTTCTAGGATAATTAAAGCTAGCTAGGGATATTTCAGTTATGAGTGAATTGGTCGGCTCACCACATTTTGATCAAGCCGTGAATAGAACAGTAAAACAATTTTACACATGGGTCAATGTATCATGATTATATTAATTAAGAAATTGAAAGTAAAAATGCATGGTTCATATTTAAAAGGAAATTCACAATTACGACAATATGCATGGCCGGGCACAATGTTAGATTGATTTTAAAACTATTAGAAAACAAATTATAATTATATTACGCGAACACATGCTTAGCAGCTTAGAAGAAATATAAATAAATTGATATTATATGGTCTGCTTTTAAAATAAAGTTTACATATATAAATTGAAGTGTAATTATTCTAATTACTAGCTAACTAATTAATGACTCATAAAAAGATAATAATTATATCTGTCTTTACGAACAACTATGATTGTAAAAGTTTAGTTCATATAGTGGAGATAAAGAACATCGTTACTTTTTGGTTCTATATGCAATTATTAATTTTGCATTGGCCAGTTTCTTTGATGGCGGGAACCATGCCAGAAAAGCTGATCACCCACCACATCAACAGCCCACAAGTCCACCATCAAATTACCATCATGGCTGGCGGCACCACCCCGACCACCACCACCTCAGCGGTCACTACCAAAGCTCTCGGGACACCAACCAAAAGCAGTGATGTTTGGAAGAGATCAAGAAGTTTTAAGCAATCATCCATAATTAACCCTAGAAGAATTCTCATGTTCTTTGCCACCTTGTAAGTACAATATTCAATTCTTGATCGGTATCAAAAGTTGGCTCATTCTACATAACTTTTTACATATCGTTTTCAAGGCAATTTGAATTTTAATATTTCAAACCTGATATTCATACCGACAATATAACTAATTACTCAACTTATTTTTATTTTGGTTGATAGAGGCACGCTAATTCTAGATGATACCCACCTTTTTACTTATATTTTCAAGGAATTTTATATTTTAATATTTTAAACTATGAGGCAATGGCTAATATATAATAATCCATACTAATAATGTGACTAATAGTATTCATAACTTTCACTTTTGCTGATAGGAACACTCTCACTCTTACGAAGAAGTAACTTTGTCCGTCCCTTAACTTTCACTTTGGGTGATAAGTGGTACACTGAGTTATTTCTTTGTTAATGAAAATGTAAAATTGATTGTTTGAGAAATGTTTCATAGTTTGAATTATTAAGATCTATTTTCTTTCAATTTTCAAACAACAAAGATGTAAAATTGATTAATTTTGTGTAATGAAATTTAAAGTTTGAACATCTTTTTCAGTAACAATATATACAAACGATGTTTATACGTGTTTTCTGTGATTATATTTGACAGGTCAAGCATTGGAACCGTCCTACTGATATGCCTAACTCTATCAATGTCAAGGTACAATGAAGATGACAACTCGCACGCCTAAATCTAACAGACCAACACTAGTGATTATGAGTGCTGGCAGTTTTTCTCCTTTTGTTTATAGAAAACGAAGACAAGGATAAAGGGCACTATGAGTATAAAATGCTAAAATATACATGGGCCGGTTAGGATACCTTTAATTTGTGGCCAGAAATTGCAATGTTTTTTGTACATCCATTTCTGCTTTATGAATATGCAGTTTAACTAGTTTGTGTCTCTCCTCTTTTCTCTTTCATATTGTAAGTTTTAATATGAATTAGATCTTAACTGAATCGCTTCTATATTGTATAAAAAATTGTGTGAGTGGGTTATACACGAATAAATATATGCAATAAAGCTTAATGAGCGATGACTACCTAAATCTAACCCTAATGGGGCTCACAACTCGTATCTCTAACGGATATATGCCTATCAAAGATTCAAAAACACCGTCGCGGCAAAATCTCTCTCTCTCTCTCTCCCCTCCTCTCCCCTCTCTCTACCCAAACTTAGGGATAATTTCTAATCATCTTCTCATAATAATCTTTTGTTCTCGATGTCAGTCTCGATCATTTTTCATATGAAAAAGAATAAAATTAAAGCTTCATTAAACACAAAATATAATCATCATGCCCTAAATATGATAATAGCTGGTAAAAAATGAATAAAACATGAATTTTTGTGCTAACCTTAATTCCCAAACACAAGCACATGCCAATAAACCACATATTTAGTCCAAATAGGATAAACATGATGCACGATTCCTAGGGAACTTTAGAAAGCCGATGTTCTTAGGCATGTCACTTTTGCAACCCCTACCAATCAAAGAGGACCTCCACTTTTCATATTCAACTTTCTAAAGTAACCCTTTTCATATTAGTTGTCACATCCGCAATATTCTTGTAGCATTATTTTTTTTATAGAAGGGTTACTTTAGCACGCCAATGTGCTTAGTGATTGTTGCAAAACTCTATAGGGTTGGAGTGCCATACTCAAATTAGACACCCAAACCTACAAAAGATGTAGCCCACTCACTAACTCAATGATTAGGTCGGTTCATAGAGAGATTGCAACCAGTCGTCATGATCAGAATGTCACTTTCGTAACCCCTACCAATCAACACATTTCTAAATATACACTTTTTAAATTGTTGCTGCATCCCAATATTATTCTCCTAACTTTAATTTGATGTACATTAGGGATTCTAATCTTATTGTATAGTGTCTTCTCACTTATTTTGCGTGTCTTTTTTACCTAAATCTTGACGTATAGATAGGATCAGTGACGGATATATCATACAGGTAGAGTCTGGGATACCCCTCAATTTTTCTAGTGAAATGCAAAATTAGTGGTGAATCGTTTTTTCTTCTTTTTATGTATTCGAACACACATGAGTAAATGTTAAGATACACCCGTAGGTCTAAAAGGTTTTTTTTTGAGATACCTCTAAACTTTTCTTGTAGATCCTGTGACAATATTAATATAAACTATATATTGTATGTAGCAAGTGTTAGAAAAAATAGTAAGAATGATAGAAATGAGTTTACTAAATATTTCTCAAATTTTGAGACTTTTGTCTTTTGGCAAGTTGTTGGGTTTCCCTTGACGAGAGGGCAAGAGATGGGCCATACGCTAGAGTTGAAATGGATTTTAAATTGCACGCTAAGAATGTCTCCGTTTTCATTCTACTTTTGATCAAAGTCCAACAAAAGTTTGATTTTTCATAATTTCATTGCAATAAAAACCTTGAATGAACAAAATAAATATATCGTAGCAATAAACACGAAAGACGATATATTATGAATGCCATCTTGATTCTTGAACAATGAACATGATTGTTAATGAACTTCGTTCTATCATCACTTTGAAAAATCTTAACTTGCATTCAAATTGTACAGTCAAAGGGTGAAAAGGCCATAAGAAAATTATAAACATATGATTTTGCTTTAAGTTAGATAAAACAAAGCGAAACATGAGTTAGTCATCCATATTCCATAAAAGTGGCATAACATGAGTAACCATCCATTCAACACCCTAAAGTTTCTAATAATCAAAAGGATTCTTATTAGGACTATTAATATTCTTGTAATGGGCTATGCATGTAGTGGGTTTATGAGTTCGGTTGTGGATCGAACAAATATAAAAACACAAGGGATACCAGATGTAATTATGTGAAAAAGGCATAAACCCTACAATATCCAATTACCCTCTCGCATTCAATTCAACTTGTCTTTCAAGAAACCTATAGAGAGACTGATTGGGTTAACATTTTGGGCACGGATTCGGTATTTGAGCACACCATCATGTAGGGAATCATATCTCATGAAGATTGGCCGGTGGAAATCGATAGTAATAAACTCCAACCTCCTCAAATTGGTCGGGAAAGAGTCGAGCTTGTTTAATGGTAACATACTCGTTTAAAGCTTTTTTTTCGCAAAAATATTTGAATGAGGACTTCAAGGGTTGTTAATCGGACTGTAGGGATCTTTAAACTCTCAAAATTGAATAAAAAATCAGACCTAGAAGTCAAATTCACGATGAGCAGTGGGTGTTTTCGTTTTGCATGATTTTCGCTTAAAGACCTAGTTCTTGCTTAGAGAATAGTTTTCGCAGAGAAGCATAGTTTTCGCACTACGATATAATTTTCCGCTTCATCAAGGTAGCATGTAATCCTAGTTTTTGCATTTATAAAGTTTTCGAAAATGCCATGCGAATACTATGAAATACGAAAACTATGATAACACGATAACTTGGTCACAATAGGGGCTAGTGTAAAGCGAGAACTCTCTCTTGAAAAACCTATAAATAATGCGAGAACTTTTGGAAGTTTCCAACTCCTTGAGGCCGATGTAAAGATATATATTTTGAATGTCGAACCTACAAACAAACTAGATGTCAAAAATTATGTAAAGAACCTATGTATTATCTAACTTGAACAATCCATATATGTACTTCAATAAACTACGATATCTCATGGCATGTGTCGTCTTTCTGTCTTTCTCTTAAGAAATACACCTCTATCTTTTTAATAGTAACTAGTAGTTTTACCCGCGCTTCGCGACGGTGGTAACATTTGAACGTGGCTTTGGAAACGATCAAGTAATTAACATACATGTGCGTTGCGGTACTCAGACTCACGGTTCCTTCATGCGTTGCTTACCGTCACAAGTATATGAAACTAAAATACTGAACTCCAAATGTTAAAAATTTAAAATAGCATATTGCAATAAGATGCAACCATAGCGAAACAGTCAGCCTACCTTCATGTTATAAACCTCATGTCCTACTTGTTTTGGTTAAAAATCGGTTTAAGGATAATGTAACCAAATTTTTTAGGTGAGGTATAGTGCTTGTATAACAATGGTGAATATGTAAATGAAATAAGGATGAACACAGAGATTTGTTGCGAGGAAAAGCCCTTGACCGAATTAAGGATCGCCGGCACAAAAACCCCGGGTGATGACAATCGTCTATCACCACTTTATTAATAAAAAAAAGTGTTACAACGGTGGAGCTTAAGATCGATTACAATAAAGCTAAGTGTGAAAAAGTGAAACCTAGAACAATCTCTGCGAGCGAGCTGTGTTGATTGTATGTAAATAGTGTGTAGGTTGTGTGTTTTTCCTAAGCCGGATCATAAGCTCAATATATACAAAAATATAAGCTAACTATAAGTCCTATAATCTCGCCACTTCTCAATGATCCGTTGCTGCTCTTTGACCATGTGCAAAACTTCATGGACTAGCGGATAAATAGGTGGGATGAGTCTTTAAAACGTTAAACATGTTAATCACAACACCATTCAGATAATACATTGTTAGTAAACAATTTATACCGAAGATCCTTGATCCTGCGCCACCTAGAACATATCCTAAGGATAATTGATCCAAAAGTTACATAAGGATAACGCATCCTCGGCATAAAAATCCTTGCCCTAACAAATACCCCCAAAAATGGCGGTTGTTTGTGGATAACAACTGTCATTTTGAAATTCAAATTTCCTGCAAATAATAAGATTAGACGTGAGTCAGATGCAATTATTATAACCCATTCTGATTAACGCCCGCTGCCTATATATGTGATCACTATAATCCATTTATAACCACACTTTCGGCGACCAAACAAGTATCCTTCTCTCTATTTTACTTTCATTTCCTTTTTAATATGTCGACCATCTTCGTTTCATCTTCTTCTGAACAATCGGATTCTAGCGACCTCCGACCACAAGGTCTTCTTTCTAACCCCTCAACAGAGATCTGTAAATTCACTGACCCAGAAATTGATGATCTCCGATCATTATTTCCGACCGGAACCATTTTTCGTCTTTTTGACTCCGTTGTTCGAAGTGTATGAATATCCAAATCCTGGATCTGCTTTCCGGCTCAACCTTTTTTAATCGGCTACACATACCCCTTTCCAACTTTTACACACAGTTTATTTACCTTGACCGGAATCAGCTACATTCAGGCAATTCCCATGTTGTGGAGGGTACCGTGCACCATCAAAAGAATTGTTGAAGAAGAAGGTCTCGAGTTTGGCCTATCGGAGTTGTCTTATCTATACACTCTAGTTACCCACGGCTCTATTCGTTTTGTTTTAAAATCAAAGCCACAACAACCGAGTCCCATCCTTAAAGCCACCTAGAATGGTGCCTTTTGGAAAACCCATTTTTTCTTCGTTAAAAAGGACTCAATCCCTGGTGGGTCTGATCTACCCAAAAGGTGGATCAAGAAGGGTAGGGTTCTGGATCCTCAGATAACACGGAGAGTATGACTGATTCTACAACTAATGTTTTTATTTTTTCTTTTTTTTAGTTGATAACTTAACTTTGCTTTGCTGGCCGAGCTCCTCGGAGTCAAAGAAAGTGTAAAGAAGTTTCTTGTACTGGATCCAGACATTAGAACCTTTCAAGCCAAGTTTACTGAAGCCTTCCATGAGTCCATTTCAGAATCAGTTAGCAACATGTCAAGTAAGAGTTTACATAATATTATTTGAAATTAATTAAAAATAAGAGAGAACTTATTTTTAAGTTGTGCTTTGTAGGTACTCAGAAATCTAGTAAGTCTGCCTCTCAGTTCTCTTTGGAAAAAAATGATTATCTTATTGTGAAGAAGGAGACCCCAAAGAGCACACCGGTCTATGAGCCGCGTCCTGTGACGACTCGTGCTAAGTCTGGAGCTTCCAAAAGAAAGAACATCGTCGAACCTATATTGTTGTAACGTACATGCCATCGATTCTGCCAAGTGCCACTACGACAAGATTGTCAAGGAGTATGAAAAGACCCTGTCGGGGATGAGGTATATAGCTGCTGCAAAGGATAAGACGATTTCCAAGCTGACCAAAGAAAATAAACAGGCCGAGGATCACGCATCCTTGGTTGAAGCTCAGCTACAGGAGGAGGTGACCCGTGCTACTAATGAATCAAAGATTTGGGCTGTCAAGTCTGTTCTCCAGACCAGGATCAAGATTGTGCACGAGGCTAATGATCCTTCCTTCGACAAATCAGCATGGGATCTGGCAAAGTGGAAGCAGTCTCTGGTACCGTTAGGCGGTGGCGAAGATGAAACGGAAGAAAGCAAGGATACTGCGGTCGGTGGTCAAGAGGATGAGATGGCGGATGCGGGAAAGGATGCAGCGGTTGAAGAGGAGGCTGCCAAAGTGGGCAATGAAGGATAAAAAAGACAAGACCCGAGCCCACTTTTTCTTTGTTTGTGTTTTGATGAATGTTGGATGGTTTGTACTTAAGACTTAGGATAAAGGATCTATGATCCTTAAGACAATTATGAGGGCTAGAAAAGGTGGAAGGATCCTCTTTTTTCGGGGATGAAGCCTTTGATGCCGCTTTCCTTTATCTTTCCTGCACTTTAAGACTGTTAGTAACACCTGCTTAACCCGGGTGGATGGTCCATCTTCATATGGTGAAATCCGGGTTAAGGATTTTGGTAAGTTCAGGTGACTTAATAACAACTTAAACTTTCGACTACTTGCTTGTTGTTTATTATTATGAAAGCATTGCTGTTATAGTTTTAGTTTTATTAAAAGTTCTGAGAAAAGTTTTAAGGAAAACTTCAAGGGTAAATTATCCTTGTAAAAACAGATTAAGGATCCTAGATCCTTGCATATATGAATATATAAATATTTAATCCAAATAGATGTAAATTGATAAGTAAAGATCATACCATAAGGTCATTAGACCTAAGTTACCATGAAAGTGAATGCTTCCACGATCCTTGTAGTTAGACTTAGGATAGCTGATGCAAATAACTTATCATATTAACTGGGATTAAACCCAAAAAACTGGGGACAAGCCCGAATTAACTGGGGACAAGTCCAACAAACTAGAGACAAGCCCGAATAAACTGGGGACAAGTTACCATGAAAGTGAATGCTTCCACGATCCTTGTAGTTAGACTTAGGATACGTGATGCAAATAACTTATCATATTAACTGGGATTAAACCTAACAAACTGGGGACAAGCCCGAATAAACTGGGGACAAGTCCAACAAACTAGAGACAAGCCCGTATAAACTGGGGACAAGCCCAACAAACTGGGGACAAGCCCGAATAAACTGGGGACAAGCCCAACAAACTGGGGACAAACCCAAAAAAACTTGGGCAAGCCCAAATAACTGGGCGACAAGCCCAAATAAACTGGGGGCAAGCCCAAATATACGAATGTTAAATTGGGGACTTGCCCGAACCGGGATTTAGCCCAAACGTGAGTGACGTGAAAACGCCAAAACCTTAGCTAACATGAAAATGTTAGAAACCCTGGAACTTGAGCTAACATGAAAATGTTAGAAACCTTGTGTATGGTACGTCTACCATTAATTCGTAAGATCCTCCATATAGCCGAAAGCAATGAAATTGTCAGCCACTAAGCGTGTACTGGTCCCACTACTTTGAACAATACTTTGGATAGCGTGCGCTACAGGCGAGAGTGTAGAACTCTAATTCATGAGAAATATGAAAACCTTAAAAACTTGGAAGATGTGATCATCGGGGATCACACCTAAATTGTGGGACTAGACCAGGGAGATAATGATGTACCTTAAACGTGGAGGAGAGGTGGCCTACCTCTTAATCATTATATCTTTTATTGAAATCTGCATTGTCACTTAAAGCTTGGAAAAGATAAATGTTAAGAATAGATTATCCTTTAGTTAGTAATATAAGTCTGAAACGAATAAATGATAAGGTAAGATTTTACCGAATTTAGGATCCTTGATCCTAAAGATGGATAGACGAAGTATTTCTTTAGATGGATAGCATTCCATGCTCTTGGCAGTCGATCACCTTCCATGGTAAGTAGATGATATGCCCCCTTTCCTGCTTCTGATTTGATCAATTAGGGGCCTTCCCACTTAGGTGCTAGCTTTCCATCTGCAGGATTAGTTGTATTTTGGAAAGCCTTCCATAAGACCAAAGCTCTTTCTTGAAATCTTCAAATCCTCACGTTCTTGTTGTAACCCCAGCTATCCGTTGTTGGTAATCAGCCATTCTAATCTTTGCTAGGGTTCTGGGCTCATCAACAGTATCTAGATCTTGGATAAGAGTTTCATCGTTGGAATGAGGATCACAGATGCTTAATCTGGCAGTAGGAACCACCATCTCTGTAGGAATTACAGCTTATGATCCAAACACCAATGAGAAGGGTGTTTGACATGTTGCATTCTTGGGTGTTGTTCTATCAGCCCAAAGAACATAAGGAAATTCCTCAGCCCATTTGCCCTTCCCAGATCCTAGCTTCTTCTTCAAGTTGTTGATGATAATCTTGTTGCTTGACTCTGGTTGATCATTGACTTGATGATGAACTGGTGTAGAAGTGATCATCTTGATGCCCCAACTGTCACAAAAGTTAGTAGTTCTTTTCCCAATAAACTGGGATCCATTATCACAAACAATTTCAGATGGGATACCAATCTAGTTATAATGTTTCTTTTAATGAAGGATATAACTTCCTTTTCTCGGACTTGCACGAATGCTTCTGCCTCAATCAATTTAGAGAAGTAGTGCGTCACAGCAAGCATAAAGACCTTTCCGCCTAGTGCCTTTGGTAGCTTGCCAACAATATCCATTCCCCACTTCATAAAAGGCCATGAAGAGGATATAGGATACATTGGTTATGTTGGTAGGTAAAGGATGTTTCCATGCCTTTGGGAAGCATCACACTTCTTTGAGTATTCCATCACATCCTTCTTCATTGTTGGCCAGAAGTATCCAGTCCTTAGTATTCTAGAGAATAATGCTCTCCCCCCTGCGTGGTTGTCGCAGGCGACTTCGTGGAAGTCTTGGAGCACCTCTTGTATTTCCGGATCCTCGATGCATCTCAAATAAGGACCTGCAAAGACTTTCTATATACAGTATCTTGTAAAATACCGAACTGTGTTACCTTTATCCTGAAAGCTTTAGGGTTCTCCCCTGTAGAGATTTCTCCATCCTAGAGGAACTTCTTGATTGGAAGGATCCAACATCCTGCTTTTGGAAAGGATAAAGGATCCTTAAGTTCTTCTGTGTTATTCGTTTTCACCTCCATAACTTTCTGTTCTCCAATTGCCGGAGACAATATGTGAATGATAGGTATCTTTACATCATCCGGGATCTTCAAGGATGATGCTAATTTTTCTAAGGCATCTGCCCCAGCATTTTCTTCTCTTCGTACCTGCATGATACTAAACAACTCGAAGTATTTCTCTAGTTCCTTCACAATATCTAAATACTTGATCATATTCTCACCTTTCACGGTATAAGAACCGTTAAATGTGGTTAGTTATAAGTAAAGAATCTATAAACTTAAAGATACCTGATCCTCATTTGTTTAGCTAAAAGCAAACCTGCAATAAGTGTTTCGTATTCTGCCTCGTTATTGGTGGCTTAAAATTCACATGCAATAGATTGGGGTATTATGTCCTCATGTGGCGATTTCAGTAGAATACTCAATCCTGTTCCTCTTACGTTGGATGCTCCATCTGTGAAGAGGATCCAAGGATCCTTGGTTTCTTCTAGGTGAAACTTCCAAATTAGCTTCCTTTTGCATGCCACTACTAAAATCAACCACAAGTCTGCAAGCGCTTGTGACTTAATGGCTGTCCTAGGCTCATACTGAATACCATATTGATTTCCATTCTCTCCCTGTACTGAGCCACATGCTCCTCTGGATCGGTTGAGCCATCGTAAGTCTTCATGTTGGTGTTTGGAAGCGTTTTGGGATTTCAGCATCACATATTGGTGGAGCAAACCTCGACAGCTTATGGCTTCCCTAAGGAATTTCAGGAATGGGTCGAACCACTCCTGGAACAATGGATATCATATCCTTCAGTTTCTGCAGTTCCCTGGCCATGGCTAGATTGATACATGTATCCTGCGCAGAACCAAGGTTAGAGTCTAAAGATATATGATTATAACGGTTACCTCTTTGTTGACTAAACGTTGGCATCCTAGATGAGTAAGAAGCATCAGTTATGATAGTTGGTCCACTAGAGGCAATGGTCTGCATAGAGATGAAGTCTCCCTCATGAACCTCAAACGATCTTTTGTGTTGAAGTCCCGAGGATCCTTGATTCTGATTGAAGGATCCTTGAGGTTGAAAGTTGAAGGAATTTGATGATACAATCCAGAGGATCCTGGCTGAAGGATGGATGATCCTTGCTTAAGGAAAGAGGATCCTTGAGTTTGCTGACCCATGGGTCCTGGTTGAAGGATGGATGATCCTTTCTGAAAGATCGAGGATCCTTGAGTTTGCTAACCCATGGATCCAGGTTTAAGGATGAATGATCCTTGCTAAAAGATCGAGGATCCTTGAGTATGCTGACCCATGGATCCTGGTTGAAGGATGGATGATCCTTGCTGAAAGATCGAGGATCCTTGAGTATGCTGACCCATGGATCCTGGTTGAAGGATGGATAATCCTTGCTAAAAGATCGAGGATCCTTGAGTATGCTAACCCATGGATCTTGGTTGAAGGATGGATGATCCTTGCTGGAAGATCAAGGATCCTTGAGTATGTTGAGCCACAGATCATGTAGTAATGAAATCCAGCATCCTAGGCATCAAGGGAGTCTGATCCTCCACTGGCTTCTTTGTCTTCTTGAGATCTTCTATCCCGCGTAGGATCTTCTGGTTGGTCCTATTCTGCTACTCCATGTATGCATTAACCTGTGAAAACATAGCAGAAACATCATTATTATAATTTACCGCAGAAGTAGCTGTTAGTACACGGAAATTTGACACTGTGGATATGTTATCCTGGCATATAATCTGGATCAATTATCCTTAGAATATGTTGCAGATCCTGTCAGGATCAATGATCCTCAGTACTTATTATATATTAATGATTTTCCTTTGTTATGTTGATATTTTTGATAGGTACAACGGCTAATGACCAAGTCAAAGCTGTAATCTCGCAATCAAATTAATATACCGCATAGATAATGAAGGAAAAAAAATTACAATTAAAGAATGGATTGATTGGTGGCTAAAAATAGGGATATTTGTTATATTATTTTTGTATAAATTGAAGCTTGATCATCTAGGACAAACACACTCTGCTCTCTTTGAAATTAGCATTATACACACACTTAGACATCATTGTAATCGCTGATCATAGCTTCCAACCCTTGTAACACCCTTTTTGATTAATAAAGTGGTGATAGACGATTTGTCATCACCCGGGGTTTTTGTGCCGGTGATCCGACCAAGATCAAGGGCTTTTCCTCGTAACAAATCACAGTGTTCATCTCTATTTCGTTCGTATATTCATTATTATCATCATAGCACTAATCCTCACATAACAGATTTGGATACATTATACTTAGTAGATTTTTGTCCAAAACAATTTGGCGCCCACTGTGGGGCAATTGGTGCTATAATCCAGAAAATACCCTATCAACATTCAACCTTTTATACCCATATCACCATCAATGGCCTCTCAATCAACCTCTGCTTCATCAACCATGCCATATTCGGTTCCTCTCTCATCAAAAACTTTGCCGTCGATGCCTCCTCCAATCACGGGAGCACCAAGGGTTGCTGATGCTGGAAACAAGACGCAACTACCAGTCTTCTAGAGCTCGAAAAACACTGCTGCCACGTTGGTGGTTAACTCTAACAATGATGTTTCTGCTATGTTTTCATAGGTTAAGGTATACATGGTGCAGCAGAACAAAACAACCAGAAGATCCTACGTGAAATTGAAGATCTCAAGAAGAATAAGAGGCCACTGGAGGATCAGACTCCTTTGATGCCAAGGATTCTAGATTTCACTACTCCAGGATCTGTGGCTCAACAGACTCATGGATCCTCCATTTTCCAGCAAGGATCATCTATATTTCAAGAGGGGTCCATAGGTCAGAAAACTCAAGGATCCTCGTTCCCTCAACAAGGATCACCTATCCTTCAATAGGGGTCCATGGGTCAGCAAACTCAAGGATCCTCGTTCCTTCAACAAGGATCATCTATCCTTCAACAGGGATCCATGGGGCAGCAAACTCAAGGATCCTCATTCCTTCAACCAGGATCCTCTTGGATGTATCACCAAGGATCCTTCAACTTCCAACCTCAAGGATCCTTATGGCAGAATCAAGGATCCTCAGGGTTGCAACATCAAAGATCTTCAGAGGTTCATGAAGGAGACATAATCCCCATGCAAATCATTGCCTATGGTGGACCAACTCCTATAGCAGATGCTTCTTATCTTGGCTACACTTTTGGGATACCAACGTTCAATCAACCGAGAGTTAACATGTATAATCATATATCCTTAGACACTAACCTTGGCTCTATACAGGATACATGTATCAACCAGGCTATGGCTAAGGAACTTTAGAAGCTTAAGGATATGATATCCAGCGTGCCAGGAGTGGTCCGTCGATTCCTGAAATACCAGAAGGAAGCCACAAGTTGTCCAGATTTGCTCCTCCTATTTGTGATGCTGAAGTCCCAAAACGATTTCAGAACCCCAACATGAAGGTGTATGATAGGACAACTGATCCCGAAGAGCATGTGGCTCAATACAGGGAGAGAATGGATATCAATCCAATTCCTCAAAAACTCAAGGAGGCTTGTCTATGCAAGGGTTTCGGATCCACACTAACAGGATCTGCATTAAAATGGCTGCTAAGTCTTCCTCCATTTTCCCTTACGTCTTTTTCACATTTAGTTAACTTGTTCAACAACCAATTTTCTTGTAGTAGGAAATTTGAGAAGTTAACTAGTGATTTGTATAGAGTTGTCCAACCTTATAATGAATCCCTTAGGGATTTTGTTACAAGGTTTGGCAGGGAGGCCCTACAGATCCCTAGTCTTGATATGGCTTCGGCTGTTGAAGCATTCAAGATGGGACTTCAAAGGGGCTCCCCATTTTATGACGATCTTGTGATGACCTCATGCAGGACTTTAGATGTAGTCAGAAACAGGGCACTCAGATTTATAAGGCTAGAGGATGACAAGAAGATCCAAGAACGGTTAGGAGCTCCAACAAAACACGAGCCATCTAACCAGAAACAAGGATCCTCATATAGGAACAACGACTCAAAGCCGTACTCAAAATTCAACAATCAAAATGCCCGGGCAGTTGAAGAAGGAGAAGATGATGAGGACTACCCAAGTATTTCCGAGTATTGCTTCTCTGTTGATACCCATGGTTTGATTTGTGCCATGAAGGATCTTGGAGAGAAAGCAAGGTGGCCTCAAAAAAATGAGAAAACGACATCCTTCAAAGACAAGTCCAAGTGGTGTGCATTCCATGAAGACTTTGGTCATCAGACAGAAGATTGTATTGGTTTAAGAAGGGAAATTGGATACCTCCTGAGCAAGGGCCATTTCAAATAGCTCTTGGGAAGAAAAATGTCTAGGATCTAGGATCCTGAAGATGTACCACAGAAAGCAACTCCGCCCCACCAGACGCACAAGTAATCAACTTCATCTCCGGTGGCTCAGATATATGCGGTACTTCTTTCTCCTCAGCAAAAAGACACGCCAAAGAAACAAAGTTGGAGAACGGAGACCGACCAGTCATATCCACTACCTTGACGACTGACAAAAGAATCTTCTTTGACGAAGAAGATAAGACAAGCATCCAGGATCCTCACCACGATGGTTTGATTATAACTTTATTTATTGCTAACCATTATGTGCGCAGGATCCTAGTCGATGGTGGAAGCTCGGTCAACATCATCCAACATGACGTGCTGCAGAAAATGAACATCCAGGACTCGGAAATCATCCCGAGAACGTCGGTGCTTGTGGGTTTCAGTGGTGAAACTAAGAAAACATTGGGGGACATCAAACTCCCAATATACATCGAAGGGTTAAACTCTTATCAAAAATTTTGTGTTATTGACAGTCTTTCTTGTTGCAACGTTATTCTTGGCAGGCCTTGGATACATGGAATAAAGGATGTAGCCTCTACTTACCATCAGTTCATCAAACTACCAACTCCTTGGGGAGTAATAAGGATAGATGGTGACCAAGTGGAAGCCAAAAATTATTATTCTTCATCAATGAAGCCGACAGCTAAACAAACGATAGCATAGCAATTACAGCAACATCCTAGGGACGTTCTGGAAGCTCGGGAGCGAGACGTAAAAGAAGTATCTTTAGATCCTGAAGACCCAGACACGAAGGTGTTCCTAGGATTTTGTATCCTTGACGAGATCGAGGAGAATATAATATCCTTCCTAAAGCGACAAAAATCCACGTTTTGCCTTCAGACATTCAGACATGACATGTATTTCTAAGGAGGTAATTACTCATAACTTGGGCCTTGATTATTCTATTAAACCCGTCCATCAGAAGCGAAGGATATTCTCTCCTGAGAGGAACCCGATCATACAAGAAGAAGTTGAAAAACTTCTTAAGGCCGGTATGATCAGAGAGGTTAAATATCCTCGATGGTTGGCTAATGTGGTTGTTGTTCAAAAAATAATGAAAAGTGGAGTGTGTGTGTCGATTTCACCGATTTAAACAAGGCATGCCCCAAGGATCCTTTCCCTTTACCGCATATAGACTACATGGTGGATGCAACGGCAGGACATGAGATGCTTACCTTTATGGATGCTTCCTCTGGATTTTAACAAATTCAGATGTAACCATCTGATCAAAAGGATACATCATTCATGACTCCTACCGGCATATATTGTTATATTGCTGTAACACCCCGTAACCGCAGCGGAAACGTAAACGGGATGCAACAGACACCTCTGATATCAACCACATTGTTTATAAAGAAAACTGAATACATTAATATACTTCAAATTACATTATCTTGTATTTCATTACCGTCTAGGTGATACACACATCATACAATACGATACACAATTCTATTTGTTATAATGTATCCTAATATCCTGCACGCAAATCTTACACACATCAAGCACTTAGCACGTAAGCAATCACTTCATCTTAATTGTACCTGAAAAGCATGTGAGAAAACGGGTCAACTACGAATAGTTGGTAAGTTTCACAATTTGAGTAAACCATGATAAATCCATATCAAAATATAATATTATCTGGGGACACTTTTAACCCAGTACTGTACTCATTCCGGGGGCAATGTTAACCCAGAATTACGATGTAATTATGCTGAGCCCACAAGTGAAACCTCTGACTATCACACACAACCCCCATGGCATATCCCCCGCCCACGGGCCCGTGGCATATCCCCTGCCCACGGAACTGCCCCAAACCGCTATGTCTAACATTACATAGCAAAATAAATAACAACAAAATAGACATGTGCAACTGGCTGGGAAACATCAGCAAATCCATGCCGGACCAGTTGGGTTTGTCAAACCAATAGTACTATCCACACTCTACCGGCTTTCAGTTAATCACTCGTGTTCCGGGGCCTTAGAATGTTAGCAACTCAGACAATTACCATCTTAGTACATTTCCGTACGATTCCAGTACAACAAAATATATATAAATCCACGCAAATCCATGCGTTCAGTATGTACTTACACATTTCAGTAAAAACATGCTTCCGCCCCGAGAAAATATTCGAAAGCAGTTCAGAAAAAGGGGCTCGTGAAACTCACCTTAGCACATGCAAGCAGGTAACAACAATCATTATCAGTTAACACGTCCAATCTGTAATATGATCCCTACGATCGTTACTATACACTCATTATTAATATAACTTTAACCAAGTTAACCGGTACATCTGGGGACACTGTTAACCCAGCACTGTACCCGTTCTGGGGGCAAGGTTAACCCAGAAACACTTCTCCGGACTCAGATTGTGATATCGTTTAGAGTTCCATGGTCACAACTAATATTAGTCGTTTTTCTCGTTTTGCGTGCCTAGCACGGTTATCCGTTTTTACGTTTCAAAAATGAGTTTGGTCACACACGACCCGAAAGTAGTGGTTGACTGATAATTTAATTAAAGATGTGAAATTAGAACTCGGTTTAGACGCCCCGATTGGCCGCGGGACCCGTTTCCGTATTTGGCGTACCGGAAACTGTTAAATCGGTTAAAAATACCCAAATCATCCGAATTATTTTCGGATGATTCATTTTTACTTGTTTAACTCAATTATATGAAAATAGTTCATTTTTAGGGTTTTTATACACCAGTCAGCTCGCTTAAGCGAACTTCACCGGTTTACGCGTTTTAACTTTAAAAGTTTGATAATTAGTACAAATAATTATCCGTTTAATCTCGGATCTTGAAATTTTGCACAAATCAATTTTTGACAGTGGGTAATTTTATAAAAATATTTCCAGAATTAATTTCTATATTTAAAATTTATTTATCTATTTTTAAACACCATTTAAACACTAAATATGTCGTAAATACCAAACGATCTTAGAAAAATCCCAAATTTTTCCTGGATGTCCCCTGCCATCCACATAGTCCCCTGTAATTTTTCCAGAACCAAAATCTTCTTTTACATGCCATTTTCACTAAAACCGAGCTAGAAAACCCTAGAACTCGTTTAACCGAAAAGCCTACTTAGACTTCTCCAACGGACCTCAAATTTTGTGTGTGACTTATACATGATATAAAAAGCTTATCTGCAATTTCCCAGAATTCCTCATGATATTTAACTATTTTTCACCATTTTTGGCCAAAACCGAGCATTAAATTCACCAAATATTCATCCTTTGTCCAAAAATTACCAAATATTCACCGAACTCATATTTTCATGTGTAGAACATCCCTGTAAAATTTCATGACCTAACTCTAAACCATCAACAATCTGTCCCAAAACACATACACCGAACATAAACCGAATATACCTTTCGTTTTCCGCCACTACAAGCTACAAACTCGTCTTTCCGCCTTATCTACCACTAAACACAGAGACTACAAACAACATACCACAATAACAAGCAAGTTACACTCACGATCAAGCCATTTCTTTCATGGTTTCGGTTATGATTCCAAAAACAAAGATTTAACCGTAAAAATTCGTTTTTGATTCGTTTAACTCCTTTCTTGGACCAAGATCCCTTGTATAACCCGTATACATCACTTGATCATGCAAGAATCGGTTTTCATCTTTGAAACCTCATTTTCTTGCAAACAAACTCAAGAAACGAAGATGAACACGTGATTAACTCGGTTTTTACCTCGGTTTTCTTGCTCCAAATATCGGTTTTGAGTTCATACTTTGGAGAGGATTGATGGATCTTGAAGGATTTGTGTAAAAAAAAGAAATGAGAGCTAGGGGAGGCTTCCCCATTCCGATCGGCATTATGTGGGGGGTGGGGTGGGACCCACCTCTCTATTCTTAGCCACACAATTGGATTCCCGTAATCCGGATAATGTTTTGGATAATCTGGTTCAGTTCGTTTTTTGGTTTAATGTTTAATTCGGCTTAAAACGAGGTTAAAACGGTCGTTTTCGGCCTAAAAAATGAAATTTATATTAAACCGATTTAAAAACTTTAAAAAAACTTAAACCATGACATTTATTAACTTAAAACATCATATTATTAATTATTGCGCATCTTTTTCGGCTTGATCGATCGTCTCTTGCTTGGTTTGGTATTAAAGGTTTCGTTTAATGTACCGACGTACCATTAAATCGAAATTCTTTTTCTGTGCCGTACTTTACTTATACCGAAGCATTAATGCTTCGTAACATCACTAAATATCATATATCTCGTCTATAATTGAACCCTCGATTCGTTCGGGTTTCAATATCTATCGATCGATTAATCGCATGTTCAATACGATGAATTATATATTCACGTACAATCAATACAGTGAACATGTATTCTCGTATAATTACTATGGTAATTCATGTACCCGACATTAAATATGACGTAACTATTGTCTACCGGTTAGGGTATACCGGGTTTCGTCGGAATCGTTACATTCTCCCCCCGTTAAGAAATTTCGTCCTCGAAATTTTACACGCTCACTATCCCTTTCCGAGAGAAAGGTGGGGGTTTTTCCTTCAGAATTCACCCTCGCGTTACCAGGTATAATCTGGTCCTCGCTGTGAATTCCACTTAATCTTAATCAATAAAGCTTGGTATGTCCAAACTGTTTAGTTTTCCCGTCTACTATCTCTACGGAATTATTTATGATATCAAGTATATCTTCTATGAGTACCTCATTACTAGTACTCTCGTTGCCTCATTGCTTAGGTACTTTTCAATCCGTATACCTGGCAAAACATCATGTATAGTACTTAGCCCCTGCCGTACTTTAATCGATAAACTAAATGACCAATCATGGAGATAGTCTCATGAGGTCCAATATATTAAGGAGCTATTTTCGGTTTTGCCAAACCTCATATCACCTCTCGAAGGTGATGCCTTAAAAATGCCTTGTCACCTCTTTCCAGTGACAATGGTTTCCTTTGAAGGTTGGCATAAATCCTTTGCCAATCTCGCGCTGCTTTCAACTTATCTTAAATATTATAAATCCGATTGGTTGTTTCTTGAATCAATCCAAATATTATGGCTTGAGTGACGCCCATTTTCGATTTAACAAATTGGTGATAATCACTTTACCCATAGAAAGCTTCAAGCTCTCGATGCTTCCTTCCCCTCCTTCCAATAATGGAAGTAGGATGACTATTTCGATCTGAGATCATTGAAAATGGTACTCCACGACGAGATACCATTTTCACCATCGTGAATTTGGGCGAGGATTCATTGTGGTAATCGTCATAGATTGGAATGAAATGCGAGGATTGGTTAATCGATCCGCGATTACCCAATTTACATCATGCCTTTGATATACCTTGGGAATTTGCGTCCCGAAATCCATTGTAATTTATTCCCACTATCATTGGCGAATTTGTCTATCGTTGTGGCGTTCCCTAGGGTTTTCGGTGTGCAGCCTTATCTCTTGCATAACTTACATATTCACCAACATACATAATCGTATCTTTCTCCAAACTCGGCCATTAATAAAATCCTTTCAGACATTCGTATCATCAATAGTCTAATCCGATCCCGAATGTATGGAATATTTCGATCTATGCGCTTTGTCCATGATTAATTCACGAAGGTCATGGAGGGTCGGGATCCAAACCCAATTTTTGAAGTAGAGAATTTTGTCCACGCGTTGTTCCAAATTCTTCTCATTGCCGTAAAGTTCCTCCTTTTCCAATTGTTCCTCTTTCAACGCCTCACGTTGAGTGACTCGAATCAGGTCCGAAAGGTTCGACTGGACTATCATCCCCAGCGCTCGCACTCGCAATGGCTTAACCCGATCTTTCCTACTCAAGGCATCAGCTACGACGTTAGCCTTGCCGGGGTGATAACGGATGTCACAGTCATAATCGCTTAACAACTCGACCCATCTTCAATGCCTCATATTCAGTTCTTTCTGATCGAATATGTGCTGCAAACTTTTATGATCGGTGAAGATGGTGCACTTCGTACTGTAGAGATAATGTCTCCAGATTTCAAGTGCGAAGATAACCGCTCCCATTTCTAAGTCATGAGTAGTGTAATTTTTCTCGTGTACTTTTAACTGTCGGGAAGCATAGGCTATAACCTTATTATTCTGCATCAACACGCATCCTAACCCTCTACGCGATGCGTCACAATACGCGACAAAACCATCGTCTCCATCGGGGAGACTTAAAATCGGCGCTTGGCACCATTTTAATGGTTTCTATTTTATTTGGATCTATGTGAAATCCTTGTTGCTTTACAACATGACCAAGGGATTATGCTTTCTGTATTCAAAGTCACATTTCGAAAACTTCGCGTATAACTCCTCTTGCTTTAACACTTCCACCATTTTCCTTAAACGTCGTTCGTGCTCTTCCTTACGTTGCAAATATATCAAAATATTATCAATGAATGCTATGACAAATTTGTCAAAATAAAGTTTACAGACTCGGTTCATGAGGTCCATGAACACTGCCGGCGCATTTGTTAGCCCGAAAGGCATAACTAAGAATTCATAATGGCCGTAACGAGTCCGAAACGCTGTTGTTGCAACGTCCTCCTCTTGGATTTTTCATTTGGTGATAACTATATCTAAGATCAAATTTCTAAAAATAAATCGCCCCTTGCAGTTGGTTAAATAGATCATTTACTTCGAAGAAGTGAATACCTATTCTTGATCGTCATTTTATTCAATTCTCCCTAATCAATACATATCCTAACACTTCCGTCCTTCATTTCCCAATTAAAACTGGTGCACCCCATGGTGACTAACTAGGTCGTATAAAACCTTATCCAACAATTCTTGTAAATGATTGGATAATTCTTGCATCTCGGACGGTGCAAGTCGGTAGGGTGCTTTAACAACAGGGCCAGCTTGAGGCATTAAATCGATTCTGAATTCGACCTGTCGGGTTGGCGGTAACCCAGGAAGTTCTTCTGGGAAAACTTCTGGATATTTACGTATCACCGAAACATCTTCTATATGTTTTCTTTTAAATACTTTGGCAATCGCGTTTGTTAAATACACCACGTTTTCTTGTCGTAAATATTATAGCATCTCAAGATGAGATTAGAGTGGTAACATAATACCGTACACTTTTCTCTGTATCTAATCGCTTCATCGTCCGAAAGAGAGCTTCTAGTCATCTTCTTTTCATATTTGATTTCAGCTTCATGTTGAGTTAGCCAATCCACGTTAACTATTACGTCACAACTTCTTAACTTTACTGGTCGTAGGTTAATAAGGAAAGGTTAATCGTTCAGAATAATAGGACAATTCCGAACAATTTAGTTAACCATTAGGGATTTACCGTTAGCGATTCTACAGTATAGGGTTCTATAGTTTCACCAATCGGTATCTTTCCAAATGATAAGAGGTCAGCAGGAACTAACTTCTATCGACGACCGTAAAAACATCACTGAAGCCTATTGATTTAAAACTACAACATACTTAATACCATCTTTGGATCATGACGTGCTTTATTCGATTTACTTACAAAAACACGGCTCTTTGCTTGATCAGAGGTTGATGCTTGTCATGAGGTTCATCTTCCAACGACACCTTGGTTCAACTTTGGGCAATTTCTCTTGAAACGTTCTGTACTGCCACATTCATAGCAAGTACAACTGTTTGGCATAATTTGATTTCTTTGGATGGATTGTTATTGAAGTTGTTGGGTTCGGAGTGGTTGTACATTAATGGGTTGGGGTTGCCGGTTCACATGGCTTCAATTGGTTCTACAAATGGGGCATTACGTCCATCTTTACCACACCTGTGGCCTACTATCACTCGACATTCTTCTTCCTGCCGATAACCATATTTTCCACAGTTAGGGAAGGACCCTTCATGTGGTTCATGTTTTCACACCAGAACTAGTCTTAGTATAATTCTGGGTTGTAGGACATACCTACTTATTCAAAGCCTATCTTGCAATTTACCTTTATCATTTCTCTTCTTTAACACTCGACGTCTCACCTAACGTCCTTCCAGTCCGCTTCCCATAGAGTTAAATATATCAATGCTGGCTTGTGACACAACCCTTCCAAAGGTTGTATATTTTACAGGGTTGACTATACTCCTTATCGATGGAGTTAGTCCCCAATATAGCGCTCACTTCGCTTAATTTCAGAAGTAATTAGCCATGTTACCAGACATGACAATTCCTTCAAACTATTAGCGTGTTCTAAGTGATCAACACACAACATTTCTATCTTTCATAGCTCAGTTCCCAATCTCTGAACTTAATTACTCGAATAAAAGTGCTCTAGCACAAGAATTTTAAATTCTGACCATATCGTCTGAGTAATAATTTTCTAACTATAATTTTGTACCATCGTGTTCCATCACGATACCACATAATCTACCAACATATCTGTTGCATATTTCACTACACAATGTTCTAGCCTCTTACCAATATCCTTAACCATTTCGATCTTTTCTATCCACTCGCTAATCTATTCCTCCCTTTACCATCAGTAAACTATTAATAATTTCCTTAACACAACCAACAAATATATCCTTCATACCGGATCTAATTCATTACGACTACTATTCATGTTTAGTTTATAACTAATACTTGTAGTCATAATAGTATCCGGCGGGACATTATCACTCTTAGTAATACCACTAAGAATTGAAATATTTATAATCATGTGATTGCTCGATCTATAAGTCTGCGATCACATTTGCATCAACACTAGCAGTGATCTGTGATACGACATTCGGTATCATCATCTACTATCTTTGAGCAATCAACTGAATCATATCAATCTCCATCATTGGAGTTACTCTTTTTATGTCATTCTGCCGTACCCATCCCGTACGCAGTAATCAATACTAATCTCACCGTATAACTCGTTACCAGCTCAATCATAACAACAGGTACACATACACACCAAATATTATCTTACATATTACACATACCAGTATTTAGTATATATATCCCGCAAATATAATAACATATGAACTTAACCTGACGTCGGTTAACGTTTTAATATGTTTCATAACCCTTGTCACCAACTGACATATAGATCTTTCTTAACAAAGATTAATGTTTAATATGCTTGATTTCAATATCCTTCTGCATGTCAGCATAACCGATACATGCTCACCGTGCGCACCAAACGATTACGTACCACGGAGTTATAATATCCGTGTTTATTCGTAGATCCGGCATACACAGTATACCACCTACGAACGAATAACCAACTATGCTATAATGATTCCAACACCTCTTTGTGTATGGTTAATCATTCTATACGAGTATACATGGGTATAGGCATCTAACGGATGTAAGGTTAACATAGGGAGTTGCAAGGTTCAAGGTAATCACGCAACATGGGTTGCCTTCAATATTATTAACTACCATTATGGGAAACTCTATCACTTGCTCAGTCAATGTCCTCAGGCGTTCTAGGTTTGCTAAAATCAGTAATTCTCGATCTGGATGTGGTATGTCTCATATGTTTGAGAGTGAGCAATACATATATATATTTCTACATATTATTTTTATCTGCTCATTTATTATCAAATTCATTATTATTATTATTTTATTTATTTATTTATTTATTTGGTGATCATAGGGAGTTATTAAGATATACGGTACCGGTGTTGGTAGGGAAAGGGATTTATCAATTTTGGTTGGGAGTGACGGTTACTAGATATTTCTGGTTAATATCAAACGAGAGATCTAACTTGGTACTAACATAACTATGGCCCGATAAGTCAGACTTATCATCAACCGATGCTCTAAATATCTCAGCATCCTCGGTACTTTTATTATTTCATCCCCCGGTTTCTTATCCGGGTCCTATTTCTCAATTCATGTACCCACAAGATATGTACATATATATATATATACACATTAGCACGTATAAATAATATTATATACTTTACACATATGTTGCCATTTTTACCTATTAATGTACCCCGTGACTTCCCCTGAATTCCCTCATGCGGACAAGTCTGTTATTATGTTCCGGACCATAATAACTCACTTGTCCATCCAAGTTCATCCAGATCTCGTCACTATAAATTATTAGTTGATATTCAGATGCTATAATACTTGAGCTACTGGTTATATTTTAGGTATCTTTTAAAGACATCCTAAATCTTTATAACCAATGGCTCTGATACCAACTTCTGTAACACCCCGTAACCGCAGCGGAAACGTAAACGGGATGCAAGAGACACCTCTGATATCAACCACATTGTTTATAAAGAAAACTGAATACATTAATATACTTCAAATTACATTATCTTGTATTTCATTACCGTCTAGGTGATACACACATCATACAATACGATACACAATTCTATTTGTTATAATGTATCATAATATCCTGCACGCAAATCTTACACACATCAAGCACTTAGCACGTAAGCAATCACTTCATCTTAATTGTACCTGAAAAGCATGTGAGAAAACGGGTCAACTACGAATAGTTGGTGAGTTTCACAATTTAAGTAAACCATGATAAATCCATATCAAAATATAATATTATCTGGGGACACTGTTAACCCAGTACTGTACTCATTCCGGGGCAATGTTAACCCAGAATTACGATGTAATTATGCTGAGCCCACAAGTGAAACCTCTGACTATCACACACAACCCCCGTGGCATATCCCCCGCCCACGGGCCCGTGGCATATCCCCCGCCCACGAAACTGCCCCAAACCGCTATGTCTAACATTACATAGCAAAATAAATAACAACAAAATAGACATGTGCAACTGGCTGGGAAACATCAGCAAATCCATGCCGGACCAGTTGGGTTTGTCAAACCAATAGTACTATCCACACTCTACCGGCTTTCAGTTAATCACTCGTGTTCCGGGGCCTTAGAATGTTAGCAACTCAGACAATTACCATCTTAGTACATTTCCGTACGATTCCCGTACAACAAAATATATATAAATCCACGCAAATCCATGCGTTCAGTATGTACTTACACATTTCAGTAAAAACATGCTTCCGCCCCGAGAAAATATTCGAAAGCAGTTCAGAAAAAGGGGCTCGTGAAACTCACCTTAGCACATGCAAGCAGGTAACAACAATCATTATCAGTTAACACGTCCAATCTGTAATATGATCCATACGATCGTTACTATACACTCATTATTAATATAACTTTAACCAAGTTAACCGGTACATCTGGGGACACTGTTAACCCAGCACTGTACCCGTTCTGGGAGCAAGGTTAACCCAGAAACACTTCTCCGGACTCAGATTGTGATATCGTTTAGAGTTCCATGGTCACAACTACTATTAGTCGTTTTTCTCGTTTTGCGTGCCTAGCACGGTTATCCATTTTTACGTTTCAAAAATGAGTTTGGTCACACACGACCCGAAAGTAGTGGTTGACTGATAATTTAATTAAAGATGTGAAATTAGAACTCGGTTTAGACGCCCCGATTGGCCGCGGGACCCGTTTCCGTATTTGGCGTACCGGAAACTGTTAAATCGGTTAAAAATACCCAAATCATCCGAATTATTTTCGGATGATTCATTTTTACTTGTTTAACTCAATTATATTAAAATAGTTCATTTTTAGGGTTTTTATACACCAGTCAGCTCGCTTAAGCGAACTTCACCGGTTTACGCGTTTTAACTTTAAAAGTTTGATAATTAGTACAAATAATTATCCGTTTAATCTCGGATCTTGAAATTTTGCACAAATCACTTTTTGACAGTGGGGAATTTTATAAAAATATTTCCAGAATTAATTTCTATATTTAAAATTTATTTATCTATTTTTAAACACCATTTAAACACTAAATATGTCGTAAATACCAAACGATCTTAGAAAAATCCCAAATTTTTCCTGGATGTCCCCTGCCATCCACATAGTCCCCTGTAATTTTTCCAGAACCAAAATCTTCTTTTACATGCCATTTTCACTAAAACCGAGCTAGAAAACCCTAGAACTCGTTTAACCGAAAAGCCTACTTAGACTTCTCCAACGGACCTCAAATTTTGTGTGTGACTTATACATGATATAAAAAGCTTATCTGCAATTTCCCAGAATTCCTCATGATATTTAACTATTTTTCACCATTTTTGGCCAAAACCGAGCATTAAATTCACCAAATATTCATCCTTTGTCCAAAAATTACCAAATATTCACCGAACTCATATTTTCATGTGTAGAACATCCCTGTAAAATTTCATGACCTAACTCTAAACCATCAACAATCTGTCCCAAAACACATACACCGAACATAAACCGAATATACCTTTCGTTTTCCGCCACTACAAGCTACAAACTCGTCTTTCCGCCTTATCTACCACTAAACACAGAGACTACAAACAACATACCACAATAACAAGCAAGTTACACTCACGATCAAGCCATTTCTTTCATGGTTTCGGTTATGATTCCAAAAACAAAGATTTAACCGTAAAAATTCGTTTTTGATTCGTTTAACTCCTTTCTTGGACCAAGATCCCTTGTATAACCCGTATACATCACTTGATCATGCAAGAATCGGTTTTCATCTTTGAAACCTCATTTTCTTGCAAACAAACTCAAGAAACGAAGATGAACACGTGATTAACTCGGTTTTTACCTCGGTTTTCTTGCTCCAAATATCGGTTTTGAGTTCATACTTTGGAGAGGATTGATGGATCTTGAAGGATTTGTGTAAAAAAAAGAAATGAGAGCTAGGGGAGGCTTCCCCATTCCGATCGGCATTATGTGGGGGGTGGGGTGGGACCCACCTCTCTATTCTTAGCCACACAATTGGATTCCCGTAATCCGGATAATGTTTTGGATAATCTGGTTCAGTTCGTTTTTTGGTTTAATGTTTAATTCGGCTTAAAACGAGGTTAAAACGGTCGTTTTCGGCCTAAAAAATGAAATTTATATTAAACCGATTTAAAAACTTTAAAAAAACTTAAACCATGACATTTATTAACTTAAAACATCATATTATTAATTATTGCGCATCTTTTTCGGCTTGATCGATCGTCTCTTGCTCGGTTTGGTATTAAAGGTTTCGTTTAATGTACCGACGTACCATTAAATCGAAATTCTTTTTCTGTGCCGTACTTTACTTATCCCGAAGCATTAATGCTTCGTAACATCACTAAATATCATATATCTCGTCTATAATTGAACCCTCGATTCGTTCGGGTTTCAATATCTATCGATCGATTAATCGCATGTTCAATACGATGAATTATATATTCACGTACAATCAATACAGTGAACATGTATTCTCGTATAATTACTATGGTAATTCATGTACCCGACATTAAATATGACGTAACTATTGTCTACCGGTTAGGGTATACCGGGTTTCGTCGGAATCGTTACAATTGCTATGCCGTTCGGACTAAGAAATGCAGGGGCAACATATCAAAGATTGGTCAATATGATGTTCAAGGATCAGTTAGGCAAAACCATGGAAGTCTACATAGATGACATGGTAGTGAAGTCGAAGAGGGCTGAGGATCACCTTAGATATCTTGAGGAAGCATTCAATATCCTTGACCAATATAACATGAAACTGAACCCGTTAAAATGCCATTTTGGTGTTAAGGCTGGAAAGTTTCTAGGATACATGGTGACCAAAAGGGGAATAGAAGCGAGCCCCGAGCAGATAGAAGCCATCATTAATTTAAAGTTTCCTGTGAATGCTAAAGATGTCCAAAGACTGACGGGAAGAATAGCTGCTCTCAACAGATTCATTTCCAGATCCTCAGAGAAGTTCAAAGACTTCTATGATATCTTGAGGAAAAATAAAAAGTTTGAATGGACTCAAAGGCACGAAGATGCACTAAAGGCTCTTAAGAATTATCTATCCTCAGCTCCTGCTTTGATAAAGCCAATAGATTATGAGCCACTATCCCTGTACTTAGCTGTGTCAGGTAATGCAATCAGTGCTGTTCTGGCCAAAGATCATGAAGGACAACAGCACCCGGTATATTATGTAAGTAAAAGCCTGTTAGATGCAGAGGTCAGGTATTCTCACCTTGAAAAATTAATTCTTGCTTTAATTATGGTCTCAACCAAGTTGAGACACTATTTTGAAACACATACTATTATTTTAAGAACTAATTATCATGTTTAGAATGTGCTTAGAAAACTAGAATTGTCAGGAAGGATGGCTAAATGGGCTGTGAAATTGAGTGCTTATGATATTTAGTATGAGCCAACAACCATTAAGTCACAAGCGCTTGAAGACTTTGTGGCTGATTTCAGTAGTGACATGCAAGAGGAAGCTGATTTGGAGGTTCAACAACTGGAAGAAACCAAGGATCTTTGGATCCTCTTTACTGATGGAGTATCCAACGTAAGAGGAACAGGATTGGGTATCCTACTGAAATCGCCACAGGGGGACATAATACCCCAGTCCATTGCGTGTGCATTCCAAGCCACCAATAATGAAGCGGAATACGAAGCTCTGATCGCAGGTTTGCAATTAGCTAAAAACATGAGGATCATGTATCTTCAAGTAAATGTAGATTCGTTATTGATGGCTAACCACTTTAATGGCTCATATGTTGTTAAAGGTGAAAACTAATCAAATATCTAGATGTTGTGAAGGAACTATCAAAGTTCTTCGATTGTTTTAGTATTATACAGGTACCAAGAGAAGAAAATGCTGGGACAGATGCCTTAGCAAATTTAGCTTCATCATTGAAGATTCCAGAAGATACGAAGATGCCAATTATCCATGTACTCTCACCAGCAATAGGAGAACAAGAAGTTGGGGAGATAACAACTGACAAAGATATTGTGCCTTTGGATCCATTATCCTCAAGTAATCAAGGATCTTGGATCCTCCCGATCAAGAAGTTCATTCAAAATGGAGAGATTCCATCCACAGATAATCCTAAGTCCTTAAAACATAAGGTATCACAATACATTTTATTAAATAATATTATGTATAGGAAATCTCTTGCAGGTCCATACTTGAGATGTATCGAAGATCCTGAAATTCAAGAGGTGCTCAAAGACTTTCACGAAGGAGATTGCGGTAATCACACTGGAGGTAGAGCCCTATTCTCAAGGATTCAGAGAACAGGATACTTCTGGCCTACCATGAAGAGAGACGCCATGGAGTACTCAAAAAAATGTGACTCATGTCAAAGCCTATTATGGCCTTTCATGAAGTGGGGCATGGATATCGTGGGTAAGCTACCTAAAGCGCCGGGAGGAAAAGTATTCATGCTTGCGATGACTGATTACTTTTCAAAGTGAATAGAAGCAAAAGCTTTTGTTCAAGTCCGCGAAAAAGAGGTGATATCCTTCATTAAAAGAAATATTATTACTAAATTTGGTATCCCTTCAGAAATTATGTGTGACAATGGTTCCCGGTTTATCAAGAAAAGAACCACTAACTTTTGTGATAGTTGGGGCATTAAGATGATTACCTCCACACCAATTCATCCTCAAGCTAATGTTCAATCAGAATCAAGTAACAAGATTATTATCAACAACTTGAAGAAGAAACTAGGATCCAAGAAAGGCAAGTGGGCCGAAGAGCTACCATGTGTTCTTTGGGCTGATAGAACAACACCAAAGAATGCAACAGGTCAAACACCCTTCTCATTGGTGTTTGGCTCAGAAGCTGTAATCCCTACGGAGATGGTGGTTCCTACTGCCAGAACAAGCATCCGTGATCCTCACGCCAACAATGAAATCCTTCTCCAAGATCTGGATACTGTTGATGAGCTCAGAGACCTAGCTAAGATCAGAATGGCAGCATATCAACAAAGGGTAGCTGGGGCATACAACAAAAAATCAGGATTCGAAGATTTCAAGAAGGAGATCTAGTTTTTGAGGAAAGCCTTCCAAAACACAACTAATCCAGCAGATGGAAAGCTAGCACCTAAGTGGGAAGGCCCCTACTTGGTCGAGTCAGAAGCCGAAAAGGGGGCATATCACCTGCTGACTATGGAAGGCAACAGGTTACCAAGAGCATGGAATGCTATTCATCTCAAGAAATACTTTTTCTAATCAGGATCAAGTATCCTCAGAAGGATCAAGGATCCTGAAATTGGTAATATCTAACCGATCACTTATTCATTTCATATTCTTATTAATTTAAGGTAATATATTTTTAACGTTTGTCTTTTTCCAAGTTTTAAATAACAATGCATATTTCAATAAGAGATTCAATGTCTAAGAGGTTGGCCACATCTCCCTCACACTTAAGGTACTTTACTATTTCCCTTGGCCTAGCCCACGATTAAGGTATGACCCCCGATGGTCATATCTTCCAAGGTTTAAAGGTTTTCACCTTTATTATAAATTAGAGTTTCTACACTCTCGCCTAGAGCGCACGCTATCCAATGTATAGTCCAGGGCAGCGGGACCAGTACACGTTTAATGGCTGACAATTTCGTTGTCTTCGGCTATATGGAGGATCCTACGATTTATGGTACACGTACCATACCACCGATTTATAACGTTTTCACGTTATCTCACGTTTGGGCTAAATCCCGGTTTGGGCGAGTCCCCAGTTAACATCCGTATCTTTGGGCAAGTCCCCAGATTGGGCTTGTCCCCAGTTTTTTGGGCTTGTCCCCAGTTACACGGTCTTGTCCCCAGTTGCACGGGCTTGTCCCCAGTTTGTTGGGTTTAATCCCAGTTAATATCATAAGTTATTTGCATCAGGTATCCTAAGTTCAATTACAAGGATCACAGAAGGATCAACACTTATGGTAACTTAATGGTGTTGGATATACAGTCGGAAGGGAAGTTCCCAAGGAAACTCCATTGATATATGACAATTATATCCAGCTTGTCAAATTCCATCTGTTTTGCAGGAAGTTTGATTTCAAAGGCAAAATGACAGCTGTGATCTTATCACAACCGCCATTTTGGGGGCAATTGTTAGTACACGGAAATTTGACACTGTGGATATGTTATCCTGGCATATAATCTGGATCAATTATCCTTAGAATATGTAGCAGATCCTGTTAGGATCAATGATCCTCAGTACTTATTATTTATTAACGATTTTCCTTTGTTATGTTGATATTTTTGGTAGGTACAAAGGCTAATGACCAAGTCAAAGCTGTAATCTCCCAATCAAATTAATATACCGCGTGGATAATGAAGGAAATAATCACAATTAAGGAATGGCTTGATTGGTGGCTAAAAATAGGAATATTTGTTATATTATTTTTGCATAAATTGAAGCTTGATCAGCTAGGACAAACACACTCTGCTCTCTACGAAATTAGCATTATACACACACTTAGACATCATTGTAATTGCTGATCATAGCTTCCAACCCTTGTAACACCCTTTTAGATTAATAAAGTGGTGATAGACGATTTGTCATCACCCGAGGTTTTTATGCCGACGATCCGACCAAGATCAAGGGCTTTTCCTCATAACAAATCACAGTGTTCATCTATATTTCGTTCATATATTCATTATTATCATCATAGCACTAATCCTCACATAACAAATTTGGATACATTATCCTTAGTAGATTTGTTTCCAAAACAGTAGCAGCGGTGACCTTTGAGCCTTGGAAGACAGGAGTTTGCTTCTTGCTCCCGGCAGCACTGGTCCTTTGTACCCCACGGGTGGATGAGGTAATGGAAATGTGGTTTTTAATGAGAGAGAAAGTGATGAAGGCACGGTGAATAGAAGCAGAAGATTTTTGAGAGGCCATTGGTAATAGTATAGGTATAAAAGGTTGAAAATTGATGAGAAATATTCTGGATTAAAGCACCAATTGCCCCACGGTGGGCGCCAAATTGTTTTGGTCAAAAATCGGTTTAAGAATAATGTAACAAACTTTGTTAGGTGAGGTATAGTGCTTGTATAACAATGGTGAATAGGTAAATGAAATAAGGATGAACAAAGAGATTTGTTGCGAGGAAAAGCCCTTGATCGGATTAAGGATCGCCGACACAAAAACCCCGGGTGATGACAAATCGTCTATCACCACTTTATTAATCAAAAAAGGTGTTACAATGGTAGAGCTTAAGATCAGTTACAATAAAGCTAAGTGTGAACAAGTGAAAACTAGAACAATCTCTGCGAGCGAGCTGTGATGATTGTATGTAAACAGTGTGTAGGTTGTGTGTTTTTCCTAAGCCGATCATAAGCTCAATATATACAAAAATATAAGCTAACTATAAGTCCTATAATCTCGCCACTTCTCCATGATCCATTGCAGCTCTTTGACCACGTGCAAAAATTCATGGACTAGCGGATAAATAGGTGGACTGAGTCTTTAAAATGTTAAACCTGTTAATCACAACACCATTCAAATAATACAATTGTTAGTAAACAATTAATACCGAAGATCCTTGATCCTGCACAACCTGGAACATATCCTAAGGATATGTGATCCGAAAGTTATATAAGGATAACGTATCCTCGGCATAAAAATACATGCCCTAACACTACTCACTGCAACTAAACACAAAAGTAGCATTAGGCAAACCTATTATGAATTTCAGTTGGAAAGATACAACATGAATTTGTACAAAAATCATGAATAATAAAAGGTAACTGAAGCATAATTGAGTGCTTGAACTAAACAACACCGTTATAGTCGTCCACCTCCCCTCCTTCCAATACTCCGCATTGGCGTCCACCACCTCTTGAAATCAAGTTTTTATGCCGCCATGAACCACACAGTGCCATCGTCTGTGTTTTTTTTCGAAGCACAGGAAGTTGTGGTCGTCTAAAAATGACCACATACGGGTCGTTATCAGGTATAGGTTTGGAAGTTTACCTTAGCCATTGAGATCCTCATGGAAAAGGACATGCATCTTCCAGTTGCAAAAACAAACACTAAATCAGCAATTGCAACTTCAGCAGCAAACGTAATAATCAGTAACTTCAAACCCAAATTTTGACACTTAGAAATTTTCCCCGGTTGATTAATAATTTGATCATCTACGTTTGATAATATAATGAAAAATGAACTTACTTGTATGTGGCACCCGTCTCATTGATTATTTCTCTGCAAACTCTCAAATTAAAATTAACTCCTACAACACTGAACAACCAACCAAATAAACTAACAAAAGTTGTATAGTATATATAAGAGTTTATTCGTTTTTTTATCTGTAGATATATATTTTTCTAACCATTAATTTCTCATGTTAGTCACAATGATATATATCCAAGAAAAATAAGTAAATACCATTGTTAGGGCACATATTTTTGTGCTGAGGATATTTTATCCTTATGTGACTTATGGATCAGTTATCCTTAAGATATGAGTTCCAGGTTACGCAGGATCAAGGATCCTCAGTACTAAATGTTCACTAACGGTTTTATTCTTTGAATGGTTTTGTATTTAGCAGGTATAACGGCTAAGACCAAGTCTACCCACTAATTTGAAGTTCAATGGAAATAGCACGTGGTCAAAGTGGATGCAACGTTTCTATGGAGTAGTGGCGAATTTGTAAGGATGTTAGTTAGCTTATTTTTTGTATTTATATTGAGCTATATCGGTTTTAGGTAACACACAATTTTCACAGTATACTCGCATATATTATTCTAGCTACAATTACTCACACTTAGCTTTGTTGTATTAACCGATCATTAGCTCCACCATTGTAACATTTTTACTTGATTAATATAGTGGTGATAGACAATTGTCATCACCCGAGGTTTTTGTGCTGGCGATCCTATTACTATCAAGGGCTTTTCCTCGTAACAAATCTCTGTGTTCATCCTTAATTCGTTGTAACATCACGAAAATATCGGATCAAAAATGCCAAGTTTTTAAAGTACAAGGACCAAAATTGAAAAATCTGATTTCTTAACATATTGAGATACGCGATACCCAAGACACAATGTCATCGCGTATCACGATGACGTGGTATAACAGGCGATGGCACGTGTCTCCACGTGGCACCCGGTTACACGACAAGCCTAGTTGCTGTTAGGACTGATATTTTCAATAATGAGTATATGTTATCCTTAAAGATGTGTTTGGATCAGTTATCCTCTTGAAGAGTTCCAGAGCCATGTCAAAGATCAAGGATTCTCAGAGGTTGGTATTATTAACAATTATTTCATGTGTGTAGGTTATTTATTATTCAACAGAAAATAACGACTCTATGACTTAGTCTACCTTAACTTTCGCTACTGGAAGCTCCCAGCACATGGTCAAATGAACGTTAGAGGAGTTATGGAAGAGTGGCGGATAGTTACGAGTTATAGTTATTTGTAATTTCTTTTATAAAATCGAGATAATGATCGATTAGAGGACACTTGATTTCACACACACTTAGAGCAGAACTCATAATTCTCTCTATACACTAGCATTTCATTGTAACATCGATCGTAATCTCCAAACACGTGTAACCTTTTTTGTGATTAATAAATTGGTGATTGACGAGTTGTCATCACCCGGGGTTTTTTTCCTTTGATCTGAACAAGATCAAGGGGTTTTTCCTCGCAAAAAATCATGTTGTTCATTCCATTTTTACTCATACACCCGTTGTTATTAGCATAGCACTATACCTCAATTTTACGGATTTGGATACATTATCCTTAACATATTTTTATCCAAACCAGTCGCGATACGCGATGTCCTCCAGATAGGCCCATCGCGTATCGCTATCTAACATAACATAATAAAAAGATCTTTTAATCCATCGCTATACGCGATGGATCCTTTGCAAGACCTATAGCGTATCGCGATGGGACATCTCATCAACGGCTATAAATAAGGACACTAGCCTTCATTTCTTACTCACAATCATCACTCTCTCACTAGAAAACTTTCGCGCTCTACCTCGTAAAGCGTGCCACCAAGACGACGTTCTAACCTCGTAATATGTGCCCAAAACTGACGTTGTCTCATAGTATGTGCCACCCCAGGACGAACCGACACTCCGCCTCGAAGTGCGTGCCAACAAAGCCCGAATAACGGCGTGCCTCGATTTACGTGCAAGAAGGTGTTGATTAAGATTATTCAAGAAACGTGAAAGCGTTGAAGTGCTTCTCGAGAATCTAGGGAATATAACCTAACCAAGGAAGGGATAATGCCCGAATAAAATATTAATGTAATATTAAAAGGCTTAGACCCTAGTCGAGAGTATACTCGATACCTCGAGAATAAACAAAAGAAAATATAAAATAAAGAAATATAAATATGAAGTAATTCTTTGTTATTAATATTAATTAAGTTTCTCAAATAATAAGTAAAGAAATTAAGTATGCGTTTCTTCGAGAAGAAGAAACGTAGTGTTTAGAAAAGTTAACAAGTTAAACTAAAGGTTTTAAACTTGTAAAATAAAGGAAAGATGTTTTGAACTAAAGGTTCATAAAGAAAATATAACCGAGGTAAAGATTATATAAAAAGAGACTAAAGGTCTTAAGCTAGATTAAAGATCTAGTAATAACAAAAGGTTATACTCGTACTATAGGTCCGAGATAGCAAAGACGACCCGATTAGTGAAGTGAAGATGATCCTTTTTAAAGGTGAATACGCCCCAAACTTGTATAACTTGTTTAATCGAGTCAAATTAAATTTATTTCACGAGATTACGTATCTATAAAACATTATGAACAAAAGTAATCGCTGGCCCTTAGGCAGTCGTGTACGTTTGTTTGGATCCTTACATATGTGGTTAGACGGTGGGCACACCGCGCCACACCTGGTTATATACCTCCACCACGATGGGCCATACCTAATTTGTGTCCGAGAGTGGGTAATCATGTGTATATTGATGGTAGCTAAGTAATCTCGAACGCTGCGGTGTTTGCTGAGCGGTTTCGAGTAGAGCTTAAGTTTGTAATTGTGATTTAGTTTTAACTGGATTATTCCTAAGCTACGATGGGTCGAGACCTAAGTTATGTCTTAAGGTGTAGTTAAGTAAATAAAATATTTTTATGCGTCAGCTTATTAACCAGCATGTGTTGCTTACGTCTTTTCAAACTGTTTTACAGGTAACGAAGATTAAGTGCTTGAAGAATCGAAGTCTTCGATAGGCGATTTGATGGCTTAGATCATTTTGTTAAAACATTAAATATGTAAATGGTGGTTTGTTAAACAAGTAATCTTTTGTAAATATTAACCAGGAATTTTTAAAACCGTGTTTTGATGATATGTAAATATTAATATTTTAATCCATGCTAATATATTTCCGCATCAACCCGTAACTCTGATTTATTTACAAAAACGATACCAACTGTTGGTCACACGCCTAGGCCTAAGATGGGGTTGTGACATTCGTTTACATAATTACCGTTGTTATACAAGAACTCTACCTCACAAATACAAATTTGGTTACATTATCCTTAAACCGATTTTTTACCAAAACAATTTGGCGCCCACCGTGGGGCAAGTGGTGCTTTAATCCAGAAGATTTATCATCAATTTCAACCTTTTCAACCTATATCATTACCTATGGCCTCTCAACAAACCTCCGCTTCAACTACCATGCCTTCATCACTTTCTCTCTCATCAAAAACCTCATTGCCAAAGCCTCCTTCACCCGCTGGAGTACAGAGGACCAACGTTGTTGGGAGCAAGATGCAAACTCCAGCCTCCCAAGGCTCCAAGTCCTCTGCTGCCACTTATGTTGTAACTTCTAATAATGATGTTTCTGCTATGTTTTCACATGTTAAGGCGTACATGGAGTAGCAGAATAGGACCAACCAAAAGATCTTGCGCGAAATTGAAGATCTTAAGAAGACAAAGAGACTAATGGAGGATCAGACTCCCTTGATGCCTAGGATGTTGGACTTTACCACTCCAGGATCCGTGGCTCAACATGCTTAAGGATCCTCCATCCTTTAACAAGGATCATCAATCTTCTAACTAAGATCCTCTATCCTTCAACCAGGATCCATGGGTCAGCACACTCAAGGATCTTCTATCTTCCAACCAGGATCCTCTATCCTTCAACCAGGATCCATGGGTCAGCACACTCAAGGATCCTCAATCTTCCAATTGGGATCCTCTATCCTTCAACCAGGATCCATGGGTCGACACGCTCAACAATCCTCGATCCTCCAGCAAGGATCATCCATCCTTCAATCATGATCCATGGGTCAACACGATCAAGGATCCTCGATCCTCCAGCATTCAGCCATGATCCTCTATCCTTCAACCATGATCCTCTGGATTATTTCATCAAGGATCCTTCAACTTTCAGCCTCAAGGATCCTTCATGCAAAGTCAAGGATCCTATGGACTTCAACATCAAAGGTCGTTCGAAGACCATGAGGGAGATTTCATCCCTATGCAGACTATTGCCTCCGGTGGACCAACTATTATATCTGACACTTCTTATCCTAGATACTCTTCTGGGATACCAACATTTAATCAACAAAGAGGTAACCTTTATAATCATATATCTTTAGACACTAACCTTGGTTCTACGCAGGATACAGGTATCAATCTAGCCATGGCCAAGGAACTACAGAAACTGAAGGATATGATATCTAGTGTTCCAGGAGTGGTTCAACCCATTCCTGAGATTCCGGAAGGAAGTCATAGGCTATCAAGGTTTGCTCCACCAATATGTGATGTTGAGATCCCGAAGCACTTCCAAACCCCCAATATGAAGGTTTACGATGGCTCAACCGATCCAGAGGAACATGTGGCTCAATACAAGGAAAGAATGGAAATCAATCACATTCCGGAAAGACTTAAGGAAGCATGCTTGTGCAAGTGTTTTGGATCCACGTTAACTGGATCCGCTCTCAAATGGCTGCTAATTCGTTCTCCTTATTATGTTACGTCATTTTCACACTTAGTTAATTTGTTCAATAGCCAGTTTTCTTATAGTAGAAAATTTGGGAAATTAACTAGTGATTTATATCGTGTTGTCCAACCTCGTGATGATTCCTTAAGGGTTAAGGGATTTTGTCACCAAGTCTGGAAGGGAGGCCTTAGAAATCCCAAATCCTGACATGGCTATTGTTGTTGAGGCATTCAAGATGGGGTTACAAAATGACTCCCCATTTTATGGTGATTTTGTTATGACCCCATGCAGGACATTATATGAAGTCAGGAACACGGCGCCTAGATTCATAAGACAGGAGGATGATAAAAGTATCCAAGAACGATTGGCTACTCCAACAAAACAGGAGTCACCCGACAAAAAAAAGGATCCTTCTACATAAACAACAATCCCAAGCCGTATTCAAAGTTCAACAACCAAAATGTTCGTGCGGTCGAAGAAGACAAAGATGATGATGAGGATTATCCAAGAATTTCTGAATATTGCTTTTCTGTTGATACTCATGGCTTAATATGTGCCATGAAAGATCTTGGAGAAAAAGCAAGATGGAATTGGAAGAATGAGAAGTCAACATCCTTCAAGGATAAGTCCAAATGGTGTGCATTCCACGAAGTCTTCGGCCACATGACCGATGACTGTATCGGTCTAAGGAGGGAAATTGGGTATCTTTTAAGCAAGGGTCACTTCAAGGAGCTGATGTGAAGAAAGAAATCAAGGATCCTAAAGATATCCCGCAGAAAGCAGCTCCACCACCACCTGATGCACATATTATAAATTTTATCTCCGGGGGTTCGGACATCTGTGGAATCTCATTCTCCTCGGCGAAACGACATGCCAAGGAAACCAAATTGGACAATGGTGAAAGACCCATCAGGACTACCATTTTAACCTATCAAAGGATCATATCCTTCGACGAGGAGGATCACATGCACCTTCAGGATCCTCACCAAGACAGTTTGATTATCACTTTATTTATTGCTAACCACTATGTTCGCAGGATACTCGTAGATGGCGGGAGTCAGTGAACATCATTTAGGCGGGCGTACCTAGGAAAATGAATATCCCCGAAATAGAGATGACACCGAGATTGTCTGTCCTCATTGGTTTTAGTGGAGAAACCAAAAACACATTGGGGGACATCAAGCTTCCTATTTACATTGAGAGAGTCAATTCTTTCCAAATGTTTTTTGTTATATTAACTTGTCGTGTTGTAATGTGATTCTTGGAGGCCCTTGATACACGAGATGAAAGAAGTAGCCTCTACCTACCATCAATGCATCAAACTTCCAACCCCTTGGGGAGTAGTGAAGATTGACAGTGACCAAGCGGATGCAAGGAACTACGATACTTCCTCTATGAAGCCAACTACAAAGCAAACTATCGCATAACAATCAAAGCACAATTCACGAGAGGTGTTGGAAGCCCGGGAAAAAATATTTAAAAGAAGTATCCTTGGACCCTGAGAATCCAGATGTAAAGGTGTATATAGGACCCAATATCCTCAGTAACATTGAAGAGGATTTGCTATCCTTACTTAAACAAAGGATGTCCATATTTGCCTTTAAACACTCAGATATGACAGGTATATCTAAAAAAATTATTACACATAAGTTAGGGATAGATACTTCTATCAGGCCTGCCCACCAAAAACGGAGGAAATTTGCGCCTGAAAGAAATATCATTATCCAAGAAGAAGTCGAAAAACTTCTCAAATCAGGTATGATAAAAGAGGTAAAGTATCCAAGATGGTTAGCTAATGTAGTGGTATTTTCTAAGAAAAATGGAAAGTGGATGGTATGTGTCGATTTTACTGAGTTAAACAAGGCATGTCCCAAGGATCATTTCCCCTTACCACACATTGACTCCATGGTGGATGCTACAGAAGGACATGAAATGCTCACTTTTATCGATGTTTCTATGGATTTCAACAAACTCAGATGGAACCATATGATCAAGAATATACAACATTCATGACTCCTACATGCATATATTGTTATATTGCTATGCCGTTCGGATTAAGAAATGCAGGGGCAACATACCAAAGATTGGTCAACATGATCTTCAAGGATCAGCTAGGAAAGACCATGGAAGTCTACATAGATGACATGGTATTGAAGTCAAAGAAAGCTGAGGATCATCTCAAAGATCTTGAAGAAGCATTCAACATCCTAGGATATATGGTGACTAAAAGGGGAATAGAAGCAAGTCCTGAGTAGCTTATAATTAATTCTTGCTTTAATTATGGCTTCAACCAAGTTAAGACATTGTTTTGAAACACATATTATTAATTTAAGGACTAACTATCCTGTTAAGAATATGCTTAGAAAACCAGAATTGTCAAGAAGGATGGCCAAGTGGGCTGTGAAGCTGAGCGCATATGATATTCAGTATGAGCCTAGAACAACCATTAAGTCACAAGACTTTGTGGCTGATTTCAGTAGTGACATGCAAAAGGAAGCTGATTTAGAGGTTCAGCAACTAGAAGAAACCAAGGATCCTTGGATCCTCTTCCCAGACGGAGCATCCAACGTAAGAGGAACAGGATTGAGTATACTACTTAAGGGTAATCTCTTACTATAGGAATGTCTTCAATCTTTTGCCCTTCAGCTTTCGTATCCACAACGTTTACCAAAAATGCTGGATAACCCTTGCGTTACATCTTGCGTGTCTTCATAATACTGGTAAGCTTAAGTTCTGAGTTACCTTGCTCTCCTTGAATAGTCAATGTTTCACCACTTGGGAGTGGTAAGCGGATCAACTTTTCTGAGCAAACGATTTCGGCTTGATTCTTGGATAACCAGTCCATTCCCACAATGACATCAAAACTTCCTAACTCGACAGGTAATAGATCGATACTGAACGTGTGGTTTGCTAAGAGGATACTACAATTTCGCACGACTTCATTGGTTTCAATCGTCTTCCCGTTAACTAAATCTATAGAATATTTTATATCTAACTTACTGGTTCTATTCCAAGGAGGGGTTCAAATTGTTTGGAAACGAAACTTAAATCGGCTCCGGTATCGAATAATACATAAGCGTAGTGTTTATTAATAAGAAACATACCGGTAACTACTGAGGGATCTTTCCTGGCTTTCTTCGCATTTATCTCGAAGGCTCTACCTTTCACGTTCTGATTTCTGAGCTTCGGACAGTCCTTTCGATAGTGCCCCATGTTTCCACACTCAAAGCATCCGGTATTCGGTTTTCCTGAACCGGACGGAGAGTCTTTACTGAAACAGTACTGAGTCTGGTGTCCAAACCGATTACACTTATGACATTTCCAACATTCCCCACTGTGACTCTTTCCACACCCGTTGCATTGATTCGCGCCTTTACTCGTGTTAGCCGTAAACATTCTCCCGGAATTTGGTTTCTTTCGGAATTGCCCTCCGGAGTTATTGATCCATTTCCTTTTCTGGTCGGCTGGCTTTGGAATTGCTCCAGAATCCTTTTTATCCAGAATGGAATCTGCCAGCTTCTTACCCGTAACTTTCAACGTTCTCATTCGTACGGCATCATCGGTTAGAGTCTTTGCTAATTCTCGGGCAGATTGGATGGTGGTTGGCTTCGAGGAAGTAACCATGCCTCGAATTTCAGGCGCTAAAACCCAAATGTATCTCTCGACTCGAACATACTCTGGCGTAACCAGTCGTGGTACCAGTCTTTCCAGTGCATTGAACAGAGAAGTATACGTTCCGATATCTGCACCTTCCATCTTTAGTGTCCAAAACTCATATTCGATCTTTTGAAGTTCGTTTCTAGGACAATATTCTTTTAGCAACAATTCTTTCAACTCATTCTAAGTTAAATTATAAGCTGCATCTTCTCCCATGTTTTGAATTAGTGAATTCCACCATTCCAAGACTTCGTCCTCGAATGAACATACTCCGTACATGATTCATTGTGCGGGTGTGCAATCACTAATTTTCATAACCGACTCCATCTTTTCTATCCATCTTACTATTTCTTGAAAAGTTTTATAAGTGCACCCGGGCACGGGATTTCCTGTTTTAATATGGTTTGCTAATTATTTTACTAGTTAAAATGGAAATTTTTATAAAAAATTTTCGTCCTTTACAAAAACAATTGTACCGCTTTGCGTTCCAGTTCCAACATCGTTTCGGATATTTCGGTCAGCGGTTCGGTTCATGTTTTGTTGTTCGAGCGCCGCATTGACATGTTGCACGATAAGTTGCGCCAACCCCTCTTGTGATGTTGGCATTCCGGTTGCTTGGCTAGTAGCGATTCCCCTTGTATGTGGCGCCATGATTCTTTTACATAAATAAAATAATTTAGTTTACAACATAATACTTAAACATGATTAAAATGTTAAACAACCATAATGTCCCAAAAGACTAAGGTGGGGTACCTATTAATATTACACATAACAAATTGGTATAATATCTATTATACCTAATACTCTTGGTTTCCCCTACCAAATAAAAGTCTACAAGTCTTAATAACATACATCAACAAAACATTCATGACAACAGGCAACAATAACAACCCTATTGGGGGGGGGGGGGGGGGGTCTCATAAGGTAATTAACTTGAGGCTCCAACGCCCCAATCCTAGCTTCCAATACCGACATCTTTCGCTCTAGATCCCTCATACGGTTATCCATGTTGCACACGAATTTTGACAACTCGTCGATTGCCCAACCATTGTCCACCCCTTTTTGTTCCGCGTAAAACAAACGAGTATCGTGGTTGCACAATTTCACTTCGTGCACAGCCACTTTCTTGTCTCGTGAGACGTTTTGTTCATCTACAGTCAACTCTTTCCCCATTCCATAGGGCGGTGGGGGCGTCTCTATGGCGAGCGGAACATTAAAGGCGGGATCCATCACATAGTCATCCATAGACATTTTTCGGAGCTCTCACCATGGTGTGGGCCCTGAAAGATGGGTATGGGATGAGACAAACCAATAGGCGGTGAGGGATCGGTCGGGGCTACGGGTGCTCCATGGGTTCCGCTCTCTGAATCGGGGACATCAACGGCGTGAGGTGAAGTCATATGTAATATAAAGTCCATACTTAGTAATATAAATATATAATCAATTAAATAAATATACACATATATATACTTACACTTTTACCTTGTTTCGCGAGACGGGATCGAGCGTGTGTTTGAATATTTAGTTATAGTTTAGAAATTTTTAATTTTTCTAATTCACTATAACGATTGGCTCTGTTACCAACCTCTGTCACACCCCAAAAATCTCATAATAATAATTTCAGCAGAAGTCTTTACAACTAAACAAATTTTCGGGCGGTGACAGTTGTTGTAACGAATAGCCAATCATAAAACACAACGTTTAATATATATTATATTAAACATATTATTTAAATATCAGAGTACACATAGTTTTTATTATTTAAAAAAACAACCATAATGGCCCCACACAACACTTTTATTCAAACACCGACGCCTCGCTCCACGCCTTCACACGAAACCGTCATTTACCTGCAAAACATTATCAAATAATATTTGGGTCAACACGAATGTTGGTGAGTTATTCCCGAGAAAAACTTATAATATAAATATAGACAATTTATATATAAACAACACATGAATATAATAGTGTACGGCCATTATACTCCCAACAATACCGATCTTTACACGGCACAATACAATAACGAAACCCGCATTTTACCTTTTAGCACAAAAAGCGTTAGTTGTAAACTAGCTAAGATTACAACGCGTGTATGACTACCAATTTGATAACTCGAAACGTACCATACTCGAAATATTCCCACTTTTAACCCAACGTGAATGGAAGTGGAGGGCGTCACCCCGATAGATCTACCAACATTTCTGTGCCCTCTATTCGGTTAACAGTTATTTAACCAAATTGATTCATCCCACAATAACGACAATTTGTAAAGTATAATGTGCTTTCAAAACATATATATATAAATACGAAAATAAGTATACAATATGCTTTTCGGAGAAAGAACTCACCTTTGAATCCGATGTTTGTATAAACGCTCGTGTCCTATATTAGTACACGTTCGTTAATTTTAAGTTCGAGTTTGACCAAAACTGATTAACTATATATATGTTTAACCAATATATATATATATATATATATATATATATATATATATATATATATTATTCTAAAAACCCACACAAGCACACAACACATAAAGTTTACTACTTATAATTCTATAAATACACACTTAAAAATATACAAAGTAATAATCAACTAATAATTGTTTTATTTAATAATTTAAATTAATTATTAAAATTTATAAAAATTATTACCTTTAGTTGCTGGAGTGTATTGGAAAATTTAAGTTATTATTTTATTTAAAATTTTGACTCTATTATAATCGGTTTTGTCGGTTTTGCCGGTTTCGTCGGTTTTGAGCTTAAAAACGAACCGGTTGTTATATTGTGAAAACTTTTAGTTTTAAATTATCTAAAACACTTTTTATATAGTTTTTAGTCAAGTTTTATTGGTTTTTCAATAAAAATGTTATGGTTTTTATTTTATTGCCAATTTCTTAAAATTTCCAATTTTTAACGTTTTCGTGTCGGTTTTTGTGACACGAACCGGGTTGGTTTAAGTTTTGCTATTCTTGACTTTTCTTATACTTTAAATTATGTTAAATATAAGAATATTATGACTTTAGGAGCTGTTTTAGTTCAGTTCCAAATATTCATGTCAGTTCACTTTAAAAGTCGAACTTTCCGACCGTTAAAGTCACCGACAAGCTATTTAAGTCACAATGTCAAAACCAAACCATTTGGTACAGCAAATATACATATAATAACAAGTAATATATCATCACATCCATGTTTGATCATCTAGCACCAAGTATGCACAAAAAACAAATATTTAACTACACATGCTCAAGCCTTAGCTTAAGTTTTCAACTATACAATAAACATGTTATTTCTACAATCTCTACAAGGTGTTTATGTACCAAAATTTTCAGATCTTAATAGCCCATATTAACCTCTTATTTCAACCCATTATCATCCTTTAAACAAACACATTCTTGATTCTTTAACAACAAAGTTTCTATTACTAGCAAGTAGCAATTTTTAACAACCTTATTATCATACCAACAATCTTTACAATAGAGTTTACTAAAGTAATCCTAATAACAAGTCTTTAATTATACACACAAGATTATGTTTACTTATCAAATCATCTTACAAAATATCTTGTACAATTTACAAAGTTTCTTTTATTAGTAAGTTTAACACAAACTCTTGTTTATCTAAGTTATCATGTTTCATGCATCCTAGTACTTCTATTAGATTTTATTCTTTTCCATATGTCCCATTCAATCACTTAGTTTGTCATTTTCAATCCATATCGAAATCAATACAAGACAAGTATGGGCTTTATGATCAAAAATCAAATTTTTGTATTACTTGCATGTGTAAGTAACTTTTCAAAATAATCAAATCTCTACACTTTTGTAAACCCTTTTTCCAGGATCCTTTTTTTACCTTTTCAAAACCATTATTAGTATTACTTACAACTTTTCAAGTAATCTTTAATAAATCAACCAAGTGGGTTTTCAAAATTATCATTTATTTTTAACCATTTTAACATTTAATCAAGTTAACAACCTCAATCCAACACCCAAACCAAAACCCACGGTTATAGTGGGTGTTTTTACCCATAACCCATTTCCAATCTTTTGACCATTTACATATTTACTTCCATTATTAAAACAATACTTAACCCATTTGTTAAACAAACTTAAGTAACATCAATATGGACAATCTATACAAGCTAAAATACAACCATAACAAGTCCTATAATCAACAAAACCCATCTTATACATCCACATGCAAACTCACGGTCACACACATGCATGCATACATCCATATTATATTTGCATGCACACTATCAAGCATACTAAAATCAAGCTTTAAACATCAAATAACAACTAATATACACAAATCTTGAAGTGGGTTACCTTGGATTTTCGGATTTGGTGTCTAAGGAGGTGATAATATGGCCTTAAGTTAGTCTATGACTCCTTCTTTAGCTTCCTAAACTCCTATTTTGCTTAAGCTTCCATCAAGAACTCCTAATCTTCAACAATGGTGGGTATAATAATTTGAAAAGGTGAGATGGTGAATTGATGGTGGTGATATACGTATATATGGAGAGAGAGAGGAGTATAGGATTCATGAATTGTATCCTAGGGTGTTGTGTTGGAGTGTTATAGTTCTTACAAGTAACCTAGTAATCATTAGGTGTTTTTGAATAAAACAATGCAAGTGGGTTGGGGTTTGTGTGTGGGTGGGTCGGCTGGAACAAAAGGGGAATTGGAAGAGTTTGGTGGTTAATAATATTATATGTGGTATTGTTTAGGTGATAAGGTTTAACGTGTCTCGTAATTTATCTAGCCAAACGACTTCTGTATCTAATAATATTTATCATACGTTGAGCGGAATTAGATTACAGTCAATGTCTGCCTAAAAACATAATTTTCTGAGAAACTTGATGTCGGGTCCTTACGGTGTCCTCTACTGGCTTTCGGTTACTTATTTTCTAATTTTCGCGATTCGAACCTTCTAAAATTAAGTTTATATACTATCTCTAATATTCTAACATAAAATTAAATTTTTCGAGGTCATCTTGACAGGTTTATGAATTTATCTGTTTCGAGATATTACCCGGTATCAATCTGTACAGTGTCAGCTACACGACAAAATTTAACTTTTTTGGGTTCCATATTTTAAAACTCAACTAAAATCAAAGACTTTAGGTAAAAATATTATTCCTATATATTTATCTTACTAATTAATACGCGATTACGGTTAAGATAATTACCAGATTAGTCTAATTTTTGGCGGTTGTCACATCCTTCATCCTCTCCAAAAGTTGGATTTTGGATCCTTCCAATCAAGAAATTCCTCCAAGATGGAGATATCCCTACAGAGGAAAACTCTAAAGCCTTCAGAATAAGGGTGTCACAATTCATTATTTTACAAGATACTGTATATAGAAAGTCTCTTGCAGGTTCCTACTTGTGATGCATTGAGGATCCTGAAATACAAGAGGTGCTTCAAGACTTCCACGAAGGTGATTGCGGCAGCCCTACAGGGGGAAGAGCATTATTCTCCAGGATTCTTAGGACTGGATACTTCTGGCAAACGATGAAGAAAGATGCTATGGAGTACTCAAGGAAGTGTTATGCATGCCAAAAACATGGAATATTCTTCACCAACCAGTGGAACCTATGTATCATATATCCTTTTCATGGCCTTTTATGAAATGGGGAATGGATAGTGTAGGCAAGCTACCCAAGGCACCAGGTAGAAAGGTCTTTATGCTTGCTATTACAAACTACTTCTCTAAATGGATTGAGGCAGAAGCATTCGTGCAAGTCCAAGAAAGGGAAGTTATATCCTTCATTAAAAGAAATATTATAACTAGATTTAGTATCCCATCTGAACTTGTTTGTGATAATGGATCCCAATTTATTGGGAAAAGAAGTACTAACTTTTGTGATAGTTGGGGTATCAAAATGATCACTTCTACACCAGTTCATCCTCAAGCCAATGGTTAAGCAGAGTCAAGCAACAAGATTATCATCAACAACTTGAAGAAGAAGCTAGGATCCAAGAAAGGCAAGTGGGCTGAGGAACTTCTTTATGTTCTTTCGGTTGATAGAACAACACCCAAGAATGCAACAGGCCAAACACCCTTCTCATTGGTGTTTGGAGTAGAAGGGTATGCTATGTATTGCAATAATCGATCACAACCCGGTCAACACACTGGTTTTCCACATCCAAACTTGCAAAATCTTATAAATAAAACTGAAATCATGATAGACATATAAACCATAGAAATTAGAGAGATAATATTACCAGTGATGAATTGCTAATAGTTTGATGAAGACAACAAAATGTTGTTTTAATATCAAGATTATTATTATAAGTTGTGTTAATTAATTTTCTGGAATTAAAACTTAGGAACCCTAATTATAATTGGGGAAGATGAAGTGATAAAAGTGATAATATATAGTTTAGCTTGTATAGCTATACCAAACACTAACTTAGTTCAACTGGTTGTTTTGGTGGATTGTTAAACCGGAGGTCTCGGGTTCGAATCCCGGCATTTACATGGTTTTTGGATGATTAGAGAAATCTGCTATTTGACTCCCTGGAAAATAACGTCGCGATATGGAATAACCATTGAAAAAGAATTTGCGAACTGTGGACCACTGTGAAATTTGGGCGGGTCAGTCTGTGCCCATCCGTTAAATGTTTCCGTTAAAGGCCGTTGATTTGGAGGGTATTTTAGACTTTTTACAAATATAAATTTGGCCGGTCACATTTGTGCCCCTCTGTATGTTATTTTTTTTAAAAGCTTGAAAAAACCAGCTTGCCGGGAAAAATGACAGTCCGACCACCGGGTATTATCTTCTTCCTCCTTCCTCCATACTCTTTCCCCTTTCTCCACCTCTCATTCCTCCATCTTTCCTTCCTTCGTTCCTTACCCAACACCATCACCAACATTTTCTCCACATTTTCCCCACTTTATCTATATATATACACCACACCATCACCATCACTCGAATACCAACACCATCACCGACGCAATAACCAACACCATCACCGCGCCATCTCCATCACCATCACCGACGCACACATCACCATCACCAACACCGACCGACTCCGCCACCACCGACGCCGAGCCGACACCGCCATCCACATCCGACGCCGCCATCACCGATGCCACAACCGCCGTACAATGGTTTTGGTGTTCTTTATTCGGTTCAATTGTTTAATCGGAGTCCCACTTGGATTGAGTCTCTGAATCCGGTTTCGGATTCGGAGAATTTCCATCCGTGTTGTTGTTACTTTCGCCGGTCAAGCCCGGTTGGCCTTCCGTAGAACGTGGAATCTTGACCCACTTCTCCTACCGTAGTGTATAGGGTCGGGGTCGGCGCGTAAAATCCCGAAGATTATAATTCGGGTGTTTTGATATATGTGTTTATGTATTGTGTTTATGTTTATGTGTTTATATATTGTGTAATATATATAAAAGAATGGTTGTGTTCATTGTGTGTTCGGGCTCGGGTTTGGGGTTAACTAAAAAACGAGTCTGTTCGGTGTTTTCGGGCGTATAGTTTACTAGAAAACGGCCCGTTTCGTCGTTTTTGAGCTAAAATTTAAATAAAAAACGGCCCGTTTCGTCGATTTTGAGCTAAAATTACAATAAAAAACGATCCGTTTCGTCGATTTTGAACTAAAATTACAATAAAAAAACGGCCCGTTTCGTCGTTTTTGAGCTAAAATTACAATAAAAAACGAGCCGTTTCGTCGTGTTTGAGCTAAATTAAAATAAAAAACGGACCGTTTCGTTGTTTTTGAGCTAAAATTAAAATAAAAAACAGCCCGTTTCGTCGTTTTCGGACGAAAAGTTTACTAAAAAACGAGCCGTTTCGTCGTTTTTGAACGAAAAGTTTTCTAAAAAACTAGTCGTTTCGTCGTTTTCGGACGAAAAGTTTACTAAAAAACTAGTCGTGTCGTCGTTTTCGGACGAAAAGTTTACTAAAAAACGGCCCGTTTCATCGTATTCGGACGAAAAGTTTACTAAAAAACTAGTCGTGTCGTCGTTTTCGGACGAAAAGTTTACTAAAAAACGGACCGTTTCGTCGTATTCGGACGAAAAGTTTACTAAAAAACTAGTCGTGTCGTCGTTTTCGGACGAAAAGTTTACTAAAAAACGAGTCGTTTCGTCGTTTTCGGACGAAAAGTTTACTAAAAAACTAGTCGTGTCGTCGTTTTCGGACAAAAAGTTTACTAAAAAACGGCTCGTTTCGTCGTATTCGGACGAAAAGTTTACTAAAAAACGAGTCGTTTCGTCGTTTAAAAAAACGTTTAAAAACGGGCCGACTCGTTTGATTTTTTAGAAAAAAGTGGCCGTTTAAAAAAACTCGATCCTTGTAATCATGTTTCAAGTTTAAAAAAAACGATACAAGAAACATGCATATATATACAGCATATATATACAGAATATATATATATACAGGAAATAGTTTCAATTCAAATGCTTAATATATATTACATATTGTGTAGTTTTATTAAATGTTAATTCAGTTCAACTGGTTGGTCTTGTGTGTTATTAAACTAGGGGTCGGGGGTTCGAACCCCACCCTTTAATCGATATTTTGGTATTTAGTTTTAGGATTAATTATAGGCTCAGGGGTAAAACGGTAATTTCAATGTTTTTTGGTCAGTCAACTCACGGTCAACTGACGCCAAGGAGACAGACTGACCCGCCCAAATTTCACAGTGGTCCACAGTTCGCAAAATCTTTTCAGGGGTAAACCCATCACGCGACGATATAAACCAGGGAGACAAAATGCAGATTTCTCGGATGATTATTTTAAAATTAATTAAAGGCTTAGGGGTAAAAACGTAATTTCAAAATTTTTAACAGGTCAATGCTTGGTCAACTGACGGAAGGGCACAGACTGAGCCGCCAAAATATCACAGACGTGCAAAAAGCGCAAATTCGTTTTCAGTGGTTATTCCATGTCCCGCCGATATATTCCAGGGAGGCAAATTACATATTTCTCTAATTAAATTAATGAACTTCCTGTTGAATAGTTCATGAGCGTTTGGTTTGTTTACAGATCTATTTATATTATTATTAGATCATGTATAAATTCATTGCGACTATCATTTTCATTTCAGCAGATGATATTCAATTTGAAGCTTCCCTCAAAATTGTGACGTAACCAGATCCCACATTGAGGGCAAAGAACCATCTTGTTGTTATATTTGATGAGAACTTAAAGAAGTTAGTAGACGAGATGTTTAAGGTAATGTACAAGTTCTCTTTTCTGTGTATCTGCAGTGTTGTATTTTCACATGGATTATGTGGTGGATTGTTGACTATTAGTTGTTGATTACATAGCAAAATAAAAACTGTTAAAGTGTTAATCCAGTTACAAAACGCGGAGTTGGAAATGCATGAACCATCATGACTATTCCAACAACAACTAAAGAAATCATCGAAACATTTTAAATTCCCAAGATGTATTAAAAATTGAAGGAGCTGAAATATCTACGATCCAAAGCGTGATTCCAACTAAATAACGAAATCTAACAAGAATGAAAATGGATTGTTGTGGTACCCACGAACCACCGCAGGTTTTCACCAACAATCACGCAAATGCCATTAGATAATAGTGAAAATAAAATTCCAATTAAATCACCATCGGAATTCAATGAAATTCATTTTTTTATTTATAGTGAAAATTAACTTAAAGAATGGAAAATAAAATTCTATAGTGGAAATAATTTTGTTTAAATAATAACAAGTTCAATTAATAATAGGACTATAACATTTCAGTTTCAACGATAAAAATTTATAAGATGAAAGGTAAATTGTAATGCATGAGATCAATAAATACACGACATACAAAAATGTTAAAAATCAAAGTTGAGAGTAGAAATTGACACGTTGTTAATAATTTAATAAGCAAACAAGGTAAATGAGAAAATACAAATTGAATAGTATGGTCAACTAATAACTGACTGTCAAAATTGTGTCTTTGAGAAAAAAAATTGTTTCGATTTATGAGGATCTAAATATTTTGATCAGTTGACGAAATGTTAATGAACCAAATCCTATAATTTTTGATTAAGTAAAACCAAACGTATAGATAAGTACGGCAACCAACAATATTGATCTTTGGAAAGATAAGAAAAATTTTATTGTATGCGAAAAAGATACTTAAAATGATGGATTTTCCAAGTTGGGTTTGTTCCAAAATAACTAATTTAGACAAATAATCGTTTAAGGTATAATTGAATACAAAATACGTTTAGACGAAAATGATGAAGACGATAAAAATCTTCTTTGTGAAAACATAACTACGATTGGTTTAATTCAAAACACCTTTGTTAATTGAGCTTATAAAAACTTAAATAATTGAGATCGAATGATTTGGGGTACCTTGAATAGGTTTGTGAAAATGAGGTTTGACTAAGGTAAGCTTGATGAAATTAAGTCTTGCGGGTCTAGAATCGAATAAGCGAAAACGACCTTGTTACATGAAGAAAGCCTGAAAGGCATCGAGTTGATAGGTTTAAGCTAAATGAGCATGGGTAGTACGGTACGGTGCCGGTATAATTTGAACTCGGCGTGAATTAGTAAAGAACAATGCGTTGTTATGAGGGTGAGTAAGGGTAAATGAATAGAAATTTCTCTGAAAGAAATTAGTGAACAAGATTAAATTGATTGCATTAGCGTTTTGAGTTAGAATATATACCCTAGAGATTTTAGGAGCTATCTCTTTGACATTACTTGTGGTCATAAAGCGGGTGTAGAAAATATATGATCTATATTGTTTGATGTAGAAATCCTTCTATAATTATGTAAATTGAAATTAAATGAGTATAAATAATAATTTGTGTAAATTTCTTATTAATTATTAAGGAAATAGTGATATTTGACATAAATTGTGCTAGCGTTAATCATGACTTAAGGATAAGTCAGAATTTAAATGAGATCATCTATACGACAATTTGTTAAGCAGATGATATAATCAACGAGGTGATTTGATATGAGATGTTTGTTTGATGTTGAGAAAACAGTCTATTATTAATAAAGATGTGATTTAATGGAAAGATTGGATAGTAATGTAGATTTCAGATGAGTTATTGTGTAAAACGAAACTTAAATGTGTTATGCTGATGTTTATTCATAACTTAAGGATAAGTTAGAATACAATTTGAAAATCAATGAGTTAATTGATGAGTGAATAATTTTTATCAAAGTTTAATATGTTTTTAACAAATTAGAATTTGAGGTTGAATGCTTGAAATATGTTTAATAAGTTATACATGTGATACCATGAGTATAAGAAAGCCATTTTATTCTTAAATTGTGCGATAATATTTAAATTAATTGAGGTATTGATATTATAATAATGTGATAAGATGAATAGGTGAAACCGATTTCAATGAGTGTAAATTATTTTGTTTGGGTCGTGATAACCGAATCCAGATAAACAAAGAATTTGTATCCGATCAGGGAATAAAAAATGTGTTGAGTGTATGGGTAGATCGAATCAATAAATCTTGATTCAAAAATGATTTAGTAAATAAGGAATTGAATAATTTAATAATAGAATAATAGGATAATTGGATATTTAAATCAAATCATAAATTGTTTCGTATAAAATTAAACAAATAAAACAATTAACGAATGTTCTTCGGGGTGTTGGGTTTCCCATGAGCTTTCTATGGCATTTTGTTTCCCTAACTTATTAGCAAACCAAAACCAAAACAAATGAGTGAGTTGGCCTCCCGTGAGCGTTACATGGCAATTTGAATCCAACTCAATTAACGCATTAACGAATCAATTAAGTTTGTCGGCCCATGAGCGTTACATGGCGATTTGACCGACCAAACTAAATAACGAATAAACGAACTCAAGCATAAGTAGTTGAAGCATCTAGTGTATCACCATGGATGATAATGTTCCAACAAAATATCGCAAATATAAAAAATTGTGCAAATGTACAGTCGGCGTGTCCATGGCGTCCCATGGGTTTTACACCCGACTATACATTTTAAAAATAATAAAACACAATAAAAGGGTGTAACCGTTTAGCCGGTTACGTTAAACGCTTAAAGTGTCGGTCGCCTGACAATTCCCACAATGGCAGGGAATCTTGTCACACTCCCTAGTTCTAAAAAAAAGAGCAAATACAAAGCTAAGAAATTCTCAAGAAAGTTTCCAACAATAAAAGTCAATTTAATAAATTTAAATAGAAAAATTCTGAGGTTGAGCAGCCTCAGAGTTATAAAATATATTTTGAGAATGAGACATAGTCTCGGAGCAATAAAATATTTTGAGAGTGAAGCATAGCTTCGGATTTGTGTGTGCATGACAATAAAGTAAACAATTAACTAAGCAGTTAAATAAGTATTTAATCTAACAAGTAATTATGTAAGCTGTAAACAATCAAATAGAATACATCAGGTAAACAAATAAGCACGTATGGGGTTCCTAAGAATGTTACTAAGGCACCACTAACGACCTATCTTAAACCTTCGGCTCTGATACCAATCTGTCACACCCCAACCTAAGGCGGAAATGTCGGGGCGTGATCTGATTGTCACAGCTCACAAGGTTACTATCATGCAACACTATAAAGCGACAATATCTAATTAATTTATTTATTATCAAACAACATTCATATACAACATAAAATAAAGAAAACTACAAATACAAAACCAACTATTCTTGTATATGTTTTATCCTAAAGTCATCTCTATGTGAGCTTCAGTTCGATAAGCAATCCAAATCTATAACCTGCAAATACGTACAAAATATATGTTTGTCAACAACACATGTTAAGTGAGTAGATCACTATTTTTGACACAAACAAAGATGGTAAAATATATAATGATATAAGTGGATAAAATAGGCAAAACTGTTATCTGTGAGTATAACCAATTAAACCATAGCACATACATAAACAATCAACCATAAAGAAAGGGCTAAACCGTTGCCATGCGAATGGGCATTGGTTACCAAAAATGAGGTGTCGGTGAAACCATTGCCAATGCGATCGGGCTCCGGCCACTACGACGGCCGTATGATCATACTATAATGAGATTATGTTGGGCCTCTCCGAATGCGATTCAAGTAAGCAAATAGCAAGTAACAGGCAATCATTCAATTGATACACAACACAAAGATCACAGTTTGCGTTTGCGAAATAATAAGATAAATAATATGATAAATGGTACGCAAGTGTCCCCAAAACATTTAAAAACAAGTAAAATAGGGAAGTGCTTACTCACCTGATCGGATGAACGGAGTACAAATGAGGATCATGTGAGAAAGATAAATACTTCGGGATATACCGTCAAGGATTCCTAATTAAAATAATATAATATTAAGAATTGATTAATAATGAGATAACATGAGTTGATGAATTAAGATTTCGATGTGATTTAAGTTATTATTGGGATTATAATATTATAGATTTGAACGATTGATCTCTACAGTTATTGTTATTGCGTAAACAAAATTATTATTCACCCTTTATATATTATTATTATTATTGTTATTATTAAGATTTAAGATTATAAAGTATAAACAATATATGATAAAACAAATACTTAAACAATTAATCATACGTTGATAAATTATATAATAATGTTTGATTTAAATATTTAATTTAAATACTTACCGAACTCTCGCTAATAAGATTGATAAATATATTAAATACGCTTATTATGATTGTTGTATTTTCGTTTAAAAAGAATACATATATATAAACGTATACACACACACATGAAAACTTGACGAAATTGATCGAAAAGAATCAACGACTTAAAGATGTTTGTTTAATAAAAACAAAGTATATTTAATATTAATTATAATGTATATAAACCATTAAAACAAACAAAAACACTTAAAACTTAAAGATAACAACACCGCTACGGTAGGGAGTCAAACTCGCGACGTCCGGCTCAACGAATTAACGCACACCCACAACCAACTGGGCTGGAGTGTCAGGTGTTAATCAGACAAGAAATATTTATTATATAAAATTACCCAGTTCATCCTTAACCCTAAATAAAACCCTAGATTTTAAACCCGTAAATCCGCTAACTTTTGATTGAATTATTGTTAGGGCTTTAGTATTACGGCTTAAAACGAGTACGATGGATGTAAGAATTACCAAATATGATGATGCTTTGACGGAGAACGAAGAACCCACATCGCCGGCTGAACACGGACACTAACGGGGTATTGTCGGCCAGAAATAATGTAATTAACTATAGGGTTACGAATCGCGAGGTTTAGAGGAGGCTGCATATGGGTTTAATTGAGTTATGATCACCTGTAAATGGTATCTCGATAATTTTATTAAGGTCGATTACGTTAATATGGTGCACGAGATTAATTTTGGTTATTTTCTTTAATTACATCGTCGGTGGAGTCGATTTACCATGTATAACGATAGGCATTGATCAATTTCCATGTTTACAAGAAGATTGTGGTCCAAGATTGACGATTTGGTAAACGGGTTTGTTGATCAAGTCGGGTTTGGATATGGGTAAATGGGTTAGGGTCATAATTGAATTATAATACAATTTAAATCTTTTTTTAATTTGCACATTGGTCCTTATAGTTTAGGTATGGATATAAAATAGGTTAAAACTTTAAGTTTAGAGTAAAAGTGTTATTCATTGAAAGTTATTTATTGTTAAGTAAGTATATATAATGAAATATTAATAATTCGATAAGTGCGATAATTTATTAATTAAAAGTTTCCCGAAAATAAAAACGGGTCGGGTAACAGATATAAAATAATGATATAAAAATCCGAGTTGTTACACAGACATGCTTTTATAAAATTATGATAGCATAGTACGTTAGTAATCTACCATCAGTAACAACCGCTCTAGGGATGGAAAAAGGTTGTTGGCTTGGTGGTGGCGGCGGCATGAGTGATGAAGATGAAAACTAGTTGACCTGGATAGGGTTAGATAAATAAAAGAAGAGTTTAGGGGCGACTAGATATGAATCGGTGGTCGATTAATCGGTATTCATTCAATGATTCAACAGAAATCCAACAAAGAAGAGGTGGTTGATCTAGGTGACAATGGTGGTTGATGTATAAGTGGGGAGGTTGACAATGGTGGGTGGTAATCGAAAGTAAACCGGTGATAGAGAGGGTGGACCAGTGAAGAAGAATATGAAGAGAAGATAAATTAAATTATGGTTTAATGATGAAAAATTTTCATAAATAAATGAAATGTTATAACCCGTTTAAGGGATGCCCGGGTTTGGTGAAACCCATTGCTCACGAAAATTATTGTTTAATGATAAAATAGTTTCACAAATAAATGAGATGTTATAGCACATTTAGTGAAACCTTTGACCCACTTGTTTTCTTCAACTTAAAAGGATCAAATGAACAAACACCATTTAGGCTTGAACCAATCTGATGGCATGATAAAAGGAGGAGGGAGCGACACACATAATTTCATGTATGTAGTGTGAGGAAGATTTTAAATTTTAACTTCTTTTTATTTAAAATGACGAGGGTGTGAGGCTGCTGGTTATGATAAAAGTCATAAAACCCTCAAATTCCTCTTATCAAATTATCCAACACAACACAGGAGGCTAAACCCTGTTAATGTTTATTTACCCAACCAAACCAAGTATGTGCCAATAACTCGATAAGGTTTGTAAGAATGGCTTACACATATGGCTTCTGCTCTTCACCTTCCATTTCCTTCACTCCAACAACCTTAACCTTCACTCACCCAATCCTTCTTCAATCCAGAACCACCCCTCAACTCCGAATCACTCAAATTTCACTACAAGATTCAGTATCAGACCCTCAAACTTCAAAAAAGAACAAAAATTACATCTGGGTTAACCCCAATAGCCCCAAAGCTTCAATCTTTAAGCAAAAATCTTACGACACAAGGTACACTAATCTTACCCATGTAGCACAAGCCTTGAATTCTTGTTTACCGGTTCAAGAAGAGGTTTTTAATGTCCTGGATAGGAATTTAAATGGTAGGTTAGTTGAGCAAGATGGTGTTATTATTCTTAATAATATGTCCAACCCGAAAACCGCCAGGTTTGTGGTTAAGTATTTCCAGGATAGGTGTGACTTGAGTAGGGAGACTGTGCTTTATAATGTCATGTTGAAGGTTTTTAGGAAGAGTAAAGATTTGGATGGTGCCGAGAAGGTATTTGATGAAATGCTTGAAAGAGGTGTGAAGCCAGATAATGTTACGTTTTCGACGATTATTGGGTGTTCGAGGATGAGGTCTTTGCCCGGTAAGGCGGTCGAGTGGTTTGAGAAGATGCCTGTGTTTGGGGTTCAGCCGGATGATGTGACCTACGCGGTGATGATTGATTGTTATGGGAGGGTTGGGAATGTTGAAATGGCGTTGAGGTTGTATGACAGGTCGAGAACGGAAAAATGGCGGCTTGATGCGGTGACGTTTACGACGGTAATTAAGATTTATGGGACGAGTGGGAATTTTGACGGGTGTTTGACGGTTTTTGAAGAAATGAAGGCTCTTGGTGTTAAACCGAACTTGGTTTGTTACAATACTTTGTTGGATGCTATGGGACGAGCTAAAAGACCGTGGCAGGTGAAGTTGATTTATCAGCAAATTTTGAGTAGTGGGTTGACGCCCGGTTGGGCCACGTATGCGGCACTTATACACGCGTATGCTAAAGCGCGATATGGTGATGATGCGATGAATGTGTACAAAGAAATGAGAGCAAAAGGGATGAACTTGAATAATGTTCTTTATAACACTCTTTTGTCTATGTGTGCGGATATAGGGTTTGTAGATGAAGCGGTTGAGTTGCTTGAGGACATGAAGACGAGTAATGACTGTAAGCCCGACACCTGGACGTACTCATCGATGATCACAATATTCTCATGTTGTGGGAAAGTTATCGAAGCAGAAGCCATGTTAAAAGAAATGATGGAAGCCGGTGTTGAGCCGAATATATACGTTTTAACCTCGCTAATTCAATGCTATGGGAAAGCCAACCAAACAAACGACGTGGTGAAGACGTTTGACCGGATTGTGGACCTTGGTATCACGCCAGACGAGCGGACGTGTGGATGTCTTCTTAACGTGATGACACAAACGCCCCGTGAAGAGCTTGGTAAACTTATTAGGTGCGTTCAAAAAGCTAACCCAAAGCTTGGTAACTTAATTGAGGTTGTAATGCATGCCAATATTGAAGATGAAGCTTTCAAGAATGAAGCTAAAGAAGTAATTAGTGAAGTTGGATTGGATGTAAGAAAAGCATATTGCAATTGTTTGATTGATTTGTGTATAAATCTTGATCAATTGGAAAAAGCTTGTGAATTGTTGGCTTTGGGGATTAATCTTGATATATATAGTGATATACAGTCGAAAACACCTACAAATTGGTCTTTGCATTTGAAGAGCCTTTCGTTAGGGGCAGCATTGACCGCGTTACATATATGGATCAACGATTTGACCAAGGCTTTAGAAGAAGGGGAAGAGCTTCCACCGTTGCTCGGGATCAATACGGGCCATGGGAAACATAAGTATTCGGATAAGGGTTTGGCGGGCAGGCTTGAGGCCCATTTGAAGGAGCTAAATGCTCCTTTTCATGAGGCTCCTGAAAAGGCGGGATGGTTTTTGACCACGAAAGTTGCTGCCAAGTCATGGTTACAAGTTAGACGTGATGATGCGGCGGTTGCTTCATGAGTGTTGGCTAAACCGAGTGTGATGTATTCTATTTCTTAACTAGCTTAAGTTCTGAATGATTGTACCGTTGAGATTTATTTTTTATTAGTGGATGTTTATTGAGGTTCATATTGGTGGATGGTCTTATAATTAATAATCTTATTAAGTGTTTAAAGTGGTGTTTAAATTTGCAGATTAATAATCTTTGATTATTTTACTATTGAGGTTTTTTTCTTTATTCTTGTAACTAGGGGTGTAAACAAGTCGAACAAAAGCTTGAGCTCGGATCGGTTCGAGATCTATTTCTAAAGCTCGAGCTCGGCTCGTTTATTATTTATTAATTTATTTATATACGTTTATAATTATTAATATGTATATTTTGATTATAACTTTTATATGTGCATATTATTTAGTTATATTTATCATACTTTTATATATAATAATTACTATATAAATATATATTTAATAAATTAAATAAAATTTATATAAATACTAGGCTTGTATAGGCCGGCTCGAGGTCTGTTAATCTCAGCTCATTTCGAGAGTAGCTCATGAGCGGTTTGGCTAGTTTACACCCCTAATTGTAAATTATAGTTACATTTAGAAGATACATCCATACGCCCCCTAATTTTGATTAGTGATTGTAATTTCTTAGGCAAATTCCAGTTAAACTGTGACACTAAAAGCATATTATACCTTGATGATAGACCGCCCAAACATAGATAGTTTGCTTGCTTCATGTTTGACTTTCAATATATTGAAGTACCCTTTATATGAAGTCAACCTATATATAATAGCCTGGTGATTGACTTGTGTTTAAAAGATATATAAAGTCAAGAGAAATTAAAAGTAAACATTTTTTATATTCTTAAACCAACCCCATGCGAGCGAGCTTCATATGACTTTGACTCATGAAAGTCAACCTTATCCTTGAAAATTAAATAGCTAGGAGTCAGACTGAAATTACTAAACTATTTGCAAGATGCTCTGCACGTTTGTTGCCTTGAGCTTTGACCTCTTTGCTATATATATACATATATATCAAGCAAGGGTTTTTGAGGTGTAGCATCAGTTTTGCATCATGGGTAATTGCATTAATCTTATGCAATCTTCACAAAAGAAACTTAGTGTTCTTGAGTCTGATGGAGGAGAAGAATATATAAATCTTGATATACAATCGACGAAATCAGAGGTTAAACACGTTGGATGTAGGGAACGAAAGAAAGTTAAGGTTGTGATTACTAAGAAGCAGTTAGAATTTCTTATAAGAAATGCAAAGGGTTTCCACATCAACAAGATCAATCCTCGATCTTCTAGGCGTAGAGACGGGTATCAAAGGTGGCAACCGTCTCTAGCTACTATTCAAGAGTAGATCTTCTTTGTTAATCATTTAGAATTAGAAAGTGGGTTGTTTAGAAATAAGAAATCTTTTTGTAGTCGGTTACAACTTAAAAGTGTCATCATGTTTTTATGAGATGAAATTAATACTCTGTTTTTTTCCTCTGTTTTTCATTTAGATATGATCATGTTGTTTGAAATATCAAAACACATTTAAGGATAAGGAAAATACCAAACATCATAAATTAACTCACTCCAAATTACGAAACAACCACCTTAAATGTTCAAATAATATATACATATTATTTCCATATAACATGGATTGTTATAACTTATAACTTATAATCTGATGGCAATATGCATAGGGTATAATTATCACAATAAGTCTTCAAGCCCCAATGAGTATCCCTTCACACTAACTTTCAAGATGCTTTTGCTGCCCTGAAACTGAAGTACAGTGAATACTCAATTTGTGTATAATTATTTAAATGATAAAAAGTTATTTTTTAATCGCACTCAACGACTAATCATACCTCTTGGAAGCGTTTAAGTTCCTGACTGGTGTCTGTTCATCTGTCTTTATGGACGCTGCATTCTTATCTTTTGTGGCTGCTTCTCTTTTCCATTTCTTTGACTCTACTTCTAGTGTTTTTAGCAAGTTTTCAACCTTCTTCATCAGCACCTGTTTTTTTGTTTTTTTTAGAGATTTTATGTCCATTACGTAACACTAAATCATTGCGTAAACAAACAAAAAAAAAAGTAAAAGCAAACCTAAATCGTTTAATTATTTGATCAACGGTTCAATATTTTTCAAACTTTCTACTTTTTAAATACAAATTTGTATGTTATACGCCTAAAAGAAGTACTATCAAACTAACTTGTTCATATGTATTTTAAAGTTTTTAACTGTATGCCTACTCGTGTATAGATATGCGTAGGTAATATAACCTGCACGTTACTTAACACGTGTTGTTTCTATATATAAACGAGAAATTTGTTCACAGAGAGAGAGAGAGTAACTACCTTGTTTTCCTCATCTTTTGCATTCAAGTTGGTGTCTTTCATCTCACAAAACTTCCTTAAACTAATCACCTCTTTCTGAAGTTTATCATACAAAAACCCTGAAACAACATCATCACCATCATCTGTGAAAGATTTGGCGGCTATCCTGTCTTCATCCTTGAACTTGTCAAACTTCAAACCACTAGTATTTTCAACAACCATTTCATTGTTTTCCTTTTCATCTCTGTCAACAACCTTACTTCTAGAAGCCCATAAACCTTTTCTAACCATATTATTATTATTATTATTAATATTATTATTATTATTATTATTATTATTATTATTATTATTATTATTATTATTATTAACATGTTTTGTTTCAGACTTAGCATCCGGTTTTCGTGAGCTCAACGATGAACCCCGTGGCTGTGATGTTGATCTCTTTCTTCCACCGTTGCTTGACAAGATCCCGAACATTTGAGTTGACTTTTCGACTCTTGGTGATCCACAAGTTGACTGCTTTAATCCATCTTCAAGTGTTTTGAGTCTTAGCTTCACTTTTTCTTTAAGTTGTGCTTCACTCTTTGCGGTTCTTTCTGATATCGTCAATTTGTCCCTTAACCGTTGCATTTCCGCCTGAATGAAACCGAAATAACTTATCTGTAAGACTTTTCCATTCTTAAAATATTTAATTTAATATAAAATAATAGTTTGGTATGTACCTGCATAAGCCTCCTTTCTTCCAACCATTGCTTTACAGGCATAACTTTATCTTTCTCATCTTTCCATTCATTAGCAACTGTAGTTGCAACGCGATTGGCCGAAACATTTGCTCTTGCTAACTCCCTTTCCAATGTTCTTTTCTCCTCCTAAATTAAAAAATAAGAAAACTCGTGATAATAAGTTAGATAATCTAAAGGTAAGTAAGTTTGTCACGTTTCTATCAAGTAAATGTTATTACTTGAAGTTCTGAAATCTGACGCTTGAAGTCACGAATAGTGTTTGCAGCCGCTCCGCCTGCAAGAATAGCTTCCTCGAGTTCTTTGATCGTTTCACTCAGTTTTTCGACCTCTAAAACTTTTTGGCGGTTTGCTTTTTCTAAGATCTTGTTTTCCTCCTGTATATATAGATAATGGATATTAAAACTTTCTCCGTATACGACCAAATAAGCTTTATTTACAACTAGAAGTTGCGTATCTCTTCTTTGTTTTACATATCAACCTTTTTATCAAGCAAACCATTTATAATTTCTTAATCCCTTATGTCAGTTTTATGTTAGACCACTTCTGGCTTTGGTCAACAAAAGTCAAAACCGGTTTTTGTTGGAAAGAATATCAAATTTCTTAGCATTCTTAGCAAAACTATTCTGAGTTGACCCGACCCAAAGTTTTGACCCGTTGCGTTTAATAAAAATTAATCATTGCCTGGCAAATCTCGATTCGTCTTTGCAGCTCAATATTCTGATTCTGAACCTCTTCAACAATCAAAGCTCTTTCCAAAGCACTTCTTAGTATTCTCTCAGCTTCAAGCAAGGCTGCTTCTTTTGAATTTGTATGTCTTTCAAGTGTCTTTTTATCCTCCTGTAGCACTGCAATCTAGTACAACAAAACAGAAACCTTATATAAAACAAAACAAAAGACAACGGCTACGGCTATATTTATTTGTTTTATATGAAGTATGTAACTTGTTGTACCTCGTGTTTGTACATTCTAATATCGGCCTCTAGAGGAGCGATAATGGATTCGATTGGCACTGAGTCGTCATCCTTTTGATTCGCGTGCACCCTACGAAGAGTTGCTTCGGCTGCAAATTGTGCTGCCAGTGCTTCTTTCTTCTCTGTTACTAGTTTCTTGATATCTAAATTCTGAATATTTTTCTAGAGTAATGTAATTTAGTTGATTATGTAGTTTTAAATGCATCAAACAAAGATGGTAATAATAATAATAATAATAATAATAATAATAATAATAATAATAATTCACCTTTTGCTCAAGAAGGTTTTCGGTGTTCCGAATCTTGTTGTCTAGTTTTTCTACCATATTTCCCATCTGCAAAAAACACAAGTATTTGGACCATGTTATATATTACTTATAAGTGTTCATAAATCATTGAAACCGCCCAGTTTGAGATTTATGCAGTTCGATTTATGGTTCGGTTTTGATTTTTTGACTGTTCTTAACTAGTCGTTTAAGCCTTTTTATAAAATTAAAAAAAAAAAAAAAACTTTTTATCATTTTTGGGATATACAACTATTTATATGTATTATATTCATTAAACACTATTATTAAATTTTAATACAAACTAATATTTTTGAAACAAATTCAATTCAAACCACCATAACGGACTTGTCAAAACTGCTAAAACCAGCCGGTCCTACCAACCCAACATGTTGGGTTGTTCTTTAGGAATTGTTATCATTTTTAAATTTTTATTACAAACTAACAATTTTATTGGTTAAAAAAAGTAATAAAGTTTGGGAGCTGTTAAAAAAGTATTTTATACAAAATTTCGTAATTCAAATATTTTAGTTTGAAGGTATAAAAATGAATTAAATTCATAAATAACAAAAAAATTAAGCCACAATTTTTTTTATTTTGGACCAAATTTATTTCGACCCAAAACTTTAAAGCCCAAAGAGAAAAACCGAAAAATAATTTGGACCCAAAACAAACCCAAACGATGTTCAAAAACTTAAAAAACGAATTTTTAATTTTCTGTTTGGTTGTGCTTAAAACCGACCTAAGCGCACCCCTAGTCTAAACCGACCCCTCAAAGAGCCACCGCCCCACCCAACCCAACATGTTTGTTTATCGTTTTCCGAAACCATATTTAGCAGTCCGTCCTATAACTTTCGTCAAAACTAGCCAAACTAGACCATGAACAAACGCTCAAACTCATTCGCACCTCTTCGAGTGATTTTTCTTTCGAGACATCAGCAGCTTTCATGGCCTTGATTTCACTATAAGCGCACCCCAACTCCCTATCCTTCTCTGCAAACACAAACCAACCGAAAAAACATCATTTGGCAATCGTAATTCTCGACCAACTTTTCTAAACAAAAGAACCAAAACACCATGAACTCACCTTTAAGCAAGTTTAGCAACCTGTTAAGTTCCAACACAACAGGGTCAGGTTGAGCAAGTGGCACACGTTCATGACCAAACTCTTCAAATCCCACCATTTTTATTATTATTTTTTTGTTTGTTCAAAAAGTATAAAATGCAAGAGAATATTTTGATATGTTTTATGAAAGAAAGAGTTGGGTTTTGTAAGGAAGAGAAAGTAAGGATGATATTTTGCCATAGTTTGAAGCAAAGGCCATGAAAGGAACAAACCATGAAAGCCGGCTGGCTGGCACCTTGATGGTAACCATTGTGGTGTATCCATTTGTTTCATTTTCACCATCTCTTTATTATTTTAATGTTAATTACTTTATAATTAACTTTTTTTTATATGTTGTTAACATATTATCTGTATGATGAACTGGAAGTGTGAAAGAAAGAAATAATAATATCCAGTTCATTTCATCTAAGGTAAAACGCTATTTTTGTGCCGGATAGGATAGGGTGACTCCATCATCAATTTGCCGGCAATGTATAGTTGAACTTACAATAGGCTTTTGCATACTTTGACTAAACATATATATAACAACCATGTAAATACAAAGCTAAATCTCCTATAGTTGTGGAGATGATATCAATATTAATCATATTTATATAAGTATGATTTGTATAATTATCGTCCATTAGAATTGAACATGGTATATGTTAAAATATTAGTTAAAGAATCACGTTACTCTTACGTAGATATTGTGACTTTTAATAGCTCACCCTTAACTAAGGCGTTGTGGTTTAACTAAAAATCAATTGTTTCGTAATTATTGTTTTCAGTTTTAATTTAAATTGATTTTTTTATTAAAAAATAATATTTTTATCATCACCATCATTGTCATTGGACTCCTAATTCAACCATAGATGTTCTGCTAAATCCGATCGAAGATTTAAATGTGTGTTCATGTGTCGTATGTTCGTCAGAATACCTAGTTTCTCATCGTCATTTAGTTGTTTAGTCGGCGATTTGACATCAATGTAATGGCCTTGAAAAATGGATTTGTCTGAGTCCTCAAATATCATATTATATAAAATAATGCAGTTATAAATAATGTTTCTTAATCTTTTCTTTTGTTGTATATGTGTTGGTCGAGCAATGATACTCCATTTCTTTAATACCTCGACTGACCGTTCGATATCCTTTCTTGCCGATTTGTGTTTTTTTCTTGAAATATATACGTTAATCATCATCCCAGCATGAAAAACTACTCACCAATGTAGACCACTCTGGATAAATACCATCGACTAGATAATATTTGTAAACTTAGGGGCTGTTTGTTTACATCTGAATGAAACCATTCAGATGCAAACATCTGATTCATTCAGACTGTTTGGTTTCAAACAGAAAAACATCTGAATGGTTAAAATTATGTCTGAATCATTCAGACTTGTTGTTGCTGCTAAATGGGACAGAGGCTCATTCAGATCTGACTCATTCAGATCTGAATGAACCAAACAGCCCCTAGTCTACATCATTTGTATTGGATGCCTCAAATACAACTTTGTATGTTTTCAAACACATGATGTTTGTATAACAACAAGATCACTGTTTTCGTCAGCCATACCAAAATGTGCATATCAAATCTAAAGATCATATGATGCAACTGCTTCAAGTATTAGCGATTGAGCCTGATGATCACCCCAATGATGACCTTTCCACCTATTGGAAAGACGGCCCACTCCTAGTGTGTGCGATCAAGGTTACCAAATATCTCGGGAAAATCGTGTTCTTGTGATGAACCTCATATATATTTTGTGTCTTTGAAGGTTAGATTCTCAAATATCTTTTTCTATAGGGATCAATAACACTTACTAGTAAAAATAGTAATGATAATGCATTCACACAAACATTGAAGACTTTCTTTGGACACCTTAGTCCGGCATCTTTAACTACTTGTTTGTTGTGTCGCTTGAAGTGTCGTATACCAGCTGACAAATTGCGACCATGCATATTTGCAAATCAGAAAGTCCTAGTTTATGTCTAGTATCCTTCTTTTGTTGTATTGATGACCCAACCAGAACACAAGTTTTTTTATTACAATGTTGTCTTTTATCATTTGATTTGAATCGACTAACCTGAATACTTTAACACCGAGTTTATATTGATGTGAGTGTCGAGAAAAACTAACAACAAATAAATATATAAATAAACAAATAAAAATTAAGCTCCGCCTGCTGTCACCTTAGCAGCATGTCACCATTTAAACTATTTACATACTAAATAAAAAGATCTAGTAAAATCAACTCATAGCAAAATCATCATCTTTACTAGTCACACCTTATATAATTTGTTTAATAAAATTAGTTGCTAGATTTTCTTAGTTTATTTTATAAATTAGAAAGAAAAAAAAAGGTAACTTTTATAATCTGTTTGGGTATACTTAAGGATTAAATCCAAAAATAGATTCACGTGACCCAATAAAAATCCTCAAATATAGGATTGACTAGTATGAAAGTGTTAGAAATTTGATCCCCATCACTATCATCAACTACCAAATTACTGTTTTTACTTTTGACACGTTGAAAAAGTTGTTCCTAAACGCAAGCTATTGAAAACGCTAACCTTGACACGGTTTCTTAAAGTCGATATTGATTATTAACACTAATCCAAGTGCGCACAGATTAGAGTCTTGCACCATCTTTCTTGCAAATGCAAAGTTGAATTCGTCAAGAGCACATGATTAATAAAATTTAAAGAATCAATAATTTACGGGCCAAAATGCAAGGAATAATAGGTGTATAGCTGTGTAAGCAAAGTTAGATTAAGCTTTAGGTTTAAGTAGATTAGTATTAGATTTCATATTTTCAAATTCAAGATAGGATGATGATAAATTTTATTTGGACCAAGTAAAATAAATAAACCTGGAAATAGATCAATCTGAATCGGATATTATTTGAGTTAGGCTATGATTACTTGGCCCATAAGTAATGAGAAGAAACGTTTTAACATTTTGGAATCATGTGTCAGCTTAAAAATTTGATTCATATGGTAATTGACAGTTTTAGATTAGTCACTGAGTACATAAACGTCTTAACTGATAGAATTAAATGGCCATTGTCATTGGAATAAAAGTAGATTAAAATTGGGATTGCCTCGAATCGAAATCAATCATCTAGAGCAGCCATACAATGATTTTCCCCAATTTTACTTATTTTTCATTATATCTTCTTTTCAATATTTCATTTTATGTAAAAATGTGAGTCTTAATCAATATACGTATATTTAGAAAGTCGATTTAATTATTATGTTTTTTCAAAAATTTTCTTGGCTTGTGAAGTTTAAACTTACCCTATAAAAGAGAGTATGACGAAAAAAAAAATCTTGTCATAATCTAGTTAAGTCAAATCAATTTTTCTAATTCGATTTTCTTTCAAACTCATTCATTTTCGAAAACTCAATTCAAGAAAATCGATTCAAATAACAACAAAAAAACTCCAAAATTCACTATACTCAAAAGAGTCCTTTTACAGGTTGAGACTAAGTATTTGATAAATTAATTATGGAATTTAAGAACTGGTAAATCAAAACGAAATTATTGTTGATGGAAAGCTCTTTTTGTTTGCTTAACCAATAAACCCTCCTAGTGGTAGGAACCCATCTTTCAAACTAAATAATTACGTGTAAGTAAGTATTCAAAAATAAAATACAAATATTACGAAATATATTTAATTTAATGAAGTGGCTTGAAAGAACAAAGTTATATTAATTCAAGATAACATTTTGATCACATCATCTTTGCTTGAAAGCCATGATGAAAAATATGAAAACTATTGAAATAATTGTATAATTAAATTCAAGCCGTGACTGGATTACTATCTTGGAATCTTGATTAGTGACTAATAATGGACAAAATACTCCACATCCTTACCAACACCACCAAACACCAAATCCATTTGGACCATATACCATTATCCACTATAACACCGATCATCACGCTTTAATACTTTATATGTATTCTTAGGTTTCGTGATGGTTTTGAGTGGGTTGATATATTTATCCATAAACATGTGGTTGGATTTTGATGCTTAATGAGAAAAATTATCATATAAAAGATCCACTGATCCATATATAAGATGATAGTTCCTAATATAATGGGAGCGTGGAACAAATGACGGACCTAGAAGTTTATTTCATGGGAGTCGGAACTTTATTGAGGGGGTCGGGCCTTATTAAAAGGAGGATAATCAAACTAAATTTCATAATCGAGAAAAGTACATTAAATGTTATTATAAATGCAAAACGATAATATAATATATTTAAAGTTCTCTAAAAGTTTTTATTTTATGAAATCTAGTTATAACATCATCTTTCTCTACAGAGTGGTGAGGGGTCACTGGGTCACGCAAACAAAAATCATAAGGCACCGTCGAAGTGATGGTTGCCGGCGATCTAAAATCAGAAGGTGCCGCGGGGGTTGTTAAAAGAAGGTATTACACGATATCTAATAAATTGTGTTTAGGGTAAAGTTAAAATACAAAGGACAATAAAAATGAAAAGGGTAAGAAGGAATATAATCCATTGATCTTAGATTTGGATGGTGGAGATTAATTCAAGAATAAAAATTAAATAAAAATAGATGAAAATGGCATGAAGGTAATAACCCACTTATGAAGACTTTCTCTCTCCACATGCAAGACACATGTTAATTCCCCCATCATTTTAAAATGTCTATAACTTTTTCATAAGACATTTTTTTTAATTTTTTTTTATCATAATAACAAGCGTTTTTTTATGTTTAATATGAATATCATATTGTTATATAAAAATAAAAAAAAATTTGGTGGGTTTTTTTATATTGTGTTATTTGGTTGTCCATTGTGTTTTTAATTGGGTTTTTCTATGCATTGTGTTATAAATTTTGGTTATTGTGTTTTTCAATTGATACTCATATTAAACATAAAAATTAACACAAAGATTACGTCATTGTGTCTTTCGTGCGCCATTGTGTCTTTGAGAATGTGTCTTTATACTTATCTTTATGCTTTAGTCATTGTGTTCAATATTCACTTAATTTGAGAAAAATGGTATTATGTTGTTTGTGTATTACGTTCAAGGCATTGTGTAATATATAGATTTCATTGTGTTTTATATTTCAAGACATTGTATTATATGTATTTACCATTGTGTCTTACGTTTCAGGCCATTGTGTTATATTATTTACCATTGTCTTACGTTTCTGGCCATTGTGTTACATTTATTTACCATTGTGTCTTACGTTTCATGTCATTGTGTTATATTATTTACCATTATGTCTTACGTTTCTGGCCTATTTACCATTATGTCTTACGTTTCAGGCCATTGTGTTATATTATTTATCATTGTGTCTTACGTTTTTGGCCATTGTGTTATACGTATTTACCATTGTGTCTTACGTTTCACGCCTTTGTGTTATATTATTTACCATTATGTCTTACGTTTATGGCCATTGTGTTATATGTATCTACCATTGTGTCTTACGTTTCAGGCCATTGTGTTATATTTATTTACCATTGTGTCTTACGTTTCTGGCCATTGTGTTATATGTATTTACCATTGTGTCTTATGTTTCAGGTCATTGTGTTATATGTATTTACCATTGTGTCTTACGTTTCAGGCCATTGTGTTGTTATATGTATTCATTATTGTGTTTTACGTTTCAGGTTATTGTGTAATATGTATTCATCATTGTGTTTTATGTATTAGATAATTTGTTGGTATTTTTCATTATATATATATATACTATTACACAACGGTGTTATTAGTATTTAAAAAAACACAATGATTAGATGAAAGACACAATGGCGAAAAAATACAATAACAAATACAAAGACACAATGACGAAAAAAGACACAATGGTACGCAAAAAGACACAATGGCGTAAATTACTTTTTATTATTATATAACAAAATTATACTCATATTAAAGGTAAAAAATGCTTGTTATTATGGTGAATTTTATTTTTTAAAAAAATATCATATGAAAAGGTTATAGACGTTTAAAAATGATGGGGGAATCAACATGTGACTTACATGTGGAGAGAGAAAATGTGTAATATTACTTTTATACCCTTTTTTCTTTAGTCCATACTTGACACATGTCAATTAATTATGGCTTCTAATCGTTCTCATTTTTGTTCCCCTTTGTAGAATAATTTGACCCGTGTGTTTAAAGGTAAAGTTATACGTATTATAATTGTGTTGGATTCATACGCCCGAGTTTTCTTATCTATACTATATATAATGCATGAAACATGGGCAAATTAAGACTCCAATATTTTAAGTAATTCACAACTTGTAAAGCTTAAGGTACACCTTCTATAGCATGTAAGATAGGGACAAACTTGTCCATTAGAAAATATACATGAAAAAAGTTACAACATTGCCCCCTTATCTTTACTCAACTTTTGTAAATTTAAATTACAACTTTGAACCTTCATCTTTACCTATGTATTATTTTTTATTTTAATTGTAACCAACTTCCCACCAACGATTTTCCAATGGCTGTAACTTTTTCATATGTTAATACATTTTTTTAAAAATTACACCATAAAAACGAGCATTTTATTGTCTTTAATTTGGGTATGGTATTGTTAAAGTTTTTTTCAATTAAAAAAATTAACATGTTACATATAGGCGTTCACAATTCAGTTTTAACGAATTATAAGTTAAATGGTGAGCTAAACCATTGGTTTGATTTTTTTTTATTGAAAACGAAAACTAAAGCGTCGAAAATTTAAACTGAATCGTTACTAATGGTTTGGTTTCGCGCATTGAGTTTCACTAATAAGTTTACAGTCCGATTCGGTTTTATATGGCCTATTTTTTGTATAAACTGTAAACCGAACTGTTTTATATGGTTTGAACATTCAGAAACCAGCTAATCAAAAGTGGCAATTGGTTTAAACGTTTTCAAGATTTCAAACGAACTTCGAACATCCGTAATTGTTACATGATTACTAGGATTTTGGTTTCCCGCAGCATCGCGCGGGCACCCGTCTAGTAAAATAATATATAGATTACAAAATATGTTTTTATTTATTTCTTGGCCAGCTTCACACCATAAACTGAACCGTAACGGTCTAATGGGCCATTTTATCTCAGTTTAAACTATTTTTGAACAGAATTTATTATTGTTTGCTTAAAGCTATAAAACACCTTTTCCATCATAGTATCATACAAGATATTAGATATGTAATATGTTCAATCTCTAGATGGTCAGCATTGGTGTCACGTGCAGAATAAGACTGAGGCAACGTGTCAAGATTCTAACATTCTTGTACTTGACTCTATGACCACATATGACGTATTTGTATGTTTTTTAGAATAAGTTTAAATTACCAGCTTAATTTTATTTAATCAATATATCATTAATTTATCATATAACCCTTAATTAAACCATAAAGTACTAATGCTATAAGAAGTACTAATGAATTAAACTATTAAAATCACTATTGAACTATGATAGTATGATGGTATTAAAAATGTATAAGCTAACTAAATTTTCTATCATAACATTTTAAAGGGTGTCTGTCCAACGCAAACGACGATCTATTGAAGTATATCAGTTAATCTATACTGATCTCATGTGAGAGTTTTTCGATGACGGTTCGCGTGGTTAAAAAGAAAATGTATAATTTCAACTGAAATGATACACTAAGAGGTTATTGTTACAATTTGTGTGGTTATATCAAAACATCCTAAAGAAGTAGATGAAAAGAGGAATTCACATTTCATACATATAGCATATTTAGTTATTTACAAATAGATAGTTGGGTAAAATTTGTAAATAAATAACGGTGTCCATGGGAGTTTCCAACATGAGAAATACATTTTCATGTAGAGAATAAGAATAATGGAGGTTGAGAGGCCAAATGACTATTTTGTCAAAGATAAATAACAGGGCGGTTAATTTTAATAAGTGCTTATATTTAATTGCTTAAAGGAGGTCGTCAACACTATACAACAACAACACTCATACCCAATATTTCTCACAGATAGCTTAAGCTATTAGTAGAGTCGGGAAAGAATGGGATGTAGACAAACCTTACCTCTATCTCTAAGGATAGAGAGGTTGCTTTCGACGAGACCCCCAACTCAAAAGTAAATAGATAAACAAATAAAATAAAATAAAATAAATAAAATTATACAAGATAAAATAAAAGAATAGCAGTAAATAATAAACTAAAACAATATGATTTTAGTACGTTTCAAGTAACATTTCATTTTAGATAGACTAACACAATACTAAGGTAAACTTTACAACAACAACAAAGGCCATAACAAGAAATAACCCCTCCTCCTAAAGGTCGTTAATCTTAATTCTACGTCTCCATGAACTCTTGTCCTCAATCATGTCCTCAGAGAGGTGCAAGTCTAGCAAATCACGCATAATCCTCTCATCCTAATTCAATTTGGGTCTACCTCTACCCCCCCTTCCCCTCTATAATAAGAGTTTCCACTGATCTAACGGGGAGCTGTTGTCTGCCTCCTCTTTGCATGTCCAAATCATCTCAGTCAGTCTTTCCTTATCTGATATACTAGTCACCCCTAGTTTTCCTAAAAAACCTCGTTTCTTATTCGGTCTAACCTTGTGTGCTCATGCATCAACCTTGGCATCCTCATCTCTGCTGCCTCCAACTTACGCATGTGTGTCTTCTTGATGCCTAACAATTTGTTCCGTATAGCATCGCAGGTCTAATCGCAACCCTATAAAACTTTCCCTTTAATCTAGTTGGAAACCTCTTGTCACACAGTACCTCTGTGGCAACTCTCCATTTACACCATCCTTCTTAGACACGATGTGCTACATCACTATCTAGAACACGCTTGAACACGATGTGCTACATCACTATATAATGGAATAGAATTTTGAAGAATTAGCTGAAGAAACACTAACCGGACCCCGGGCAAGTTACTGGTAACCTGGGGGTTAGATAGATGTTTCCCACGAGGGGTTAGACCCTGAGAAGATGGTTCTTCTGATAACCTGCAAAACAGACACCGTGAGCTTGTCACTGAGAAGGGGGGGGGGGGGTTCCTCCTTGTGACCACCCTCCGGCGTGAGAATCAGACTAGATTGCTCTTTAAATATAAGTGTATATTAAGAGATTGCTAGAGCAGATATCAGGTATAATATGATGATATAAGATAAGATATGATGGTCATACCATTTGTGGTATTTATAGCCGAAGGTAGGTTTCCAAGGAGGTGTGGCCGGCTGCAACAGTGTTCCTGTTCCACCAACAGTGGCCTACGCACGTGCCCTGCTAGTAGTTGGTGGGTAGGCAGCGGCTGATAGTGACCAGGCCTGCTGTGTACTATTCCTTTTCCACCAACTGCCGGCTACGCACGTGGTATGGCAGTAGTTGGTGAGTAGGCAGCGGCTAATAGTGACACAGTACAGGAGCATGCTGCTCGCCATACTGTGTCAGTAAGTTGTCGTCTCTTTAGTCAGATCTTTTTCCCATACCTCGTCAGGTACAGTACAGAAGATCTTCCCGTATCGTACGGACTGGCTTATTTGGGCGGGAGTATTCCCCCTCCTGCCCTTGTGCGGGATTGTTCCCGGCTTTGCTCATTCCTTCAGGTGACACTGAGTGATTGAGAGCTAAGTGCCTTGTGCGTGTAGCCTTGCTGCGCGGGTGGCCTTCCCTGATGGCTTGTATCCGAGGCTGCGGGGACAGGCGGAGTCCTTCACCATTGGGAGGCATTTCCTGCGGGACCAGCTTGCGTACTGCGCGTAAGGACGTCACGTCTCTGAGCATGGTTGGTCCTGCGGATCCAGTTGGTTTCTGCGCAGACGTTCCTCTTCAAGGTGAGTCTTGCGGGTCCAACTGGGCTCTGCTGGGACCTACCTCTTCAAGTCCCCCCAGTCCAATGTTCTTCTCATGAGTGTTTAATAAAGTGAGGTGAACTTTTGGACTTAAGCAAAGGGTTTTTGAAAAGGGTTTTTTAAGGTTTTCCATGGGGATTCCTCCCGCGGAAGTCCTTGTCACTTGCAGAAATTCCCGAGTTTCCTGCTTGGTCTTTGGGTATGATGCGCGCAGGTCTGTAACCTCCTCGCAAGTCAGGAGCGTTGAGTCCCACTTGTGTGGATTCTCCATGAGGTTTTGGTAGTTTTGAACATAGTGATCAATTATGTTAAAACCACCAATTCCATCCTGGAGCTTCAAACAACGTAGTTCTCGACGTTCCCGCTATGCGGGGATGTTATTTCCGTTTCCGCAAGCATTGCCCAGAAGATCCTTCTTGGTTTCAATTCCCAGCGGAGCGCTAGGTATGTGAAGGGTTTTGCCTTAACACTGTACCTGCGCTCGTCTTACGGTTACTTTACTTCCAAGGTATTCCTGGCGTCAATTCCCTGCGGGTGCTAGGTATGTGAAGGGTTTTGCCTTTACATTGTACCCGCACCCGTCTTATAGTTACTTGGTTGCCGAGGTACTTGGCTTCAATTCCCTGCGGGTGCTAGGTATGTGAAGGGTTTTGCCTTAACACTGTACCCGCATCCGTCTTACGGTTACTTGTTCGCCAAGGTTTTCTTGGCTTCAATTCCCTGCGGGTGCTAGGTATGTGAAGGGTTTTCCCTCATTCTGTACCCGCATCCGTCTTACGGTTACTTGTTCGCCAAGGTTTTCTTGGCTTCAATTCTCTGCGGGTGCTAGGTATGTGAAGGGTTTTGCCTTAACACTGTACCCGCATCCGTCTTACGGTTACTTGTTTGCCAAGGTTTTCTTGGCTTCAATTCCCTGCGGGTGCTAGGTATGTGAAGGGTTTTGCCTTAACACTGTACCCGCATCCGTCTTACGGTTACTTGTTTGCCAAGGTAAGGGGTATTTTCCCGCCTACTTTTTGATCTTTTTGAATTTTGAATTTTGAAATTCGAAGAGTTGGTGGAAAGAAGAACAGTCCAAAACTCTGAAACGTCGTGCGACGGTTTCTTCTGACTGTATCAGATCGTGCAGGAAGTTATGGTGACGTGACAGTACATGGTCATTCCAGACGCTTTTTCAGGCGCGTGGGTGCGATTTTTCGGGCGCGTGGCCGCGAAATTAATGGTATGCGTCCTGTCAACAGCTGTTGCCAGCTTGCTTTTTGCCACGTGTCATAGTTTCATTGCACCTTCGTTTTCTCTCTCTTCCGCATTAATTTCATCGCATTAATTGCGATTAGTATATAAAGGGGTAGAGGGCTCTTTGTAATCCACACTTTCACTCTTCTCTTCATCTTCTTTGCGATTTCCGGCGAATACTCACCTTTTCAGGCAAGCATTCTCCCGAAATCGTTTTCTTCTTCTTTTACAAGATGTCTCGTGATCTCGAATCTGCAGTCGATGACAAGAGTACTGCTGGCGAGTGCCAGTGTGCTCTGCCTGGCGATCTGTATCGGTACGTCGTCAGGAAGTTCATGCTCGAGTCTCTCGAGCCTGAGTTTCCTGAACCCCACCACACGGTGTACGATGCCCCCAGAGGCAAGATCGGGGTATATGCTGCATTCTTTGTCTATGGGAATCTTAGGTTCCCATTGACAAAGTTTGTTTACCGTGTCCTTGAGAGGCATGGTGTTCATTTGACCGAGTTTCACCCCATGGCGATCGCCAAGATTCGCCACTTCGAGTGGGTGTGCCGGATTTTGGGCGTTGAGCCCTATGTTGACCGCCTGATGACCTTCTATACTTGGAGGTGCATCCAGGGGTGGTACACATTGACAACCCGGATTAAGGGTTTAAAGATCTGCGCGACCGAGCGCAGTCTTCGCTCGTGGAAGCGGGAGTTCTTCTTCATATCCGCTCGCGCCATCCCCATTGCCATGAAGTTTAAGAATGGGCAAGCTCTCCCAAGCCTTCACGCCTCCAGCTACCAGGAGGCGGAATGGTTCTCGAAGATATCTCGGGTCCAATCTCCGGTTTACCGGTTTGCGGAGTCCGGGATGGTGATGCTGGGGATGAGCCGGGTGTGGAAGGCTGCCGATGCGCAAAAGATCCCAATCGTCCTCGAATACGGTTCGAACTCTGTTCCTTACGGTATGCTTTCATTCTTTTTGTTGATTTAGAATTTCTTCTAACTTTTTTCCTGTTTATTTCAGAGGGGAACGACTTGCAGTCGCTCCTGAACCCGCGGGAGGCTGACGGTCCCGCACGGATGGGTACTCGCGCTCTAGATGAGAACGAGTTGCCCATCCTAGAACAAACGGCAGATCGGTTCGTGGAGGTTTATCCGCTAGGCCATGAGATCCTTAGCGCCCGTCGGCCAGGTAAGGCGCTCTTCGACCCTCGACCCCTCAATGTTGAAACCTCGGCTGGAATTACTCTAATCGTATGTTCTGATGAGGAATCCGCAGATGGTCCTCCGTTGG